>NC_060270.1:15083139-15394072 GCF_021613505.1 Equus quagga | reverse complement strand
CCCCCCCCCCCCCCCCCATTCACATGCACTTTCCTTTCCCCTAACTGTGGTTGAGAGCTGGAGCGGGGTTGGAAGAGCTCCTCCTCCTGCTCTCATTATAAGATCCATCATCACGGCTTACCCCCCAGAGAGACAGCCTCACCGTCAGGAGTGACTGGTGCAGGCAGTGAATACTGAGGTTCCTGCCACCAAACTCCCAAGGAATCCTCGTTTGCTAGGCTGACTGGAGAAAGAAGCACCTCTAGGCAGGGAAAATGTTACCAATCTCTTTGCACCTGATCTGTCTTCCTCCTGAATGACCACAAACAGGCCCCAATGCCCAATCCCTCCCCAGGCTCAGCACAGACACCCCTGGAACCTGGGCAGACACAAAAGCAGCGACTTCAGAGGCTGAGGGACCTGTGGCCTGCCACCCACCAGATGTGCCTGGGGGAAGCTTGCTTCCCGGAGCTCATCCACAGTTCCAAAGCAAGTAAAACAAACTACTAAGGAGGAAGGCAAACCGCCCCGTGCTCTCCTCCTGTCTCTCTATTTAGGAATGGGATGGGAAAGTCTGCTCAGCTGATGCTTCCAGATGTGGAACCCAAACACAGGCAGCTCCTGACAGTTTACCAGCCTGGGCTAAACTCCAGTAGCACCAGGGCCAGGCATGCTCAGTGGACGACGATAAAGGAGCTGCACGGCAGACCTTCAGGCTCGGCCACATGGGTCTCAGCACAGGCTTGAGGCTCCTCCTCTCCCGGTGCCTTGCACCCCAGCTGGGTGGATGCATGTATGGGGGTGAGGGGGCAAGCTTAAAACTGGAGGAGACTGCTAAGTGAAAAAAGCCAATCTGGAAAGACTATACACTATGTGATTCCAACTATATGACATTCCGGAAAAGACAAAACTACAAAGACAGTAAAAAGAGCAGTGGTTGCCAGGGCTTGGGAGAGGGAAGGGAGGGCTGGATAGGTGGAACACAGGGGGTTTCTAGAGAGTGAAACTATTATTCTGTATGACATGGTAATGGTGGATACCTGTCACTCTGCATTTGTCAAAACCCACAGAAAGTATGATGTAAAAAGTGAGTCTCAATGTAAACCATGGACTCTAGTTAATAACAATGTGTCAACATTGGCTCATCAATTGTAACAAATGTACTACACCAACTTAAGATGTTAGTAATAGGGGGAATTGGTGGGGGGTGAGGGGCAAGTGGCAGCTCTCTGTAATTGTCATTGAAATATTTTCTGTAAACCCAAAATTCCTTTTTTTAAAAAGGCTATTAATTTCTTTGAGGTTAAAGAAAACTCGGGCCATCCCCCAGCTCCCCGAGACGCTGTCTATGTTGGGTCTGGGGATCTTGGCAGTGTCATTTCTCAGGCACATTTGCTGTGAGCACAAGACCTCTTGGGATCTTTGTCCCTGTTTTTATTCTTCTCAGCTTCTAAATCTAGAACCACGTCAGAAATGACTGAGATGCAATTTGAAGTCAGATCTATCCCCCACGGGGCGGACATCTGAACACGCTATTCCTCGTTGTTCGAAGGCTGTCAACTCTCCAGCAGCAGAGACCACCTCTGTCACCTGCATGCCTAGCATGGGGCCTGGTGCCACCAGGCCCTCAGGCGAATAGGGAACCAAACCATTCTCGAATTCACTGCACATTTCTCATGTCCCTGGTTTGTGGTTCCAAACCAGATTCAACAGAGCTCCAGTTCAACTGTGCCTACAGAAGGGAGCAGTACATTGGATGGTCCAGGCACACTGAGGAAAGCCCAGAGGAACAACGAGACCGTGAACTTGTGGTGGAGTGAGGGGATGCGCTGGGCTTTTCTGCATCTCCTAGTCACACCTAGCACAGCACTGGGCAGAAAGTTCAATAAATTCTTCAGTGATGTGGAAGGGCCAGAGAGACATTACATTCCCCTTCCAGGCGGAACAGCTGGCACAGCCATAGACATTCCTGAGGTCAGGTACCTTGAGGAAGAGAGAGGAACGGGGCTGTTTCTGCTGCAGCCTAGCACATTCTTTCTGGCTTTTCTAAAACGGACCCTCTAATAGCATTAGACTTCTCTGCACCTCTCTCCCACATTCTCCCATTTACGTATACCCAGAATACATTTTTCTTTTTTAAGGTGAGGAAGATTGGCCCTGAGCTAACATCCATTGCCAATCTTCCTCTTTTTCTCCCCAAAGCCCCAGTACATAACTGTATATCCTAGTTGTATGTCCTTCCAGTTCTTCTATGTGGGATGCCACCACAGCATGGCTTGATGAGCAGTGTGTAGGTCCATGCCCAGGATCTGAGCCGCTGAAGCACAGCAACCGAACTTAACCACCACGCCGCTGGGCCAGCCCCGAATGCATTTTTCTTATATAAATCCATACATAATTATTTCATTTTGTTTAAAACTCTTATTATACCCCTTTTGAGATTCAGGAGAGCCCTGCAAACTAGTAAAAATAATACATATATATATATATATATATATAGATAGAGAGAGAGAGAGAGAGAGAGAGAGAGAGCACTGATTAGTTACCAGATTCTACTCTAGGAAGTTGGAAGACAGCAAGAAACAACACCAAGTCCCTGATGTCCTGGCTCTTTCACTCCAGAGGGAAAGCAGGCAATAAGCAGATGCACAAATAGATACAGGTCAGGAGGTGATAACACTGAGGAAAAATAGATTAGGTTGAAGGGAGAGAGAATGATGGTGCAGTTGAATAAAGGGCCATCAGGTTAAGGGGACCCAGGACCTGAATGAAGTGAGGGAGGGAGCTGCGCAGATAAGGGGGGAGCCTTCCAGGCAGAGGGCAAAGCCCCTGAGGAGGGAGGTTGCTCAGCTAGTTGGAGGAGCAGCAAGGAGGCCAATGCACCTCGGTGAGCGGGGAGCGGGAGGGGAGGCCAGAGCTGCAAGAGGGGGCGCCGAGAGCCCTGAAGGTGTCTGGAGTTTTCTCAGAATGCAATGGGTGCCATGGAGAGTTTGAAGCAGAGAAGTGACCTCACCTGACTTCTCTTTTGGACGTTGACACTGACTTCTCTGTGAGGAAGAGACTACGGGGCAGGGAGTCAGGGAAGGGCAGGAGCAGGGAGAACAATTAGGAATAGTCCAGAAAAGAAATGTGGATGGAAGACTAGGGTGGTGAGAAGTTGCAGGATTCTGAATATATTTTCAAAGTAAAGCCAATCTCATTCTCCAATTTAAAGTGGAGTATGAGAGAAAGAAGAGAGTCAAGGATGACTCCCAGGTGTTTGGTCTAACTGATAGAATGGAAGATGCTGAATTAGGGGAGAAGCAGAGGAGAAGGCTGGGTGGGAATTCTCTTCCCAGGGACCAGACCCGAGGACTGGTACCTACGGGTGCACCTGGGGCAGGGCCTGGCCCCATGGCGGGCTCCTCTCTCTCCCCTTCTTCCCATTCTTTCATCTCTACAGAGCCCTGAGCCAGCGGGTGTTCCATCACTGCAGGCTTCCACCTGCTCACCCTTCTAGCTGCCCAATCTACAGCAACGCTCCTTTCATTCTGTTCCACTTTCCTTTCCTAATAACAGCCGCCTTCTACTGAATGCTCACAATGCATTTCACCTGCTTTATAAGCGGTGTCTTGCTTCCTCTTTGCAACAACCTTAAGACACTGGGGTCTCAGAGTTTAGGTAACTAGCCCAGGGGCATACTCCAGACCTGCCTCGTTCCAAAGCCTGCCCTTAACCAGGATGCCACATGGTCTCCAACCTAGAAGTGGCCCCAGACATACTGCTCCCTTCTGCAACAACCATCTTACTCCGACATTTCAATCTTTTCGAGTAAGATTCACTCCAGATTTCCATCCTCTCAGATGGGATCCCCCAGACACTCCTCAGACTCCTCTGTTCCTTCCTCTCTCAGGAAGAATGCTGACCAGCATCCTCCTGCCATGAGATCTCTTCCTCTCCCAACCCCTGCAGGACCCCAAGACACTTCACTGCCTCATCCTGCAAGAGAAGGAAAGGCAGCTTTTCCAGAGAGATCCAGAACGGTTTCTGGCTATAGGACCAAACCACTTCCCATGCAGGCCCCTGCCCTTAGGAAACAGAAACAACCACAGAAGCAGACGCAGCCCTTGTGAGCTGACTCTGACCTCTGGCCAGTCCAGGATGTCTTCTCTCCGAAACTCATCTTGGGTGAGCACAGATGCCAGAGGCCTTGGGCTTTGAGGTGAGTAGGAACGTTTTGAATCAAAAGTGTTCCCTCGTGCCATCTTAGAGCATCCTCATAGTGCTCTCAGAAGGCAGCTTGCGAGGACAGGGAAACAAAGGCACCGAGAGTTTCCATGACTCCCTCTCGGGTACCCAACTAGTTATTCACATAATTATATCTTAAACCCCAGTGTCTCCCTTACCCCCCAACCCCCAACTCAGAATATCCTGGCTTTAGGCTTTCCATGTTAAAGAAAACGAGAAACTGAGGGCAAGTACATGTCCTCCGCAGAAGTCTCCAGCACTCCCCGCAGCCAGCAGGGAGAGGTCTGGCTCGCTGTCTGCAGGTAACTGCCTGCAGAATTCTTTCTGCCTGCTGCCCTGTGAGTATTTGCCTGGAAGGTGCCATCTCCTGTCAGTTACCTGTCTGTCAAAGCTGCTGCTTCCTTCCCCAGGGTATTTTTCTGTACAAGCTGCCACTTCTCCTGACCAGTAAAAGGATCTGCTGGGCCAAACACCTTCTCCCCCTCACCCCACCGAGGGCACAGAGGACCTGCTTGATCAGACTTGCAGAGACTCGAGGAGCAAATGGATTCAGCTGGCATCTACAGTGGAAGCAGAGATTCAGACAGCCAATTCAGATGATGTCCCAGCAGGGAGAAAAGTCAGGAGACATGTTCTGAGATGAGACCCAAGATGGAGGTGGAGTTTAGCATGACCTGCAAAGTCTGACACCAGCTGGGCCACAGAGCCTGGCTGCCCTCATGCTGCTGCTGCTGAGCCAGCCAAACCTCCCAGTTGTGGTCCCAGTTTTCAATTTGTGTCTCTCAAGGCAAGTCTCATAAAGGCCCCCACCTGCCCCTTACACTGTTAGTTGCAAAAGAAACAGCTCCCCCAAGCTAGGGGGGCTCTGCTTTGGGGGAGAGAATTGTCTGGGCTTTTTTCTTTTTTCTGTGAAGCCTGAGTTTTGGAGCCAGCAGCCCCGCAATGAAATCTTGGCTCTGCCAGTTACCAGCTGTGAGACCAGAACAAGCCACTACAATTATTTAAGCTTCAGCTCCCTTATCTGCAGGACAGGCTCCCGATGCCCATCTTCACAGGATTACTGGGGGGTTCTGGGGACAATGCTTGTAGTGCTTAGTGCAGGACGTGGCACACAGTAGGTGCTCACTAAATGGCAGCTATCATTCTCCACATCACCAGAAGGACAACGGAGGCAGGCGGTGCTGCTTCACTGGCACTGGGATTTGCCAATCGCGGCCTGCCCTCCAGGTCCACAGCTGATTCCCTGAGTGATGGAGTGAGAATAATAATTCTTCCCTCCCGTGATCAAGGGTACCTGCTGCTCGCGTGTGCCCACCCTTGCCACATACATGCAAGGCTTCGTTTGTAAAATCAGGGGGACAGAAATGAACTCCATCACAATACTGCCTTCAGAAACCTGTTCCGTGCTTTTTATCCCTACTCAAGACCTTTGTGGTGTTTCAGTGACAGTGGATTGATTGCCAACCTTCTTATTCCCCTTTGGGCAGGAGGGCTGAGCTCCCCCACCCCTCCTCTCTCCTTTGTCAAAGACCACCCAGCGAAATTCGCTGGCAAGCTGCCACCGTCCAGACAGGCGAAAGGCAGCCCTAACTACCCAGCCTCCAGCTCTGCAACAGAAGGCTACAGAACGGAGAGCACCTGACTGTGGGGCTTCTACCTGGAGCCAAAGCGGCCTTCACGAGGGCAGACCACCGGTGGTGTCAAGGAGGGGTTGCAGGTGACTGCTTCGAAGGCCCGCACGTTGGAAGAGCCGCTGGAATCTCACTGTTGGCTGTAACAGCCGATTTTTATGGAACTTGTTCACTACAAAACATCCATTCATAATGACAGAGGTAAACAGCCATGAATTTCCATCACTTTATGTGGTCTCACTTGCAAAAAGAGGGCGTTGTGCTGACTGATTGCATTACGAAATCCCCTCATGTGGGCACAGGTATGTAAAAAGGAAGAGCTACCTGACACCACCGTGGGCTGATAGTCATTAGAAAGACAGCAGAAAGAGAGGCAAGTGGGGAAGATGATCTGTGAAACAATTAAGAGCAGCCTCTGCTTTCACAGAAAACTAATAAACCCAGAAACCCCCAATTTTCCTCTCCAATTAACTGTGACCCATACCTAATAAAACTGCTGGGATTGTAATGTTAGGTAAGTTCAGACTAGTAAAGGAGCTTGGCTGGGACTAATCTGGAAAAATATTGGCAGGACCAGGGTTGGGGAGGGCTCTCCTCAGGAGTCCAATTCCAGCCCAGCGTGGGGCACCTCCAGGCCAGCGGATCCACACACCCTCCTCCTCTTACCTGCAGCTCCCATCCTGCGCCAACGTCAGCTCTCAGCAGTGAAGGAGGGTCTCGGGCAACTGGAGAGCCCAGCCTCTTTCTCCTGTCCCTAAAATAAATGTCCCCCCACTTGCTACTCTGAGAATGATGCCAGGGCCAAGCAAATCTACCCCAGACAGTAGAACAAAGGGCAAATGGAACTGAAAGGTAAGATGCTGAATTCAGGCATGTGTTTCTAGAATTCTCAGCTAAAGTGCGACACGGATGAGAAACAAAAAAAAATCACACATTTGTCCTTTTTCCCCTGAAAGCTATTCAGTAACTGGTTTTAGAAACTTGTCTAAGGGGCCGGCCCCATGGCCGAGTAGTTAAGCTCGCACTCTTCTCTTCGGCAGCCCCAGGTTTCGCCGGTTCAGATCCTGGGCATAGACATGGCACCGCTCATCAGGCCACGCTGAGGCAGTGTCCCACATAGCACCACCAGAGGCGTCTACAACTAGAATATACAACTACGTACTGGGGAGCTTTGGGGAGAAGAAGAAGAAAAAATAAGATTGGCAACAGACGTAAGCTCAAGAGCCAATCTTTAAAAAAATAAAAAAGAAACTTGTCTAAGGCTCAAACTTCTGAGATTCTGTATTCAATGCAGAGATTCCAGCTTTTAACTTTCCTAAAATTAAAAAACTATCCTGATCTTGAAATCTCCTCTCTGAAGAATACTTCAGCCTATTGTCCACTGAGGAAAAGTAAGTTTTCAGGAGAAAATAATGAACTCCACACAGAGCAGAGGTAAAAGAACATTTCAGTACAGCCAGTCCCAACTCTGCCTCCAAGACTTGGCCTGAGGGACTGCCCCTGCCCCCTCAAGGAGCCTTTCTTAACTGGCCTGGTCTGAGGACTTGGACATGAGAGGGTGTATCACAGCGCTCCGCGTTTCCTTCCCTCAGTAATGGAATTCTGGATGGAGTGCACTCTGGTATTGATCCCTGGCACATACCAGGTCCTCAAGAAAAGCTTGTTGAAAGGATGCAGGCTCCAACCTACATGTGTCATCACCCTCATCTTGTCCAATGCTGTCCAAACTCATTTTGGAGAAGAATAAATATTCCTTTGCCATACTTTCTGCTGCTCGGCTCCTTTTGGGTTATTTTTTATTCAACCCTACCTACCCTGGCCATATTATCTACTTTCCTGTTCCTAACCAGGAGAACTAGTTGAGACTTTCCTCAACATTTTCTCTGGCAACTGAGTTAAGTTGACTGTGTATTATTGGCTCTCATCTTTCTCCTATGATTTCCTCTTACTGCCCAATAATCCTGTCCCAAACATCAAAGGCCTTCTTTGAAGATAAGGCCAAATTCACTACTAGGAAAAGAGAAATTATTTCCTAACTTCATTTCAGAAGATCGGACAACGCAGAGTCCCTCTGGGGTCTGTGAGATAAACACTGCCCAGCACATCAGATCACAAAGCATTCGCTGTAATACCATCAACGGAGATGTAAACACAGGGCCTTCCTCACTGAAGCCTCGGCAGGACTTCTCCACAGCAGCCTCACACTCCAAGCCCCAGAGTAAATGGTTGTATCCAACATGGCGAACAGAGTTTGCCTCAAGGAAATGGGGGTTCCCGAGGCCACCTCTGGGGAAAGAGGCTACCATAGGCTCTAATGAAAAGAGTAACTGAACTGAACTAGAACCAACCTGTTTGGTCCAGATTCCACTCAAAGCTGGACCCTTCCAATAGTAAAGGATGAGAAACACTCTATCTTCAAGTGGCGACACAAAACCTGAAGAACGACTGACTCAATGGGCCAGAGATGTTGGACTGTGGGCAGAACACCTCACCTGCTTCTTCTACTCCATTGCTGCCACCCTCAGACGGCGTGAGTGTTGACAAGACTTCATGGGTCATGGGTTCCAGGAAGCTGGTGCTGGGACTGAGGAAAAAGGAAAGTGTCTCATCTTTTGAACCAAATAAACAGTTCTGAAGTGTTTGCTTCTTATAAGGTGAATTGCTGTAAACCATATTAATTCCTTATTAATCCATTTTCTAAATAAGAAAACAGAGAAAAAGCAGTTTTTCTAAGATCATAGGCTTCTGTAAATCTCCAGTTATCTGACTCCTTGCTAGAAATGAAATGAACAATGGATCAAGGACAATGATTACATTGAAAACAGTCTGTTGATCTTACAAAACCATTACCCGTGCATCCAGCTGTCCACTTTGATCAATATTCACCAAGTGTCTCTCACAAAGGTTATAATCAGACCTCATATGAAGTAAGGTGGGCTTACAAGGAAGAAGTCTGGGGTAGGGGTAGGGGGTAAGGCAGCAAACCAGGAGTGCACCTAGCAAAGATCAAGGGTCAGCTACCAGATGGGTCAGGCTGGAGCAGAGGGCTCCTACTGAGGGAACAGTATCATGAGGTGGGGCACAGCCACATGTGGGAGGGTGAAGAAATGTGGATGGTAAACTTAGACTATTGTTAAGCTGGGTAGTGAATTGTTCGTGGGACTCATGGAGGATGCGTGGGTGCCAATAGGTAGACAGTGGGAAGTCCAGCCATGTGTCAGGAACAACTGTCAAGGGCATGAACAAGCATGGTGGAAAAGATGGTGTGGATGGGGGAATGATAAAGGGCAGGAAGGACTGGGCAAGCTGTGGGGGGTCTAACCCAGTGGTCGTGGAGGTGTGGGGATCGCTGGCTTCAGTGCTTTGAGTCAATGTGGCAGAGTCCACAGGCAGAGCCAGGGCTCCAACCCAAACTTCCTAACCCTCAGGGCAGTGCCACTTGAGATGGATCCTTGAAACCTTCCTTCCTGCATTCCTCCTCCCCCTCTGTACCCATTACCAACCCTAAGGGCTCCACGGAGGCAAAAGCCCTATTTAGGAAGGCTTTTTGTAAACAAGCATTTCTAAATTAAAAATAAACATCCTCTTGCATCCCACCCCAGCCTCAAATATTTGATTCAGTCTCATAGATGATGGAAATATTACACGTGAAGGCTCCATGTGGGAGCATCCTCAGGATTTAGGATGTTCTCCCCAACAGCAAGGTGGTTGGACGTATCTGTTCTCAGTGAGTCTTCGGGCAAAAGTAGACATGCTTCGGGGCTGACTGACGACAAATCTATACTTTATCACAACTGTGTGAAAAGTATGTATGTACGTGGATGAACAAAAAGTTGTGTTACAGTTTGGAATTGTGGATAATTTTCAAAAATATTTTATTAGTAGTAGATGCTTGTGCAATAAATAGAAATTGGGAGGGGGTAGTTTGCAAAACTACCCTTTGACTAAGAAAGTTTATTCTCCTGGGACAAGAAAGCTCCCAGCCTGAGGTGTGATGGACTATAAATGTTTGCTGAATTGTATGCAGATGACAAGAAGTTTCATATGTCAAAGTAAATAGATTTCTTTTAAACATAACAAATCACGTTCTTTCCTCTCCCTCCCAATTTCCATTCCCTTCCCCTTTCTCTTATTTTCTAAGATAGCAAGGAGGCTTGGAGTTTGGAGGAAAGAAAGTAAACTCCAAATGTATAATATCTTTTGGTGCCAGGTTAATACTTTCCCATTCAGAGGCAAGAAAGAAGCGGATAGCAATCATCTGGTACACTTGGGTCGTCTTCAGCTTCTTCCCGTGCGTTTGAAAGCACAGAGAGAAAAATCCTTTTTCATTAACCCTATCAGTGACCTCACCAAAATCTGAACCCAGAACCACTAGAGCCTGATGGAATACAGTGACCGCCAGGCTCACTTCCTGCCTCCTGGCTTAAACCCTGCGGGTCCCTGGGGAAGTCAACTGAGTTATTGCATGAGTAAGATCTCCTACTCCTTCTTAGGCCAAGGAAACCACAGACAAATTGCTGAGGAGAGCTGGGAGCCCAAACACTTGAAAGAGCCCTTCAAAGAAAGGAAAATCTCCGGGCCCATTTGAGGGATGGAAGGGAACCTAAATCAGCCTCTTATCACAAGTTGGCCAACCAATGAACACCTCAGCAGGGTCCTCTCTGTTTCCTGCCCCCACCCCTTCCCAGCTGTGGCCAAGGAACCAACCAACCATCCTGGTCTCTATCAACCTCCTTTCCCAGGTAAACCCAACGCCTGTGGCTTGGGCAATTTCTCCTGAGAAAATGTCTCTTGCAATGTTATTCTTTTGAGATCTCTTGAAAGAGGATGAAGGGATGGTGCCTGACATCTCAATTCTCAGATTTCATAGGTGTAGACAGCCTCCAGCCTCCTGAAGGGCCAAACTCTGAGTAATAAATCTACGTGCGGGCGGGCAGTGTCAGCAAAGTGGCACAATGAAGCAGCTCTTAGTTCTCTCATTTTTACCTCTTTCCATAAACTCACTCCTAAACTCATCTGGCAGGAAGATCATAACTCCACTGCTGTTTCCACACTGCCTCTGTCCCACTGACCCCAAGGTGCTTCAGGATTACCATGGGAACCTTCTGGGTTTCAATTATAAGACCATTAAAAAGTGCCAATTATAAGACCTCAGAAATTTTCCTGGGAAACCTGTTACACACTTCAAAATGGCCAAGCTCTTGCCTCAGATTCACTTTAAGTTCAGAAAACAGGTCACCCAGATGTATGGGCCCCCCAGTCTCCCCCCCCTCAGCCCAACAAGTCCTTGTTTTAATATGGCCCATGCTGCCCTTGAGAAAATGGATTGATTTATTGGCTGTAACCAGAGGGATGAAAAAACCATCACAGAGCGGGGCTGCCTGTTTAGGGCCCAGTTGTGGAATAAATCAGAAATGTTGGCACAATCAATAATTTCAAAAATTACAATTCATTCAATGGCTGATGTTTGCAAAGCTCTGAGCAACAAAGAACTAGGTGACAAATGTGAGCTGGGTACAGGACACTTGGAGGGGGCACAAGCGCCTGAATCCAAAATATACCTTTCACTCCATCCACGCAAAGAGGTGATCTGTGGGTCAAAAACTTCTGCGAACCCATTTGAACTTGCTGCGGAGGGATGGGGAGGCAGAACACCCCACCACACCCAGCAAGTGCCTGTTTAGGATCGCTGGTGTGCGGTTTGGGTATTCTTAGCTCTACTGCCACATCTCTGGAGGAACACAACAACCTTTCAAGTAACTCTGCCACTGCCACCCCGTCTCCAAAACACAACGGAACAAAACCAATCCTCAGGGCTCCTCCTCCACGATCCGCCTGCCTCCCACCCCTCAAAATTCTCCTGTCACCTGGAAAAGCAAAGCAGCACTGGGCATCCTGAAAGTTAAGCAGGCCCTTCCCAAAGCCAGCAGGAAATTCTTCCCGGGTTCCTTGCCCCTCCCCACAGCCCCTTCCCACTTGTTCCAGGGTTCATTTCCCCACCTTCTCAGTTACACAAACAAAACCCCCAAGAGCACGACCCCAGGAGGACACCGCACGCGCGAACACGCACACGCAAGCACACACACACACACTCTCTCTCTCTTTCTCTCACCGCTGCCCCAACCCCAGACACCTCTGGACACCCCTCTTCAGCCTCGCCGCTTCCACCCCTTCCACCCCTTCCAGCCAGGGATGCTCTTCTGGGGCTGTTTCGCTCCGGTTCCTCTCCGTCCCTAGATTTAGTCTTTTCCTTGTAAAACGCCAACACGATAAACCCTCACCCCCGAAGAGGCCGAAAGGGTGCTGTGTCTGTGCCGACACCCGTGCGGGCTTCTGCCCACGGCCCGGAGCCGGAGCACTGGTGTCAACCTTCGGGGGCAAGTCTGGGAGGCTGTCCGGGCCCTTCTTCCCCCCGAGAAGCTTCCGGGAACCGGGCCGGACCTCGCCGGTAGGCCGGGAGATGCGGTGCCCCGGGGGGCCGGCTGCCCGCCGCGTCCCCGCTCTGCGCCCCGCGCCCCGCTCGCCCCGAGCGCTCGGCCCCGCTCCGCCCGCGCGGCCCACCGGCCACCCGCCGGCGCTTCCCCGGCATCGCCCGGCCTGCGGCCGCCCCCCCGCCCCAAACCAACAAATAAACACAACTTTTTATGAAAAGAAAACAAACTTCAGCGACGTGACTCACCTCTGGGGCAGCCGGCTCCCGGGCAGGGCGAGCCGGGGCCCGGGGGCCAGCGTGGTGGGCGCGGAGAGAGCCACACAGCCCCGCGCCGCACGGACACACAACCCGCCCAGTGACACCCGGGGACACACCAAACGGGAGACGGGCCGCAGCGGGAGCAACAAAGGAGCCCGGGCCGAGAAGGTGCCGGCCGGGGAGGGAGGGCGCGTGGGGCTGCGGCGGGCGCGTGTGTGTGAGTGTGAGTGTGCGTGTGCGTGTGCGCGCGGCGGCTGACACCGGCGGGCCGGGCTCAGGGTCCCCGCGGCAGGAAGCGGGGGCCGCGGCGGCGGCGGCAGCAGGAGGACAAGGCAGGGGACGCCGCGCCCGGCGCACCCGGTCCCTCCATATGGAAGAAGCTTTTTTGGATGACTGAACTCGCAAACAATTCCTTCTTTTGCTTCTCTTGCCTAGGAGCCTCCCATTGCCGCGCGAGGCGGGGAGGAGGGGAGCAGAGGAGGCGGGGAGGAGGGGGAGGAGCGAAGTGGAGCAAAGAAAAAGTCTTGGAAAGGAAGCTGGAAAAGAAAAAAACAGTCCCCCAAACTCCGATTTTCTCCTAACGCCCATTTTCTTTCTGTTGCGCCTTAGTCCCGCGCTCTCCCCAACTTCTCTTTCTTCCCGGCTCCAAAAACAATGTCCTCTGCCTTTCTCCCACACCCACGGTACCCCTGAACCCCTATTTTCTCTGTAGCTTCCCCTCAGACCCTGCTCTCAGGCGCTGTCCTTCCCTCCTCTCGCTCAGCCTCTTCTCCCCAACCCTTCTTCTGACACCCACCTCTCAGTAGTCTCCTTCATTCTACAAACTATTGGATAGATGATTAAAAACAAAGTTTCTGTTATTAAACGTGCCCCTCCCCCCAAAAAAAGTAGGGCAGCGGCTGTCGCCAAAACGATAAGGCAACCAGTCTAGCGGAGCCCCAAGGCCGCCGCCCCCGTCCCACCCGTTGGGCTGGGGAGGGAGGGTTTGCCGCGTCCTCCGTTGACAGCGCCCTGCCCTGACCTCCATTCATCATCCTAGGCTGGAGAAGGGAGGAAAGGGGTGAGAGGGGGATGGGCAAGGACGGCTAGTGGCCGCCGACGAAAGTTAGTGGCCTCCGTAGGTGCCTGTGTGTGTGAAACCCTCCCTCTGGCGCTGGGCAGAAAACATTCAGAGTCGTGGTTCTCAAACGTAAACTGCGTGGGAACCCCCTGGAGGGCTTATTAAAACACAGATTTCAGGGCCCAGGCCCCAGAGTTTCTGATTCCGCAGGTCTGGGGTGGGCCCGAGAATGTGCATTTCGAGTAAGTTCCCAGATGAGACTAATGCTGCTGGTCCAGGGCCACATTTTAAAAACCACTCTTGGGGCCAGTCTGGTGGCACAGCGGTTAAGTGCACGAGCTCTGCTCTGGTAGCCTGGGTTCCCTGGTTCGGATCCTGGGTGCGGACCTACAAACCGCTTGTCAAGGCATGTTGTGGTAGGCGTCCCACATATAAAGTGGAGGAAGATGGGCACGGATGTTAGCTCAGGGCTACTCTTCCTCAGCAAAAAGAGGAGGATTGGCAGCAGATGTTCGCTCGGGGCTCATCTTCTTCAAAAAATAAAAAAAGTAAAAACCAGCCTTCCCCTGTATTGAGAAGTCAAACAGGCTGAGTTGGACCTGGGTCCCTTTCTTATTCTTTGGGGATGAAACAGATTGTGAAGGGTCCCCCAGTCCATACCTTTCTATCGCAGTTGAGGAAACCAAGACTCAGAAGGACTAAGGCATTTGTTCAAAGTGAATCTCTAGTTTGTGGCAAAGCTGGAAGGCGGCTGTCCCGGGATGGGTCAGGCAGGCCAAGAGTGGGGCGGATGAAGGTGCTGTCTCTGGTCTGAGGCAGGATGGCTGCACTGGGATCAGGAAGCCTCTGTGTGACTTTGAGAAGGTTACTTAACCTTTCTGGGCCTCAATTTTGTTTTCTTTTGTTTCTCATCAGTAAAAATACACGCTTCACACTGAGTATATGATTTTTAACTAAATCTGAATCAAAAGACATTTAAAAGGGCAACATAAACCTATTTTATTCAACATGTTGTACTATTTTTTTTTTCCTCAGACATTTGGTAATTCAGGCAGGAGCCAGTTTCTTTATTGATTTATCTGGTACTTTCAGCTTCATGCACCTGGATTCTTGGGCATGTCTCTGTGGCAAAATGGATAAAGGGGATGATTCCTTTTCAACAAGAAGGTGAGAAAGACTATGAACTCCCCCCTTTGAATTCTGCGCCTGTATTCTTTCCTCTCCAATTCCCTCCCTCCCACTTTCCTTCTGTTTTAATCTCCAGCATTCCACCACCCCCACATTCTCCAAGACCTATTTTTTCCCCATTCAATGACCATGTTAGCTTCCACCTTCTTATTGTCCTTCTGAGGCACAATTCAGGACTACAAGGCCTAGGGTCCACCCTGGGTACCAAACTCTTAATTCCTCAAGGGAACGGGCCAGCCAGCCTTCCAGTGCAGTGAAAACACTACCTCTCCCCAGAGTCCCAAGCAAAGGATGCAGCTGTCTGTTTTTCAGAGATGCCTCTGAGGACCGCTTCCATTGGCCATGCAGGATTCCAATGAGAACAGGATGCATGAAGTTCTCAGATTGCTTCTTCTATATTCTTATATATACTATTCATTGTTCAACATCTCAAAGATGTCCCTTACCCCTTCATGTTGTCTTCTTCCCAGGGCTTCCTCCTAGGACTCTCCATTCCCTCCATTCTTGCCTTTGGGTCTCTCCCTGGGCTCTAAGTCAATGAGTCAGAGCACGACAGAAAACAAAGAAGATCACAGTCCTAACCAACACCGTTTACCCAGGAGAAAGACCCGTGGCCTTGTACCTCCTTCCATCCCAGGCTGTTCTGTGGCTGCTCATCTTTCCCAAAGTGTTTAGACAGAATGCAGATCACAGCTGAATTGAGGGGGCTTAATTCTGCCCACTGTTGGCACCTCAAGTGTGTTTATTGTTTTTATGGCTCTTTGTATTAACATAATTGTGTTTGTTATTATTCCTCCTGTAAGAACATTGTATCTCTGAACGCTCCTCTTTACCTGGAGCAAGTTCTTTGCTTAGTTCTGCCCTCCCGTGGCTCTTAGTTTCCCCATCCTAACCGTCCACAGCCCACTCTAGGCCCCCAGCCATCTCAGAACAGGTGGACAGAGTCTGGGCTTGTGGTCAGGTGCTTTCTGTTCTCTCTACTCTGTTCACGGTGATTTGCCTCTGGCATCTTGCTTTCTTGGGGGCTTTCTGGACCTCCATCAAGGAGGAGCCATTTGGTATGGATGGTCACATTTATTACGTTGGGGGGGGGCAGTCACAGGACTGTGGGTCTATATAAGTCACTCTGTCACTAAAGTTGTGTGGAGAGAACTGGAAGGAATCCCAGTGAAGGACACGAAGAGAATGGTGTCCTCAACTCAGTGTGCTGCTGACACTCTGCCTGCATCGTATAAACAGGGAACTCCTTGGTTGTGAAGGATATCTGGAGAGAATTGAGGGGAGAAAATTACCAAGATGTAGACAAAGAGAAATAGGGACTTGATAATTTTCCTTATGTTTTAATATGAATCTGTTTTCCTGATTTTGAAATATGTTCATTGAATAAAATTTAGAAAATACAGAAAAGCACAAAGAAGGGGACTATCACCTTAAATCCACTCTCCAGGGATGACACTCTTAACAGAGTGATGTTTTTTCTAACCATTTTTCTCCCTTGTTTTTGTTTCTCATCAATACAAATATACACTTTGTCTACACAGAGTGTATGATTCTAATTGATCAGAATTAGAAGACTTTTAAAAGGCAACATAAACGGGATACCTTTATGCAGTATTTTGTACTTTTTTTCCCCTTATGCGTTTGGTAACTTAGGCAGGAGCCAGTTTCTTCATTGATTTATCTGGTTTTGCAAAATTGCTCATTGTATATACAAGTTGTCATCCCACTTTTTAAGTTTAACGTTCTAATGTGACTATTTTCTCCGTGTCATTAAATCTTCTCCAACGTTCAACTTTAACAGCTGTGTACTATTCCATCAGAGAGAGACGGTTATTTATTCAACCATTTGCCTATTGTTATATATTTAGATTGTTTCCATTTTTATGATGATCATGCATCACAGTTGACTAAACATCTTGTCACAGATCTTTATTTATAATTCTGATTGTTTCCTGAGGGTGAATTCCTACGAGTAGGAGTTTGGGATCAACGGATATAACATTTTAAAGGCTTTTGGTTGGTATTGCAAAATTGTCCTCTAGCGGCTCCAATGTACGTTTTCATCTCACAGATCTCAACAACAATGAGATCATCAAACCCGAGGCCCCAAGTGGAGACTTGGTTGAATTATCCGGTTTGGATGACTGCACTGACCAGATAAAGACAACAACTGCCAAATATTCCCTACAGTGGAGACAACGCTCAAGTGGGAAGAGTTGAACAGTAATTGCTGACGATGTGAACTCAGTTGTTTTTATGATCTTATTTAACCTTTCCAACAACCCTCTAAGAAATAAGCTTTTATTGGACACCTACTGCTCACAGCCTCTGTGCTGGATTCTGCGTGTACATTTACTCTTGAATCCCCACAACAACCCTTTGCTCTAGGTTTGATTATCTCCATTTTACAGATAGGGAAAATTAAGTAACTTGCCTAAGATCGCCAACGGCTAAGTGGTGGTACTAATTCCCAAACCTGAGGTTTTTCTAGTGCAATGCGCTGTTTCCTTGCATCTGTTTCATGAGTTACAAGCTACTTAGTGGAGCAAGACAGGCATGTTTAGAAGATGCTTGAATTTTGTCAAGCCATTAAGGAATCTTTTGTGCGCTTCCAAATGACTATTTTTTCAAAGAGGCATCCAACTGCATTCAAAGAGCTAAGGTAACTTACTAATTGTAATTAATATGAGAGTCTAAGGATTGTATACCTTAAGAGAATGCAGTTCTGATGGATGAGTTAAGATTAAAGGCTAGATACTGAAATTCACAGTACCAACAGTAATTAGTAAATTGGCTTTTGCATACATTCCTATTCTCAAAGCTAATGTTTGGATAAAGACTTTTTGTCTTGATCAGAGGAGCTAGAAATGAAATATTTGTGAATCTGACTTCCTAGTTTCAAATTCTAACTGTTGAATATAAAAAGTTTTTATTTATTAAGGCAATATCTCAATATATTTTCAAATTAAATGCAAAAAATGAATTCCTTAATTTATTATTAGGAAAATTAGCCCTCATTTGCTCTTTAGTGGGCCATTAACTAGTTACCTGAGTTGGCCTACCTCTCCATGTGGGGTATCACAGGGGCTGTGGAGAAGGAATGTGCCCAGTTGCTCTAAAATATTTGATGACTGAATGAAGAATGATGAATGAAAGTGTAAGATTGACCTCTGCAACAATTAGTAAACAATGCAAGACAGCGTGTAATTAAACTCTAAATTGCATGGTTCAGGCAGAATTACAGGTGAGCCTGGTACAATGCCATCCACTCCCTGTACAAGTTGAGCTGGCTGGGGACTGACTTCTCTAGCCCAGCGCTGCCAACTCAGCCGTTCCCACTGGCCATGTGTCCTGTTGACTTTAAGGGACCAGTCTCCAGATCCCCTCAAGGCTGCCTATGGACAAGGGTACTCTAGGGGGAGGACGACATAAGAAAAGGGAGAATGTGGAATCAAGACAAATCTGGGTTTGGATCTAGTCTTAAACAAGCTTGTGAGCTTGGACACCCAGAATCCAAGTTTCTTCATCTGTGAAAAGTAAAAATAATATAAAGAATCTCTCTCAGTATATGGCTCTTAGTGAGTCATGTGGTACCATATTGTTTATGGACAGCACTTCTTCTGATTGACAGTTCCCATGGCATGCCCATTGTGTGTGTATATATATATATATATATTTAATATAACCTTCAGTGGACATTCCATAAATGGCAGTTATATTAGTAAAAGTTTGTGAAGCTAGGACAAAGAAATGGAAAACAGGGTAATCCAAGGCCATTTCTACAACCCATGCCGCGTGCTTGATTTTGCACACTCCTTAAGTCCCAGACAAATGGAATCTGTCAATTACTCGCTGACTTCTAAGAGATTCCATTTTTTCAAGATATCAGATTATCTGAAGCAAGCACAGGCCCCATTTATTCCCACATGAAACCCCTACCTTCCTCAATTCCCTCCGTCTGTTCTCTCTCTACCCCTCTCACATGTTAGGCTGAGAAACTTGGATCATGGAGCTGCCCAGACTCCAGCTGTTTGATATTGTGCAGCTGACGGCAGCAGAGGGCAGGGGGCGAGAAACTCCAGATGAAAGCGAAAACTCAAAGAAAACTGGACCTCAGAGCTTTGATACAAAACTCAGTGGGTAACAGTCTCCGTTAAATTTGTTCAGTCAGCCATTTAAGAAGGAAGGAGTTTCTCACACAGCTCATAAGGCTTTTTAGCGATGGGATGCTTCCACGGAGGGGAATCGAGGTTCCAGGGACTGAGCAGGGCAAAACCAAATGCTAAAGCTTCGGTTGCAAACTTAGAGCCACAGAGTGTGCTGGCTTGTTTTGCTCCCAATGTAGGATTTTCCTTCTTCATAAGGTACCAGGGATTCACTGGGATTTTTGGCCAGAGCAACAGAAAGCCAGCTATGCCCCACCTTACTCCACCCAACCCCACTTCTGTGGGTTCTGGGCAGCAGCCCTCAGGGCAGAGGAGGGGAGGGCTGTTGAAAGGAAGATAGAGATGCTGGGGCTGGTGGTGTTGTGGGAGTCTCCCCACCACCTCTCCCACTCAGATTCAGAAAGCAGTTTCATCTTCTTTGCCTTCTGTTGGTTGGATTCGTCAACTAGGAAACAGAATCATTTGAGGCTTGGTGGACTCAATTTGGGAAGCGCCTTACTTATGAACCTCTGCGTGGCATGAGGAAGGATTAAGAAAATAAATCACAGAGCCCACTGATTTCCTCATAAAAAAAAAAAATCCATAAACCTTGTCTTATTTATCCAGGAGAGAGGGAGATGGGGTCAGTCACATCACTACCTTACTTAAAGTTCTGTAGTGGCCCCCAGCTCCTTTGATGTAGGGGGCAAGTGCTCCCTGCTCTGGTCCAGCACACCTCTCCAGCCTGGCTCCCCAGTGGCCCATCTATCTGTATCTTGTGCTTCATCATCTCCTTGCCCTTCTCAAAACACCACACTTCCTCACGCTTCCCAGCCTGCCCAATTTCTGTCTCTCTAACTTGAAACTTTCCTTCCCTTTTGCGCTCATCTGCCTGCTACTTACTCTTTAAGACTTTCCTCTAACATCACCTCCTCTAGGAACACTTGCCTGAACCTCCCCACCCCAGCTCCGGTTGTCTTCCCACAGAACTCTCTTCTTACCTTTATCTTAGCATCTATTGTGAGCATTGTAATTGTAATTGTGGGACCATCTGACTTCTCCTCTCAGCTGGAATATTCTCAAGCATAAGGTCACTCCCTAGTTCATCTTTGTACCCTATATGTTTAGCACAATACCTGCCATAGAGTGGGTGCCCAATATAGAAATATCAAATGGATAAATGAATGAACAATTAACAAAATCAAGTATGCCTCTCCCAGCAGTTGAAGCCTAATGGGTCCATGTAGTCTGGAATGTTGACAGGATACTAATAACTGATACTGTGCCTGAGGTGCAATCAGAGTTTTGAAGCCCCAAACCAGACCCTTGTCTAAAGCAAGTGAAGACTGATTTGTCTTAGCGGCAAAGCTGGACGGTTATTACGCAGTATTTTGCTTTTGGATGCTAATGATGTGTTTGAAATGATAGCATTTGATTGACTTTTAGCTTTTTTTTCTTCTACTTTTTGAGAGGTAATTCACATGAGTTGTAAGAAATAATACAGAAAGATCGCATATACCCTTCATCCAGTTTCCCTCTAATTAGCAATATCTAGCCTCACTACAGTAAAATATCTTAATCAAAGATATCTTAACAATACTTAATCAATTGACATTGATATAATCATTGGCCTTATTCAGATTTTGCCAATTTTACCTGCACAGTCATTTGTGAATAGTCCTAGGTTTTGAAATGATTTGTAGGTTGCTGTGTCTGTGCAGCTCAGTCCTTGAATGTCTGGCCACAATCAGCAAGAATGAGGACTGTGCCCAGCTGGCCCCATAAAGAAAGGGCTTGAGTGTCTCCCGGAGAGCTAGGGCAACAGGATTCATCCCTGACCCAGGCACCGCTTTGCACCCTCTGAGACCCCACTGTAGAAAGTCTTGTTACTCCTCTGACAGGACAAGAAAGGACTCAGAGTCCCAGGGGACACTTGAGGAGTTGCAACAATTCCATCTACCCTGTTTTGCCATCAGCCAACACACCCAGGGTAGGCTACGACATTTGCAAAGTCCAGTGCAAAATAAAAAATGCAGGATCCCAGTCAGGAGGGAGCAGGTCAATATCCCTTTCCCATACCCACAGCAGACAGGAGACCCTCAAGGAGTTGTAACCTCCACACCAAGACATACTAGGGGACAGGCTAGAGGCCCCTGCCCACCTGTCCACTGAAAGGACTGTTGAGTCTACAGCCATACTACCGTGAATGCACCTGATATCGTCTGAAAGCGCTGTGGAATTGCCAACCCAGGATGGATACAGCACAGCCACTGCCTTGCCCTTCCCTGAGATGCAGTGGGGTACATGCCCTACCCTAACTCTTCCCTTATTTATGCTCAGGACTCCACCAGGGGCACAGGGTGACTGAGGCCATGGAGCAGGCATGGGAAGGGGTAGGCCAGGTGAGACTAGGGCCCCAGTGGTCAAGGGAGTGGGCAGCTGAGAACCCATTCCAGGGAGGCAACAGGAGGCAGGACCACATGTGAGCTGAGACTCCAAGCCTTCACTGCATGCTCCATTGTCTGGTCAAACTTCACTCAAAAAACAGATTCAAAGATAGAATTTCAAGATGTCAGCCTCCGAAATTAAAACCAAGTGAGGGGCCCTTCTGAGTGCAAGGCTCTGTGTAACTGTGCTGGCCACATACCCATGAAGTGGCCTGAATACACCAAAGCCAAGCCTACTGGAAATTGTAACCTTCTACTCTCCTTGGGACTGGGATCATCTCCTTTATTCTCCAGTGGGATCGAGGAACGATGGCATGGAGCAGCAAAACTTTCTTGTTTTTTATCCCTCCTCAATGAATATGAGTAATATTAGAAAGTCCCACTTACTTAGCAGAATCTACTTTCTCTATGTCTGATGTAAAAAAAGAAAAAAGTTAGTCTTAAATCAAACTGCCTTAGTGAGTAAGGCTATGATCTTCCTAGTTCTCTGAGAAAGAAATTTGGGAATCAGTCTTGATGCCTCCTTTTTCTTCACTCTTCTCATTCAGCAGCCCGTAACTCCTATACTGTCACATCCAAAGGCTCCCCGGAATTCATTACCTGCAGTCAGTCCCCTCTGCAGTTGCCCTGGTCCAGACTTATGGGGAATATTGCCAAATTTTTGATTAATCTCCCCACCTCCCGTCTGCCTCCATCACTGGTCCATTTTCCACACTCGTCATAGAGACATCTTCAGAAATGGCAAATCCGATCATGCCATAGCCCTACCTCCTCCCAGTGACCTCAGAACTTTTAGGATGAAATAGACCTCCTTAGCAAAGCACACGAAATTTTTCACAGTGGTCCCTAGCAAGTACCTCCCCAATTTGGCCTCCTACCATTCCCCACCCCTCACCCTGTTCCCTCCCTCACCATACAGAACTTCTTCAGGATGTTCCAGGATCATTCATGCCTCTAGGCCTTTGTGTATGTGGTACCCTTGCTTGGAGCACCTTTATTGCCTTCTTCCCCAAACTCCTACTTGTCCTGTAAAACTGAGCTCAATTGTTAGCTCCTCTGCCCTCCTTGGCCACCGCACCTGCCTAGCCTGTGATAGGTGCCTGTTCTCCAAGGACCTAGCACCCGCCTCAGGGACGATGGCCAACTCCCCTGTCTGCCACATTATTTCTAGATACATTAAAATATCCATTCAGGCAATCACACCTTATGGGTTTAGGAGCCATTCTACCTTTAAATTGTCTTGAAATATCTCTTGTTGTCTGTTAGAGTTAACTTTAGAGTTTAATTCTCATAGGAAATCTTGTTTCCAATCTAGTCAACCATCAACTTAGACATGGTGTCCATGATCTCATCCACCTCTCTGTCTGTCAAGGACATTTGAAATGAACACAATGTGGGCAACTAGCTGTGAAGCTGAGCTACAGCCCAGCGTTGAGGTGTGAGGGTGGTAACTGACATATCTGCATTCCCACTGATTGCCAGCCTTCCTTCAGCTGCCATAAAGTCATGGATCTTGGGATGTGGAGGCCTGGGTCTGGCTCCTAGCGCCACGATTTCCACCAATATGGCTTTGAACAAATCATGAAGCCTTATAGTTTGTTTTCTCCTCTATAAAGTGGGGATAATGATAACCCCCAACTCACAAGATTATCTCGAGAATCAATGGAGAGATTACATGTGAAAGTACTTTCAAAGAGTAAAATACTTTACAAATGTTAATTTTAACTTCACTGTCCCAACACAATGAAACATATGGTATTTTTTAAATGTAAAAAAAAAACCCACAAGGCATAAATTTTTAGAAACAATTTTAGTAAAGCAATCACTTTTTTTTTATAACCTAAAACATATTTTTCAGCACTTAGCTATGTAGTCAGATGTGGGACGCAGTGATTCTTTTCTATAGCGTCCTTAGCAATGTGAGCCCTGTCTGGTTGCCAGGACCATAAAAACAGAAGGCTGCTGATCATTAGTCTGTGTAAAACACAGCACTTGGGCATCTCACTTGGAACTCGCTTTTTAACTTGTTTCAAGAGGTGACGCTTAGAACTGAAAAGAGTATTGTATGCCTGAATGAGTGCACCAAAACACCAGGCCAGACCGGGGTGTGGGCACCCACTTATGTGTGCAACTGCCTTTTTACCTAATTAATCCTCTCCTTGCAAGCCTGGACGCGGCCTGTGAACTTCACATTCCACTGGTAACTGGAACTCTGGGTCCTACAAAACCTGGAGCCTTTAATGGAACGTTATTTGTTCAGGGCCCTTGAAGCAATGATATCTAATGGAGCAGAAGCAAAGAGAAAATGCCCTGAGCTTTAGTAAGAACAGTTGATTTCCATCACGGATCTGGCCCTGTCACTCCCCTGCTCAGAAGCCCTGGAGGGCTCCCCTCCTGGACAGAGTCCAAACTCTTCTCAACCAACCTCGAGCTCATCTTTCTACACCCTCAGGCCACTCCCACCGCCCCCGCCCCCAAATCTCTGAGCCTGTGCTTCTCGAATGTGGTTTTCAGACTACCTGCAAGAAAATAAACTGGCAGCCTTTGTTTAAAGCGCAGATATCCTCGCTGGACCTCAGGGCTACTGAATCCGAATTTGTGGGTGCAGAGACCTCAGGAACCTGGATGGCAACTCCACCAGCAAGTCTTACAAACACAAAAGGTTGGGAGACACTGATCTACCCACCCTCAACAAACTTTCTGTTCCTTGAATTCAGCCTGCATTTAATTTCTCAGTCCCCCTGCTTTACTCTCTTTTCTTCTCCACGAACTTACTAAGCTTCCTTGACTGAGTACCTCCTGTATGCCAAATGCAGCCCATACATTAAGGCTTCAAGGCCCTGCTCATATTTATAGGTTCTCTGATGCCTCTCCTGATCCCTGGCAAATAAGCAACAAAATTAACTGAGCACCGACTAGGTATCCGGTTCCACCTGCAGAGAGGAAATAGACATGACCTAGATTGAGTCTCTGTCCTCAAGATGCTCACTTAGAGTGACAGAGAGCTCATGCGTCTGTCTGTACCTCTGGAGTCTCAGTTGAGCGACTAGACTCTCAGAACCGCAGCACTGGAGGAGACTGAAGTGTCAGCAGTCCAGATGGGGAGGCCCTTTGTGGCATTAAGATGCCCCGGTGCCATTATAGCTGGGCTCATCACATGCAAAGCCAGCCGTCCTTTTCTTTCCAAAACGTCTTTCACTGAGGGAATGCTAAAGTAGTTTTCTAATAGGCTTGATTTGGGTGCAAGTTTTACAGGGGTAAAGCTGAGCGTCTGATGTATTAAATCTCCTTCTCTTGGTCTTAGAGTAAGCTTACGGCAGAGCTGAGTTCATGAGAACTTCTCCTGTGTGTGCTAGCACGGGGCCCACATTTAATAGGACCTCACAAAATGTGTGCCAAGTGAAAGACTGAATCAGTGAACCATTGATCTGCTTTATAATCTAGAAAAAATAAACCACCTCTGACAGCACGAGCCTGGAGCTCGAGTCTCTGCTCCCATACTGAATGTCCCTCACATTCTGGGACTTTGGGTTTATCCATTTTTGGGGGGGGGGGGGTCCCTTGCTCTCTTTTCAGATTTTTACTTTTAATTTGTCCAAGCTGTATTTTTCCCCTAATTTTGCAAATTAATTTTTTTTCTTCCTAGGTCTGTCACTTGGTACTTTCAGAGTTTCTTTTTGCCCTCTCACCTTATTTCTCTCCCCTCCCCACTCCTCCTCTCTTCCCCCCACCCCCCTCCCTCCCCGTGGCCCACATCCTGAGTCTGAATGCAGGCAGGATTAGTCCAGCAGGGAACACGATGTCTGCGAGCCGTGACAGATGCACCAAAGCGTGCAGCAGTGATAAAAGGCAGCTCTGATGGGCTCTGTCAGGAATCCCTCAGAAACAGTGAGGGGAAATGTTCACTAACCCCTCTCCTGGCTCCAGGCCCCAGGGCCCCACAACAGGATCATACCTAGAAAAGCCGAGGGAGAAAAGTGGTGAAACTAGAAAATCTCCCCGGCTGGCAGACCACGCAGGAGCTTTCCCCCCAGAGCCCCAATTCGCTGGCTGTTTCTCTGAAAAGCCCCGAGTTAAAACTGTGAGGAGCCACAAACTTTGATTTAAGTCCTGGGTTGTGGAAGGAATACTGTAAGGCATCTCGGGAGACAAGATTGTGTAACCTCCTTCTGGCTTGCAAAAGGAAAGAAGGGTGATAGGAAAAAAGATCCCTTTAGTGCGTGTCTAATCCAATATCCAGGGTCAGTGTGTGTGTGTGTGTGTGCACATGTGTGCAGAAACATACAAACACACCTGGGCACTTCGCTTCTATTTGCCCTCCAAGTATATCCAATTAAAAAGGATTTGCCTAGCTTGGAGAGTTTGTGGGTATGGAGGACAAGAAACAGCATTTGGTTTATTACCTAGTGAATTTGGTCCACTAAACAGCACAAATTTTCACCCAGATTGACTTAATTAAACTAACAAATAACGACCGATACACTGTGTGTAGAGGAGAGAGAAAGATCAGACTAATTCCCTGTATTTATTCACTTTTCCTTTTTTGTTTGGTCCCCTTGGGCTTATTCTATCCCCCAGATGCATCGCCATCCGGAATGCCTGCACGTTGTCGCTACTAGGCCCTTTGGACGGGGCTCACCTTCCTTGTGTCACAGGGCTGCAGCCTGGTTACTTAAACATCGCCCCACTGGTCCTGTCTCTGGCCCTCCCTCTCTCTCCTTGAGTTTTGTCTCTCCAGCTCCACTCCCCAGGTAGGCGGGCACCCCAGCCAGGCTAATGGCTGACTGTTGGGGTCTTTTGAGATAATAAAGACTGGTTTCTAAGCCTCGTTCAAATGCTCATCACTTCTTGAGAGTCTGAATTTCAGCCCTTTTCCATTGGCACTTTAGCATAAATTTGTTTATTAGATATAGCTGATTGAGGTGCTAAGTTGCAAGTCTTTGAATTTTCCTTAGGGAAAAACAAGGGAGTACTAACATCCAATCATTCACCAACTAACTTTTGAATGCTCTCACATGCCAAGCACTAAATGCAGCGGGCAGAGGTCTGCATGGGAACTTTAGAAGGGGGCAACTTCTTCTTCTTCTTTTTTTTTAGGAAGATTAGCCCTGAGCTAACATCTGCTGCCAATCCTCCTCTTTTTTTTGCTGAGGAAGACTGGCCCTGAGCTAACATTCGTACCCATCTTCCTCTACTTTATATGTGGGACGGCTACCACAGCATGGCTTGCCAAGCTGTGCCATGTCCGCACCCGGGATCTGAAACAGCGAACCCCAGGCTGCCAAAGCAGAATGTGCAAACTTAACCGCTGCAATACCAGGCTGGCCCCTGGGGGCGACTTCTTAAAAATAGAGGAAAGCAAATTCAGTTATTTTGCTTGAACAAATAATTCCTGAATTCTTTTTGTGTGCCAGCCACTCTGCTTGGTTGTGGAGACATGGGGTGAATAAGGCAGCTCTCTGCCCTTATGAAGCTCATACTGGCCTTCGGTAATAGATGCTCTGAGAGGCTCAGCCAGTGTTCTGGGAGAGCCCAGAGTTTGGGGGATTAGGGCAGGGGCCTGAGGAGGGAATAAAAAGTCAATGAAGTCTTCTAGAATGAGGCAGCCCCTTAGCTAGGTAATCTAAGGAGGTTAGCGGTGGTATGAATAAAGGAAAAAAGAGAATAAGACTTCCAGCTGTAGAGATGGGAACTAGGGTCACTCTAGGAGGAAGATGCAATCTGATAAATGACACAGAGATGGGATTGCTCTGGGGACAGAGTATTGAGAACTTTCAATGCTAGGCAAACTTCAGTTTTTCTTGTGCAGTCATTAGGGAGCATTAAAGATTTTTGAGCAGGAAAGTGACATGATTTGAGTTATGTTTTATGGAAGACGGTAGAGACATCAAGGTAGTTAGTGACTAGTTAGGTAATTATTGTAACAACCTAGGTGAGAAGTAGTGAGAGTCAGAACTGGATAGTGGAAATGGAAATTAAAAGAATAGATGAATATGAGAGAGATTAATTTCTAATTGATGTGTATTATAGGGAGCAGTAAAATCATAATTGAGGCGTTAGAGGGGAATGATATCAAGATAGACACCTCTGGTTCAAGATGGTTGATTGAACATGCACATTTACATCTTCCTTCCCCAAAATATTTTAAATGATACTAAGGGGAAAATAAAAAAGCTATCAATCTTCTTTAACCAAGATGGAAGGCAGGGCATCAGGGCACAAGAGATTTCAACATAGTTATAGAAGGCTGAAAGGAGAGCAAAGAGTAGTGACTGATGCAGCAGTGTGGAGGAGGCAGAGCCGAAGACATGCACAGAGAGGGCTGCCACCAAGGAGGAAGCTGGTCTGTGCTGCAGTGTCCTACAGAGCCCTGGAGAAGCTTGAGACTTCAGGGGAGAGGCTGGGGCCTACATAAAGAGAGAAAAAGCTAGAGTATACAGATCTAACAGTCAACTTTCAACACATCCTCACCAACTGTGTGCAAATGCCAGGCAGTCGGGTCTGTACCTACAAATGGAAGAAGGCGGGCGGGGGGGGGGGGGTCCTGCTCTAAAGAAACAGAGTGATTTGGGGAAAGCTAAGGGAACTATTGTGGACGGTGGTGCCTCTGACACTTAGGGATCTCAAAGCATGATGGCCTGTTCACTGTCCCCCACCTCCAGAGAGCACGCTACCTTTAGCTCTGCTCCAACTGCGTGCACAGAGCTCATAATCTGTCTACCTGTTGCCTTAGCTTTAGCTATGAATGAGGAACCGAAGATCTCATAATGTGAAGGAGAGACATGAAGACAAACTAATAGGAAAAGATACAAAGTAGGAGAGATTCAGAGAATCACAACGGAACTGTAATGGGTCAGCCCCACCGCCTAGTGGTTAAGTTCTGCACACTCTGCCTTGGTGGTCTGGGTTTGGTTCCTAAGCACAGACCTACACCGCTCTGTTAGTGGCCATGCTGTGTTGGCGACCCAGATAATAAAAAATAGAGGAAGATGGGCAGTGATGTTAGCTTGGGGGGAATCTTCCTCAGTGAAAAAAACCAAACAAACCAGAACTGTAAAAAGAACCTACACATCTTGTTTTATGAATGCCATTTCTCAAATCTCTCTGAGAGTACAATAATATGTAATAACTTAAGTAAAACAAGAACAGGATGCTATTTAAAAACACTTAAGACTATGGCTCCCTGGAAAATAGAATAATAGTAAATTTCTCTTCTGAGTTGGAAAGTAAAATATAGAGGAAATCTCCCAGAAAGTAGAATTTAAAAGACAAAAATATATAAAAGATGAGAGAAAAGATAAGAGGGCAGATCTAGAAGAAATATCTCCCAGAAAAAAGTGGGTGGTATCAAAAAATGTAATGCTATAATGAAGAGGTTTTGGTAAATGCATCTATAACATAGTCAATTAAAAAAGAGGGAGAAAAACCCTACAAAGGCAATTAGAAACTCCAGGAAAAAGCAAACAACTAAGAAAGTAAGGAAATATGATCATCATGAGGCATGTGGTCCTGTAGTGAATAATGATTACATAGCCATTATGTTAGCAGAGTTTATTGATTTTAATTGTTTAGAGTCAAATTATAGAGAAAGGATGGAAGACAATTTCAGTTGAAGAACAGAATATAAATGTCACCAAGCTTGTTAATGCAAAAGAACAAGTACAGAAATTGAGAGATGGAAAAATGCTAAAAAGGTAAGGGTGTTCATATGCTTATTTTAAAGTGGAAAGTCAAGAAATGCAGTCTGCAGGTGACAGATCTGTACATAAAGGCATAATTTAAATTTTTAATGGAAATAAACAGAGGAACTAAAAATAGGAGAAGTGGTGGATGACATAAGTGATGGAACTTCTCATCCACCGTAGCAGGAAGCTTTCCCACAACCAACACTGCAGGGTCTCCCAGATCCTATGGCACAAGAGGCTGGGCTGCGTGCACTGCAGCCAGGATCTGCTGCAGGGCCCTTCTCTGCTCTGAGTCTCACTCAGGCAGCCTTCTGTGTCCTCCAGTATAGAGACTGAAACAGTGGGATGTGTTGCCTCTAGAACACAGGGAGGTATATCAGGCAGTCAGCCTTCACCTTTGTGCTACAGGATGCTAGGAGCAGCTATTGGTTTTTTACTTTGGAAGGTTTTCCTGGCACATCCTTGATCACTGGATTCCCTAAAAACTTCCCAGAAGTTGTACGTCCCTGAATCTTCATAGGGTCTCTCTTCCATCTTCTAGTGCAAATGAGTTTTACCAAGTGAACTAAGTACCTGTTGTTCTTCCTGCCTAGTCAGCATGGTCATCCATGGAAGTTATGGTAATCGTTGGGGTGGCCTGGTGGTCTAGATCTCTTTGGATTGTATTATGACAGAGGTAGGAGTGTTGCCATGGCCCTAAGGCAAACTCTAAATAAACATTGATGTTCATTCCACATGAATGCAAACTGCTTCTGATCCTCTTTTCTCATTGGGATTGAAAAGAATGCATTCACCAGATCAATGGCCGAATACCATGTACTTGTGGCCGTGTTAATCTGTTCCAGGAAAGACATCATGTCCATCATAGCAGTTGCAGTTGTGGCTACTACTTGGCTGTCCTTGCATTAGTCTACAGTCATTCTCTTGGATCCCTCCAGTTTTTGCAGGGAGGTGGACTGATGAATTAAATGGAGCTATGATGGGGGCTCCCACTTCTGTGTCCTTAGGTCTTTAAAATTGGCAATAATCTTTGCCACACTCTTTCCCTGGGATATGATGTTGGTTTTGATTGGTTATCTTAGCCCAGCATTGGAGGTGGTTGGGGGAAGTTTCAGAGGTTTCCATTTGGCTTTCTCCACTATAACGCTATGTAACTATATCTCTATATCACTCTATATCACACTATATAACTCAAACCACGACAATAACACCATGAGGGGGTTACTACAACTGCGAGCATATCATTTCCAACTATACAGTTGGACACTGGGGAAATGACCCCTTGGTGTATCCACAGACTCAGTGGGCGCACTGTGAGCCAGACTTTAGCCAGGACTCCATTATTACTGGGTTCTCATAGTCCCCCTTTCAAATGAGAGTGAGGGGGGCATGATGATGCTTGGGCTCTCCAGGTATCAATGCCTACTCAGACCCTGTGTCCAATAGTCCTCAGAATATCTGGGTAGTCCCCTTTCTGCAGGGGACAGTTACCAGAGTAAATAACCGTAGATCCCTTTGGGGAAGGGGGAAGGGAATGATCACAGTATATACTTGCTATGATGTCATGTCTCATGCCTCAGTGGGTTCTAGATCTGAAAATGGGCCTAGGTCTGGGAACTGAGCAAGAGATCATGACTTTTTATTAGAGTGACTGCCCTCAGCCTCCTGCTCCTCCTTTCTTGACTTTTTTTGATTGTAGATGTTAAGTAGCATCTTTGTTGGCTGCCCATCTGCTTTGTCCTGTTCATCTTTTATCACCTCCCCAGCCCACTTACACTGGGATTTAACCCTAGTTATTGGCCTATCATCCAGGAGAGGATTTGGGGGCAGCTCTTGAGAGGGCGTGCCCTCCGAGGGAGGGACTTCTGCAGCATCCTCCAGCACAGGTGAAATGCTTCCTCTGACTAAGAAGGAGTGAGCCACCCTTGCAAACTCTGAAAGTCTAGAGGTTCGTGGTTGTAGAATCACAATCTTCAGGGACATCTGTCCTGATGATCCCATGCCATGTTTCAGAGTTCTAGTATTTTCCAGTGAGGGCCCTGATGTTAGCACAGCAGACTTGCCTTGGCTGGACCCTCAAATGTCTCTGGGGCTCTGCAAGTTTAACTATAAGATTTGTTTTTTGCTCATTCTACTCTTAGCTGCATCTTTGTAAGCTATGAAAGAGGCCTTCTGGCTCTCACATTTAGTCCTTAACTGCTCACTAATGGCCCTTACTAATGGCCCTCATTAGCCCTCTGCAGGGAGTCAATACATCTTAGCAGTAAGCAGAGACTTCATTGTCTTTACAGACACTATTTCCCCCATGGTTTTTCAAATACTTGACTCATTGCACCTGCAGAGACATTTCCACCTCCTGTAAAATCTTCAGCAATTGGACCACTATCATGTGACCATCTGTGCCACACAGCTCATTTACGATGGTGTCCTCTCAGCCCACTGGTCGTTGAAGGAGTCAGCCTCAGAACCCTATTCACTGCCCCTATTAGCAGACCACTGCTGGCACCACTGTGTTAGTTTAGGTCCTCCGAGAAGCAGATTCCAAGACAGGATTAGACATGCAAAAGATTTATTGGGAAACATCTGTGAGGGACAATGGGGAGGGAGACAGAAGAGGCTGGGAGGCTGGGTCTCCTCTGGGAGACCATGAAACAGGTCTGTGAAGGAAGGAAGGTTGAGCAGGAAAAATCTTAGATGAGCTGCAGTCTAAGGAAGTTTCAGCAAAGCTGATGGGTAGTTCTTGGGTGAAATTTGCAGTATCAAGGAGTCCCACTTCTCCCAACAACGGGCCTGCTTTAGCATGCCTGCCATGCTTAAATCATGGCCTCTGTGCGTGGTGATGGATTTCAGAGCATGGCACCCGGAGCCCTTGGTTAATAACTCAGACGCCTTAAATGCATGTTTTCATGGCGGCCACAGGTGGTCCTTCTTGTATTTTGGGAATTTTTTTTTTTTTTACCATGTGCTTATTTTATTTTAAAAAAGAAAAAAAAAAAGGTGACAAAGGTATATTATCAGAGATCTAGGGAAGATTACCAGAAGAAAATGTTCAATAGTTACTTTTGTAGAGCAAGGCTAGGTTTGGGAAGGGCGGGAGAGGTGACTGTTGCTGTTTATCATTGTCTCTTTCGTACTGTTTGTTTTTCAACCATATGCATTTATTACTTTGATAATTTTCTTTATTATTAAGAAACAGAGAGAGGGACAGAAAGAGAAGTCAGGAAAAATAGTAGAAGTAGGGAGATAAGTTTAATTCCAAAAATATTAATAACATTGATCAAATACCTCATTATCACTAATCCTTGAAACACTTCCAAGAGGTAGGAAATATTATCCCCATTTTATAGATAATGACACTGAGACTAAGGATTAAGTCTTAGGTTAAGGGTTTTGCTAAAGACTACACAACTGATACGTGGCCTCAGGATTTGAACCCGGGTCTGAATCTGTGCTCTTTCTACAAGTAAATGGGGAAGAGGTGGCAGATGGATGAAGGTCACATCGGGGTGAGCCATCTTCTGATCCTTGGCCTGTAGGCCAGCCTAAACAATGCCTTGGCCCAACGGAGTTCCCAAGGAGCTGAAGGGGCCAGTGTTAGTCATTGTTTAACTATATTATCCATATTTAGCCTTTTAAATCTTTCTACTCCCTTAATCATCCTTGAATATCTTCTTAAAATGAAAGTACATAGAGGAAGATGTCTGTGGCTGAGAGCTGGGGCCTGTCTGGGGCAGGATTGGAAGCTGGATGAAGTCAGCAGCCTGTTTTCTCCGGACACCGACAGAGCACTTACTCCCAGCCCTGTGCAGACACCCTGCCCGGGGACCAGCCCAGAGGGCAGCCAGCGACTCCCTTTGTTTATCCTACAGCCTGAAAAGGACTCTTTGCCGACAAGTGTAATCTTTCTTGATAAACATATTAATTTTCTGTCTCAGCTCAGAGGAGACGATCCCTGGATTGTGATACAAGCTCTAATAATATTTTCTTTTTCTATGGTGACTTTTCCTGGATTGACTTAGACAGTAGAGGAGAAAGTCAAAGGGGACCAGTGTTCACAAAATGGCAGTCTTTGGCCTCAGGATGCGTGAGATCACAATATGCTATTCTGCTGCCGTTGATGGGCAGGTGAGTGCCAAGCAGGCTAGACTTATGCCATAAAGATGCTATGCAAAGGGAGAGTGGGGAACAGAGGAGCAGAGTCTGGGCCACTAAGTGTCCTGGGTAAGTTGATGGATGCTTGACTGAAACCACCCCTGCTCAGCTCAGCTTACTACCTCCTGCTGGTGACTCTGGGCACCTCCGAGCCAGGGGTTGAGAGTAATAGTGTCCACCTTACAGGAATAAGTAATAAAAAGCAGATTACTTGGAAGAGTGTCTGGCAAACACTTGATACATGTTAGCTATTACTATTAACAATCCTATAAGAGAGTAGATCTTAAAAACTTTTATTGCAAGAAAAAGCATTTTGCAACTATGTATGGTGATAGATGTTAACTAGACTTCCTGTGGTGGTCATTCCACGATATAGACAAATATCAAATCATTATGTTGTACACCTGAAACTTATATAATATGTCAAACACATCTAAAGAAAACAACAACAAAAAAACCCAAACCAAACCAACCAAACAAAACCTTCCTAGTGTACTTATTTTATTCTCCGAGGATGAACTTATATTGATAGGAGTTTTGAAATAGAAGAGTTCTGAATCTGCATGCAGTTAGATTCATCGATCTTTTCCTCTCTCTTTTCTGGCTTTTCTGCTTCTCTTCTCCTATGATATGATGTGTCCACTATATTTTCTTAGAGTTTCTTTATGGCTTACCTTTTTTAATTTTTTCCTCTTTAACACCAAAAGCACAAGCAAAAAAAGCAAGAATAAACAAGTGGGGCTACATCAAACTAAAAATTTTCTGGAACAAAATGAAAAGGAAACCTACCGAATGGAAGAAAATATTTCCAAATCTAATATCCAAAATATATAAGGAATTCGTATAACTCAATAGTTAAAAATATAATTCAATTAAACAATAGGCAAAGGACTTGAATAGGCATTTTTCCACAGGAGATATACGAATGGCTAACAGGTACATGAAAAGATGCTTAACATCACTAGTCACTAGGGAAATGCAAATCAAAACCACAGCGAGCCATCACCTGACACCTGTTAGAATGGCCATTATCAAAAAGACAAGAGAGAGCAAATGCTGGCAAGGGTGTGGAGAAAAGGGAACCCTTGTGCACTGTTCGTGGGAATGTAAATTGGTGCAGCCACTATGGAAAACAGTATGGAGGTTCCTCAAGAAATTAAAAATAGAACTACCATGTGATCCAGCAATCTTACCTCTGGGTATTTATCTGAAGGAAAAAATCACTATCTTGAAGTGATATCTGCAACCCCGCGTTCATAGCAGCATTATTTACAACAGTCAAAACATGGAAACAACCTAAGTGTCTGTCAATAGATGACTGGATAAAGAAGGTGCAATACACACACACACACACACACACACACACACACTCTCACATATACGTCCACTGAAATATTATTCATCCATAAAAAAGAAGGAAATCCTGCCATTGGAGACAACATGGGTGATGAACCTTGAGGGCACATGCTAAATGAAATAAGTCAGACACAGAAAGACAAATACTGAATGATCTCACTTATGTATGGAATCTAAAAAGACAACTCATTGAAACAGAGAGTAGATTGGTGCTTGCTGGGGCAGGGGTGCGGCCGTGTTTGGGGAGAGGGAATGTGTGAAGGTGGTCAAAGGGTACAAACTTCCAGCTCTGAGATGAGTAAGCTCTGGGGATCTAATGTACAGCATGGTGACTATAGTTAACAATACTGTATTGTATACTTGAAACTTGCTAAGAGAGTAAATCTTAAAAGTTCTCACCACACACAATAAAATGTAACTACGTGAGGCGGACTGTGTTAATCATTATAATTATTGTTAATCATGGTAATCATTTTGCAATAGATACATGTATATCAAACTATTACATAGTACACCTTAAACTTACACAATATATGTCAATTTTATCTCAATAAAGCTGGAAAAAAAAAGCATCTCAGTGTTTAGACATTGTTACCAGGAGGAACTGTGCCAAGGAATAACGAAGTTTCTGGTGATAAACCTTATGGCAGAAGTAAGATATGAAACAGTGACATAGTGCCGGAGGGTGTCTGTCAACAGCCAGGGCTCCCTTACCACCTGTATTCCTTTAAATTCATGTCAGAAAGAGGATGAGTATCTGGAGAGAGTGAAGTCAGGCTGGAATCAGAGCCAGATGGGGCTTCTCTTCTAGGTAGATGGGGCCCTAGATAATTGGACCCAGGTGCCTGGGGGAGGGTCCCAGAACTTCCAAGGTGTAATCAAGCCTACTTAAGTTATGATTATAAACAGCATGTGTCCTTCACGTGTCAGAGTGCTCTGGTCTCAAATCTGACAGGACTCTCCAGTCCCTCCCTTCAAACTAAATTGCTGGCATCCCCCTGCTGTTTCCCACAACCCAGTTCCCATGGTTTTTGTTCTTCTCGCTGCTGAGGGGCTATTGCTTCAATTCCTTTTCCCAGCCCTGGAATCCATCAGGTGAATCTCCAGCCCATGAAACCCAGCATCAAGGATTCCTGAAGTGGAGCTCCAAACAGGCACAGAGATGGAGGCAAGCCCTCTGCACAGATGCAGTTTCCCCGTGGCAATCTTGGTGCAACACAAGATCAGGGTGATCACCCCCCTTCACAGGGGCAAACTTCACAGGGATTGCCAAGCTCCTAGCGCATGCCTGGCCTGTTGTCGTTCATAAAAATCACACCAAGTGATTATCACAGCCAACGCTTGACACTCACAAGTTGAGGACTTGCAGTTTTGACCATTTTGACCAACTGTCAGGACCCGTGAAATGCCAGTCTTTCATGTTCTTGAAGCCCAAATTTGAGTTTCCTGTGTGTGGGGCTAATCCACGGGGACCACTGATTGAACTGAGTCAACTGCTCAGCATCCAGATTTCAAAGCAACTGTGTATTTTCTTATATCACATGGGCAGTGACATGAGCTCTCCTTAGGGGACAGAAAGGACTCCTGAACATTTTCACTTGTACCCTACTGTAGTTGGTGGGGGAAATGATATGCTATAGAGGTGTGCACAAAAGTGGAGATCCACAAGAAGATCCTTTTGATTTTTATGGGTCTGTTATGATCCTTGTTTTTCTAATTCTTCCCCTAGGTCCTAAGACAGAGCAAGATAAATTTCATGTCCTCACACAGACAAGGTTAATTGAGAGTCTTCAGAGGGTCAGTAAAAGAGCTTAGAAGAGTGTCCATTTCACAGACCTCAGCCACAGAGGTGGACAAACCTGCAACATGCCCTCAAACTGTGGCCACAGGGTCACCTTCCCTACCCCAAAGCGAAGGAAGCTCCTGTTGTAGCCAGCTCAGGGGTCAGCTGTAGGCAGTTCAGGGCAAGCCTCCAAGGACCCTCCCCAACCCCCATGCCCAAGTGGGGGTGGTTAAGGCAGGGCCTTCTCCCCAGTGGAGAGTTAATTGGAAATGTTACACTTCAAGAGGAAAAACAAGAGTAATGGAAAAGGCATCTGTGTGTGACCAAAGTCTTAACTAAAAACAGGCTTTCTCTTCTCCCCGTCTGGGAAAGCAGAGAGGAGATGCAGCCAGGAGAGAGCAGGCGTGGATGCTCATCTGGGGATGGAACGATGTGGGCTGTGTGTGTGTGTAGGGGGAGGCATCTGTGGGGTTCTGGAGGTTTGGGGGAGTTGAGGGGAAAGAGGGAAGGTTGGTGTGAGGAATGTGGGATGAAGGAAGGCTGTGGTGGGTAGTTAAGTGAAAGAGAGGGTTTCAAGACTCCCCTTTCTACTTTCTTTTGGGGTTGGGCTGGGTGAGGAGGGGCATGATGGAGGTAGGGTAAACTAAGGCCCTATCTGGTAGCCTCTGAGGAAACTGAAGCTTTTGATTAACTAATGACTTAAGTAATTCAATAAATATATACTCAGTACTGCTCCACTTGTATCTCCTACTCTCTTCTGAACTCATTCCTATCCAGGTAAGCCCGCCCCTTCCCAGGCCCCCTCTTCATGCTTTTCTTGGCTGCCCTTCTGTTAGCCTCTGCCACACTGACCTTATTTTTACAGAAAACCATATTTTCTCAAACCAAACTTATGGGAACTGTAAGTCCAAATATTGGAAATGTAGACTCCTGGCTTGGTAGGGCTCTGGGCCCAGGCTATTGTTTTCAAACATATTAATTAATTCCATAAACTTTTACTGAGCCCATTCTGGGCCAGAAATGGTGCCAGACCCTGGAAATAAATAAAGACAGTCACTTTCCTCTAAACTAATGAGAGACAAATAAATGAGCAATTGGGATACAAGGTAACAGAGAGAATCATGAGATCCCAGAAGAAGAGCACCTGCTCAGTCTTAAGAGAGGTGGAAACTTGGAGATGACATCTGAACTGATTCTGCAATGGTGAATGGGAGTTGCAGGCACGGAAAAGGTATGGGGGACTTGGGGACAGAAGGCTTGGTTCATATCCCAGCACTGCTTCTTCCAAGCTGGGGGGACCTCAGTTTGGTCATCTGTGTAATGTCTCTAGGAACACCTACCCTCCTGGTGTTTATGAAGATTATAAAATAACTAAAAAGTGCCATATATAGCCCAGCCTTCTAGCTGCGCAGACCCAGTGGCCTTGATCTACATCCTTTACTCCATCAGTTCCCACCTGAGTGACCACACTGCAAATCTCTCAGCACTCAGCTGCTCAACCTCTCAGATCTCAAACCATGAAAGCCCTTGTGCCCAAAGCTCCCCCCTTCCCACCTCTCTCCCACTCATGCCAGTGACGGACTGGCTCTGTACCCCCTTGTGAATTTTAGTCCCTTGATCTTCCCCCTTCTTTCGGTTCATCTGCCCCTATGACCCTATTTGCCTTCCTTCCCGCAGTCAGCCAATAAGTGATTCTCTCTGGCCTCATCCACACTCTTGCCTCTTGGCTTCCACTGTATGTATCCTCAGCTTGTGCTCAACTGCATTGTCTTCTCCAGATTCCTGCTGCTGGTGTTTGAGCATGATGGAGAGAGCCCAGACTGTGTAGTGCCCCTATACTTGGATGCTTTCTAATTGCCACTGGGCCCTTGCTACTTCTTAGTGATCTTTTGATTTATTTCTAATGAATTAAGTCAGTGTATGTAAAGGGCCTAGCACTTAGCTGGAAACATTGTAAGAGCCCCCTATGTTCACTTCCCTTTCCTGTTCCCCTGATTCCTATCATATTACGACGGGTGCCTAGTCCAAAGCTTTTCCATTCTTCTCGCATCTCTGATTTCCTTCAGCCCTAAGTTTTTGTCACCTTGCACAAGCTAGTTCCACTTTCCTAATAATTCTCAGCTACCATATAATGATTAAGAGCACATGGCATCAAGCAGTTTGCCTGGTCTAGTCATGTCTCTAAGCCTCAGTTTCTTCTTCTGTAAAATGGAAATTATAATGGAGATTATAAAAAGTACACATGCCATAGGGCTGTTCAGAGGATTAAATGAGATAATATGTGTTAAGTGCTTAGGTTAGGATCTTTCACATGGCACACTCAATAAAAGTTAGTTGCTAAGGCAGCGATGATAATTTCCAATGCATTTTAAAGCTTTTTATTATCTTCCCTGTCTCAGAGAAACACGGTTGCTAAGAACAAACTTGTGCTTCAGATTCTAGCCTCTCCAGATTCTTAAAAGACCTTCTTCTACAGCGAACCTCTCTCACTTTTTTAATCTCTCGTTTGCCATTGGCTTCTACGTCTAAATCTATAAACATGTTAAGTCTTCCCCATCTTAACACGATAACAAATTAAAAATCATGTTTCAGCTCTGCTATCTCCTCTAACTTTCTATATCTATTCCTCAACTCACTGTCAAACTTACCCAAATGGTATTTATAATTAAAATATTTCTCTCTACCCTCCACCCCCGCCACCCCCTACAACACTCACCTATAAATCCTTGAAATCTGGCTTCTACCCTCAGCAGTCAGCAAAGCCACAAATAGCCTTCTTAAAGATCATGGACCTTTTCTCAACTTTTATCCTTTTCAAGTTGTCTCCGTGGCATCCTTTGACGCCCATCAGCCCAGTCTTTAAGAGACTCTCCTCTTTGGCATGCTTGACTCCCTTCTCGCCTGGTTGTGCTCCCTCCCCTCTGACCACCCACTTCTCTTTCCTTCTCTGGCTCCATTTCCTCCTGTACATACCTGAATGTACATGTTTCTGAGAATCAGACCCCAATCCTCTTTTTTTCTTGCTTTACACTGTCTCCCTAGACATATTCATCTGCTTCCATGACTTTAACAGTCTTCTCCCTGGAGATAACCTCTAAATCTTTGTCTCACTGGCACAACTACTTTGAAAAACAATTTGGCATTGTCTTGAAGAGTTGAACATCTGTGTGCTGTAAGACCCAACAACTTCGCTCCTAGGTTTTAGTCCAAGAGTAACTCTTAACGTCTTGCACCAGGAGACACATGAAAAAATGTTCATAGCTCACTGTTCAGGACAGCAAAAAACTGGAAACAACTCCTATGCCCAATAACAATCCGTAAACAAACTGTGAATTTTCACGTAAGGAATATTAAACAGAGGTGAAAATTAATTATATTCAGCGACACATAATGTATATGAATCTTAGTGACATAGTGTTGAGTGACAAAAGTTCCAACGGACACTATAGTATAACTTCTTCATAAAGTTCAAAACAAGCCAAATCAATTTCCTCTTTAAGACAAGAATATATATGGAATAAAACAGAAAACAAAGCAAAGGAATTACAGACACAGAATTCGGGATCGTGGTTTCCTCTGATGGGGAGGCATGGGATATGGATGAGCCCTCGGTAGGTGTGGGTTATGGGTAATGGCTAGTTCTTGTGTTGGGCTATAGGTTTATAGTGTTCCATCATATTTTTAAAGGTAAAATAACATAAGTAAAATAGGGCTATGCATGGATCAGTGATGAAGAAAATCTAGTTCTAATCTCTCTCCTCAACTCCTTTTCTGTTTTTCTAACTGCCTATTGACATCTTCATCTGATTATTTCATTAGCTCTTGAAACACAATATGTGAAAAACTGACTTAATATTCATCTTCAAATTTGCTCAGTCTCCTTAATCTCCAACTTTTATGAATGGCCGTCACTTCCTCCAAGGCAGTTTGACCTCTGCCTAGATTTCTAAGACTCTTTGTTTCCCTTTATTCAGCTCTGTGCCAAATCTTACTTTAATCCCCAGCAAGATGCATCTAGGAAGAGGCAGGGCCAGAATTGCCACCCATATTGTTTGCTGCCACAGCCTACACTTTCAGTCACCTCTGTACAGGTGTTACAAGATCAAAGTGACCCGTGGGCAGTGACCTCCAGCATTGAGGCCTGAGGGTTCATCTGCCTTTCCCAGCAGGGAGCTGAGGCACCGGTCTGCTCTCCCCATAGCCCCTCCCTTCTGTTGAGCTCTGGCCTCTCCAAATCCAGGCTGCTGAGCACCCAGACCCACCCCCTGAAGTCTTGCCCAGTGTTCTGGCTTGGACAAAATTTGCCAGGCCTGCTGGACAGCTCTTAAGGCCACCCTGTAGGGAGAAGAGTTACACTAGGCTCAGTGTTGGTGGGGATAAACAGCTCTTGTGAGCAGCTGGGATCAAGGTGGACCCAGCCAGATGGAATCCCTGGCTTTTTCTTTTCTTGGGCCCTGCTGAGTAGCAATCGCCAAGAGCAACCATAGAGTCTAGTCTCAGTGGGTTCCTATAGGAGCAATGGGGAGGGTAGGCTGGAGCCAGGAGGGAGGAAGGAGATCATAAGCACAGCCTCAAAACTGCTTGCCTGGAGAAGTGATTATTCCTAATAAGGACACAGCAGTTCCTGTTTACAGTTGTTCCAAACATCCCTCACACCACAACCCATTGCGAAATGCGTGCCAAGGCTCGGCAACCTTTTCTGTTTAAAGACTCCTCTGACTTTACAGCTGGTTATGTCTGCAACCTTGCCGGATTCTGGCCTCTGCTCCCTTATAGAATAGGCACATTATCTCCGTGCCTCTTGCCCAAATTCTCTGCCCTCTTTTCCTTCCTTTGTGTCCAGCGGCATGGCTCCCATTGTGGGCTTACACACGTGAGCACACAGACCCTCTGGTGAGATCATTAGCATTTCTTCAGATGTCTGGTCACCAAACACAGGAGTTCTTCAAAATGCAAAGTAGACAATTTCTAAGAGATCGCCTGTAAAGGGAAATTACGTAATTCGAGTCCTATAGCTTCAGGTTCCGTGAGAGGTAATGTTTCCTGGCTGGCTGTGCCATCCGTTAGGAGGTAGAGTCAGCATAGGAGATGGGGGCGGGGGTCTCAGGACAGAGAAGGGAGAAACCTTCTACAAGAGAGTGTGCCTGCTTTAGGCAGTTTGGGGAAACCCTGTTTTTTTCTGAAACACTCAACAAACATTTATTGAGGATCTACAGTATAAAATTGCACTGTTTCCAGGACTATTGTCTTCTCGAGATTCTTGACTGCTGGATTCTTGACTAATTTCTACTAATTTATTTTCCTCCCTTCTCCTTCTTCTCACCCACTATTTACCTCCTTCATCAAAGGGACCTAGCTCCAACTCTAAGGATTGGGGCCATTTAAAAACACTTTCGGCTACAGTGAAGGAATCAGAAGCTGTCACACTGGCCTCTGTGATAGGAGCTTGGGCTCTGGGGCAGCCGGGTCCCGTGATGTCAGCTCTGCAGATAGTCAGCTCTGATTATCTGGGATGAAATTCTTAATGTCCAGTGTAGAGGATTAAAATATTTACCTTGGAGAGTGGTGGTGAGAATGAAATGAGATAATGTACGTAAAACGCTTAGCATAGTTAGCGTTATAGTGATCAATAAATGACAGCTACTGTTATTTTTATTAATATCATTGCCTCATCTAACTGGAGCTCATCTAAGAAGCTCATCCATCTGGAACTAAGCAAAAACAAGAAAGTAGTCAAAAGAAAAAGGTCTCTGAGCAGCTAAAATTAGTGTGTGTAGGCTGAAACACAAACACTTTATTCGCAGACAAGTCTTATTTTGAGACTATTTAATATTGTGTATAGAGCTATATAGAGCTCCCAGCAGATGAAGAGCAGTAAACTAAACCAGACACACGTGGAGAACTTTAAAGTGTGCGAGCTGAATTCTGATGAGTAATCAGAGCTACAGAAGTAAGACATAAGAATTAAAACACACAGGATTCAGGGGCATTCGGAGTAGGGCAATTTACTGAGTACGCACTGGGTGATGGATACTCCGTTGGGTGTATTGGGCATATTGTTTAATTTAATCCTCACAGCAGTCCTCTGCGGTGTCTATTTTTATCCCTGATATTACAAAGGTAAACGTGGAGGTTCACAGAGTTTAAGAAATTTGTCACAAAGCCAGGAAGGGGGTATGACCTCAGAGCCTGCCATATTTAAAGCCTCCACATTTCTGAACCTCCACGTTCTCTCCCATATAGTTTTTTAGATCTTTAAAGGTCCTTAGTCTGTCCTTCCTTCCTTCCTTCCTTCTTTTATTCATCTACTTGATAACTAAAACAGAATCCCTGATCCTAAGGTACTTTTAAAAAAACCTTTTTGTTTGAATGATTTTAGACTCACAAAAAGCTGCAAAAATCGTTCCCATGTACCCTTCTCCCAGCATCCTACATAAGGCCAGTCCATTATCAAAGCAAGGAAATTAACATTGGTACGATGCCATTAAATAGACTACAGACCTTATTTGGACCTCACCAGTTTTTGCATGCACTCATTTTTTAAGGAATTTACAGTCTAGTTTTTCTCTTATTTTGGCATAGTTTGTAATTGGCATTCCTCAAGTGAAATTAAGACCACATTTAAGAAGTTAAGAAAAGGTATATGCCTTGGGGAAAGATTTCATTCAAAATCAATGAAATAAAGTTTTGAAATAAAGGGGTAAACTTTTTGCTCCCTGGAACATTTAGCTCTTCAAAACAATGAATTTTCCAAAGCGTCCTAGATAGCCAGAGGCGATAGTCTATAATTTCTCTTCAGCTTATGATGGATTTGACTAAGTCCTTAGTGCTGTAGAGATCTTATAAAGAATTTGGTCCACGTTCAAGGTGTCCATGTTTCACCGTGTGGAGGTTTCCCTCCATGCTGCTCTTCAGTTTCCAAGATGCATCAGGACACCATATTACACAGTGTGGGTGGAATATTTATAAGTTTGGCTGTCTCCTCAATGCCTTCCATGTGTGCCATGGAATGTAAGTGCTGGAGTCAGGCATTTCTGAAGACAATTTTCCACATGCAGATTCACCACTACCCCCTGCAGCACACACATCTGATCTAGTTTATAGGGGTGTGTGATTACTCACTTCTTTCACTTCGAGAACGCTGAGAGTAATCAGAAGAGAGACAGAGTGGTGAGCTAGTTCTGATCAGGGCACGCTCAGGCCAAGGGAGCCAACTGCTGCTGCTGGTCTCTGACTGGGACACCAGTCAAGAATGGAGGCCCTTGACAAGAGCATTCATGCTCTCTCACCTCATTCTTCTCTCCGCTGGTGTGTGACCCTTCTTGGCAGCCATTTTTTTCTTCCAGAATGAACAAAGAAAGGACTCACTAGCACCATTTTACAGAGATGTCCCACCAGACTTAGCAGGTAGGGCCAAACTGGTCCTGGCATCTTCATTCCCAGCTGCTTTTCTCCTCTGTAATCTCCATTTTGCCAGTATCAGCACCATCCTCTGAGATGCTGAGACATGAAACTTTAATGGTGTCCTTAATGCTGCCTTTTCCTTTGACCCTCACATCTGCTCGGGACTTAGTGCTATTAATTCCATCTCGTGCTTATCTTTCCTTCTGTCCTGTCGTTTCCATTCGCACTCCCTTGAATCTTGGGCGGCCAGGAAGAAAGCTGGCCACTTGCCTTTGCCAGACTGTGAACTGTCTGAGGATGAGGACTGCATCTTAGCCACCATTGTGGCTCTGAGACGGCTGCGCCACCCTTGACAGATGGCAGGCCCTCAGTCATATCTGCTGAGTGGTTAACTCAAATGCTGAATATCATTCCTGGGGGACTCATTCCCCAGGCAGGGCTCTGCTCCTTTTAGGCTGGGCTCCAAGGTGGCAGAGCAGGGAGGACAATGGAGAGGCAGGCCAGGCCGCCTGGGGAACATGGGCCTCCCTATGCCTCTGCTTCTCGCAGCTTGCTTAGGCCACTGCTACCTGCCTGGTGGCTGTCTTGTCCTCCTGTTACTCCAAACTTCCATGTCCCCACACTGGAACAGGTGAACCTATTATCTGAGAGTTGACAGTCATGGATACAGATTTCCTGTTACTTATTCTCGGCAACAAGCGGTCGCTCCTCATTTGACAACTGTTCATTGAGTTTCTTCTCTGTGTTAGGTGGACTGCAGGTTTTCTTCCATCAGAATCTCCTACATTCTCTATTGCTCACTCACTCATTGTATTTATACAGGACATTTATACAGAAACGTGTGTGTGTACATCAGTGTTACTCTGAAATGCACCCACTCCACCTATTCACCCATAAGTATATTAGAACTCAGAGACCAGAGTGGTGGCTCTCAGTTTTCAGGGCCAGTTTTGGACAGGGCCTTAACAGACAACATGGGACATCCTACATTCCCTGCCTCATGCCTCACCCTGAGATCAAACAGATCACTAAAAATCCATCCCATAGAACTCCATCTTTGAGCTGCATTCTGGTGCATTTTCTTTGCTGGGTACTTTCAAACTTCAAAAGTGGTCTCTAACACCCTGGGATTTATGTCTTATCTGCTTCAGAAGATTATCAGGCCACAGCCAGGCATTTTGCAGGAATACATGTTGAACATGCATCTGGGGCACTCATTGTAAAATATGCTTAGGGGTCTCCAGATAGATTAAGCTTTCTCGTCATTAGATATGGAAGGGTCGCAGACTTCACTTGAGTGTGGCAGCCCGGGTCTGCCAGGGACTTCCAGCTATGCTTTGATTCACTGAAGAGACAGGGATGTGAGCTTGGGCTGCATTGGCTCTGAACCCCTTAAGCCCTGCGAAATTAGGATTTTGGAAAGGCCCTCAAATCTTTTTGTGTTTTTGGGACAATACAACTTCCTGCTTTTATCCTGAAAGTAGGGTTTTTAAACTTCTAAATAATGCTCATAAAGTTCCTTAGACATCAAACAGGTCTTGCGTAATAATATTTTGATGATTTAAGGGTAAGGAAATCAAAAGCACATGCATTAAGTGTTCCTTAAAATACACACGTGTTTTAGGATTATGGGGGAAAGTGCTTGACAAAAGGCACACTGGGTTTCACGGAGCCCTGAATGTTTGAAAAATAGTTAGGACATTTGATGAACTCCAAACACAAGCAGGTTCTCCTGTCTATGGCAGAACACTGAGAGCCAGTTTTCTGAATTTCCAAAATAAACAGTCTGCCTAATCCTGGAAAAGATCAACAGCCCCCATGCCTGCAGCAGGGCCCCGTGTGAGCCGTCCTTTTCAGCGGAGGAAACAGGAGTGAGGTAAGGGGCACAGCCTTGCACTTAACCCTCCGAAGTGGCCTGATTTATAACTGCTTTGGAAGCCTTACAATATTACATCTGTCGATTTCATATATATATAATGTCTCAGCCTTTCTACCCATGAATGTGTTAGGTAGTATTAAAGGCTTTTCCACTAGGGGATGTAAAATCTTGGCTTTCCTCCAAGCCAAAATTCAGCCACCCCTTGGGCATTATAATTGAGGGCTAAATAGAACTTGGCATCATCCTAGGGTCTCTCAATCAATCAACTAACATTAAATGCCTAGTAGAGCAAGGCAGTACCAGGACGGGGGACGGGGGAGGAAGGGCATAAAAATGTTCAGAAACTCAGAAGGCAAAGTCCCAGTTTCCAGCTGCTAATGATCTAGCTGAGGGGCTAAACGCATGGAAAATTATCAGATGCCAACAGGCAGGTACAGATAAGGAATGCTCGACTAGAAAGGCTCTCTGAAAGAGGAGAGACTTTTGGTGGGCCTTGAGGATTGAGCTGGTTCATTCATTTGTGAAATTTTTATTGAACAGCTACTATATGCAACACACTAGCCTAGTCCTAGGGATACAGAGGTGAAGAGACAGGCCTGGTCCTTGCCCTTGGGCAGTTTGTGTTTGAGTGGAGAAGATAGACATCAAACAGCTAATTATATCATTTACCCTTAACTGTAATTGTGAGTGCTAAAGAGGAGGAGGATAGGGTACTGGGAGAAGCCTTGAGCAGCGGTATTTGACCAAAGTTACATGAGTTGAATTGTCCTAGACCCTTAATTAAAGTGTGGTCCACCCACCAGCCTGTTACAAATGCAGAATCTCAGGCGCCTCCTCAGTCCTAGTGAATCAGAACCTGGATTTTTAAATCAATGCCAGGTGATTCTTAATGCACATTAGATTTCTAGAAGCAGTGCCAAGGTTACACAGTATGCAGCAAGAGAGCAGAGGACTCCTGGATCACACGTGTTCGAATATCTGGATTATATGGAACAGATAGCTCTTTTTCTGGATGACAGTTATACACCTGAATCGAATGTGAAGGAGCCTCTAACTCTTGCATAGATGCTGGAGGAGACCCAAGGTCAGTTACTGAGCCACTCATCTTTGCCTCTCATGAGGACCTCTCTGTCCATTTGTATCCTATATTCAGTTATACATCTACTGGGTCAGGATCCTTCCATGTTCCAAAATAGGAGATCTATTCTGTTTGGCATCAATATTTCCCTCCTCCTGCTCTCAGTGCTGACTAATGCTTTCCAGATGAGGTGCGAGCAGCTGCTAATTGTACCCGGATCAGTCTTGATTTGTGTTTCAGTCAGCAAGGCACCTCACTAATGGGTCTGAAACTTGGCAGCGGGCCTGGGACCAGTGTCAAAGGAAACAGATTGGAAAGGCACACGGAGAAAGGCAAGGAGACTGGGAGTGGATAGAAAAGGTTTGGAGGATGAAAGGAGGGAGAGGGAATCAAAGGGACAGGAGAGAATTAGAGAGCCTTTTGGGGAAAATCAGCAGAGAAAGAGATCTGGGAAAGCAGGGGATGCGGAGGAGGGGGAGAGAGGCAAACCCAGGGAACAGGAGGGGCAGGCAAAGGGGAAGGGAGCAGTGGCATCTGTATCTCTGAGCGGAGGCAAGATAATCAGACTGCATTTCGTGATGAGCACCAGTGATGCCTGCGGTTGCTCACCCTGACACTGTACATGGTGAGTGTCAGTTAGGGCATTCCCCTCCTTTTGCAGGCAGCCATCTGACGCCTCTCTGTTCTCTCTGGCCCCCAGCTTTCCAAGGGCTTGGCAGGGAGCACTGAACTCTGTCTGACAGCAGCCAGCGAGTGAAGGCTCAAGTTCCAAGCCTGACAGAGTCGAGGGGCCCAGACACACCTTGGCTTTATGAGCTGAGACCTGAGGAATGGCCCCTCCTGGCTTGAGCTCCTGGAGCCCGCTTTCCTGGAATCGAGCTGGAAAGGGGCCTTGTTAGGGGAAGCTGAGAACTGATGCCTAAGGCCTTTCTGAATTGGACACATTCATTGTACTTACTAAAAAAAAATCACCTCTATAAGGGGGAGGAAATCCACTTGCCAATATGAATTCCAAATTGCCTGAGTCTGAGATGACCCACATCTACAGGCGGATTTGTGCAGGGAAGAGTGAGTTACGGAGACAGCGAAGCCGATCAAGAGGCGCAAGAACAGGGAACAGATGGCGGTCGCCAGTGGACAGGCTGGGCTTCGCTTGGGGCATCAGCAAAGCAGAGGCACACCCACCCCCTGCCCCCAGAGAGAAACAAATAAACAAGCCTGTGTTTTGGGAAAAAAAAGTTTATCCTTCAAAAAAAGCATTCGTATTGAAACAAAAACTTGAACACAAACGTTCCTAGCAGCACTATTCACAACCGCTAAAAGATGGAAACAACCCAAATGTCTGTCAACTGATGAATGGATAAACAAAATGTGGTATATTCATATGGTGGAATATTATCCAGCCATAAAAAAACATGAAGTACTGATGCATGCTACAACAGTGATGAACCCTGACAATATTATGCAAAGTTAAAGAAGCCAGACACAAAAGGCCACATACTGTATGGTTTCATGTACACGAAATACCAAGATATGGCAAAACATAGTGACAGAACACAGTTTAGTGGGTGCTGGAGGCTGGGGGAGGGGAGAATGGGGAATGACTGCTTAATCGGCTTGCAGTTTCCATCTGGGGTGATGCAAAAGTTCTGGAACTAGATAGTGCTGATGGTTGCACAATATTGTGAATGTACTTAATGTCACCGAATTGCATGCCTTAAAATGGGAAATTTATGCTGTGTGTATTTTACAATAAAAAATGTAAAAAAAAACCATTGAAATAATCGTCATTGTGAAAATCTAAAAAGAACAATTTGTTCTCTCATAAACTGGTTTTATAGTTAGGCACTACTTTTATTTGGATTCACATTTGGTGGGGCATTATGATATTGTCTCTAATTGTCTCAATTTGACCTTGAAAGGGGAAGAGAGAATAAGAAGTTCTGAGGAAGAAAGAAAAAAGGGCGATGGAAATAGGAGGGGAAAAGTCAAAGGAAGCCAGTTACCTAGAGGGTCAGAAATAAAGGAGCAAGGATGGCTGCCAAAGAAAGGTGACCAGGATGAAGTGGGGAGAAGGAGGTTTATGATGCTTCACCTAGGAGAGAAGAAACCTCAGACATAAAGAGAGAACAAGGCAAACCTCTGAATGGTGCCAGACAGCATGGAAAAGAAACTAAGATGGGGGCTGGCCTGGTGGTGCAGCCGTTAAGTGCACATGTTCTGTTTCGCCAGCCCGGGGTTCACCGGTTGGGATCCTGGGTGCGGAGATGGCCCCGCTTGGCACGCCATGCTGTGGTAGGTGTCCCACATATAAAGTAGAGGAAGATGGGCACAGATGTTAGCTCAGGGCCAGTCTTCCTCAGCAAAAAGAGGAGGATTGGCAGTGGATGTTAGCTCAGGGCTAATCTTCCTAAAAAAAAAAAAAAAGAAGAAACTAAGATGAACTAAAAGAGATTCTTAAATCAAACAAAACAATAGAAAAACAAACAATGTGAACTTCAATTCTTCATCTCATGGCCCCTTTTATTTCCTGTGAGATGAGTTCTTAAAGCTAGGAAGTGCCACAGATCTGGGGGCTAGGATCTGAGGTGAGAGTTATGGAGGGATGGATACTTCCTCTCTATAACGTGGGCCTTCTTAACTAAGGCCATTATCCACCAGTGGCTGGTCTCCCTGCCCACTGGTCCCCATCCTGGGACATGACTAAGCAGAGATTGGATGAGCCCCAGTCACAGATGCAGCAAGGGGTGTTGTGCATTGAGTAGGCAATCAGGAAAGATCATTTCTGAAATCTCTCCCAATTCTGTGATCTGGCATGTGAATGATTCTAACCACGTGCAGATGCCTAACAAAAGACGGTTGGTCAGTGGGTCAGGGGATCAGTCCATGTATGGTGACTACACACACATGCTCTATTTAAAAGAGATTTTGTGTGAGGGACTTACAGAGCCCTGTCTCACAGAGAGATCTTAGATGGGAGGACTGAGATCGAGACTGCGACTTTCTGACATTATATCCGGGTAGTTGGGACGCAAGGATTTTAAAAAATATATTTTAAATTTGAAAGTACACACTAAAAAGATGAAAATAAAAATCACCCATAATGCCACCACTTTGGTGGATATATCCATGCATATTTACCTAAACTTAGGACACACACACACACACATGCACACACACACACGATTATACTGAACACACTTTCATGTGAGTTTCTTTCTAGGTCATTAAGTAGTCTTCAACAACATTATAATGACTTGTGTGTGTCTGTGTGTTTTCAAGAACTTTATGATTTAAAAAAACAGGGAGATGGGAGCAAGACGGTGATTCTGGGCAGGCAGTATGGGGTTATTTTGGCAAAGAAAGCACAGAAGTTGCACTCTGTTTTGCAAAAACCGTCAGCAATTGGGAATGATTTTGACGATGATGATGAACATGTTGCAGATCCAGACTATGCCTTCAGCCTGGGGTCCAGAATGAAGACAGAATGGCCTGACAGCCATCCACAGTGGACACGTAGAATGAGCAAGAAATAAACTTTTAGGTTGTAAGCCCCCCCAAAGCACACACACATATACAAAACCAAAACAAAACAGACAAATGACAGCAAGACTGCCTGCATTTTCTAAGTCTTCAAGGAAGGGTAGCTGTGAAAGAAATCAGCTTCTGGAATCTGGGTTCCTTCGTGGTGCACATCTGCTAATGCATTTGAAGCTCATGAGGAGCACGGGGTTTTCCAGACTGAGCCTATAAACTCTTCAGACAAAGCTCATTCTTGAACTGTATGGGGACCGAGGGGATGCCTCACTTCCTCTGTAAGGAAGAAGCTTGTGAGGGCCCCGGGGTACTTATCCTAGGTGGAAGAAGATGGACATAGCAGGTGTCCTTCTGGCTCTGTTAAACAGAGGCCTGGTCTGTGGAGAGGTCAAGAGGAAGAATTCAGGGATTAGGAAGTGGAAACTTTTCTGAATGTTGGAGTAAAAGCCACTTACTAGTGCAAGGGGCAACTCATGTAGGAGGCCAAGGCAACGCCACCTACAAGGCCGCCCTTGGGGCTCCTGCCATCCGGATGAGGAAGGCTTTGCTCAAGCAGCCTGAGATTCGCAGCCTTTATGTCCTTTTCCCCTTTTCAGGCCCTCTGCAGCCTGGAACTACACAATCGGTGGTTGCAGGGCACAGCTGTGATGGGGGGCTTGGGAGGCACAATCTTTCACAGGCTAGGAGGTGAGTACAGCACTGAAGAGTCACACTCACATGATGGCACAGTGTCCTCTAGGCCCTCCAGTAACCTGATGAGTATAGGATCCTCCAATGGCCTCTCACTGCACTCAGAATAAATTCCTAAATCCTTATCATGGTCCACAAGGCCCTCCGTGGCCTGCGCCATGACATTCCCCCAACCTCTGCAATCCTATCCTCTCTGATACTACCCTGAGTTCCTTGTTTCCTGCCAGAGGGGCATCCTTGTGGCACCCCGGACACTCCTGCCTGCCTCCAGGCTTACCGTGCCCTTTGCCTTGAATGCTTTTCCTTCCATGTTTGCACGGCTCCCTCCCTCACTTCATTCCAGCTTTGCTCAAATGTCACATCATTACCACCAAAGCACGCTATGACCACTGTATCTAGAATAGACAGCATCCTCCCTCTATCACTTATCTATCTATTAACACCAGGGATGAGTGCTAATAAAGCCAGGGAAGGGGACAGATAGATAAGTGATGGAAGGAGGACATATATAAACACATAATTATATAAATATATATTAAAATGCATACATATACATATATATCTTGTCTATATATATGATATATATATCTTGTCTGTCATCTGTTGCCTCCAGTAGAATATAGGTACCATGAGAGCAGGGACTTTGTTCACTGCTATATCCTGGCACCTTAAACAGTATCTGGCTCAGAGTTCAGTGGACAGTGATTGAACCAATGAATGGTCACTTTTTCCTGTCCTGCTGGCTGATTACCGATACCTTTCAGTCCACAACTTAGAGCCATTTCTTTCATGGCTCTTGATTTCTTCTTGCACTTAAGCCTCAAGTTGCCACCATAGTTTTAGATAGGAAATGTCCTCAAACCACCTGAACCCCAATCAGGGGACAGTGGAGGGACCTGCCTGTAGAACTCCCTCGGATATATATAGCTGCTTCTCCATTTGGGCACAGCCTCCTCCACATCAACCCTGAGTCTCCTGACTCAAATGAACCCCCTCTTCTTCCTACCCGAATCAGAAATAGGTGGCGCTCTTTTAAAACCAGCGAGGCTAGCCATGTCTCACCTGTGTGGTAACTGATGCCCCAAATGTTAAATTACTTTATTGCATAGCCAGCTGGTGACTGTGCAGGCAGCAGTAGAAGAGCATCTCCAGGACTCTACCATCTTGGCTCTCACAGAGAGCTGTTGCTATAACAAACCTACTCTATCCTTCAGTCCCCTCTTCTAACTCTGCCCCAAGACTCCACATCCATGACATAGATGCAGTCCATGACACTATCTTGAGTTGACCTGGCCTCCTGGCACCCAAATCTACTAATGCTGATCTCTGTGGCTGCCCATCACTCTGTTCTGTTGTACCCCAAGTAGCTCCACCATTCATCTCCCAATAGTCAAAGCCCTGGGAGCACCTGATGACTGAGACTAAAAACCTTAGAGGGACCCACCATGTATGATCCAATGGCAGCAGAGCTTCTGGCCATTCCTCTCAGTTTAGAACCTTGTGTAGCGAGGACATTGTTTCAAAATGCCCTAAAAATGAGAAAATCAAGGACAAATCCTAAAAGCCTGAGTGGTGCTCCTTGGAAGTAAGTCAAGATGCTCTGGAGCCAAGTTTAGGTTCATAAGTGCCCAACTCCTCTGCTCTTCTGATGTTGTAAGAACACTGGGAGAGGAGCTGTTGCTTCTGAAAACTCGATGCTGCCATCTTGGGAACTGCTCTTCCTGGCTGGTGGAGGCTTTCCAGTCCTGCAGGAGGGCAGCTTTCCCTGCTTCAGGTGTCTGTGTGGGACTGTGGCCTCATCTGAAGGAGGGAGCTGGGACCCAGGAGGCTGTGAGGCTGTGACTGGGGAAGACAGAGGACGGAAGAGGCAGGATGGCTCTAGCTTGGTGCAGGTGCCTCATTACACACATCTAAGCTTGGCTCCCTCTCAAGCTCTGCTCAGCCAAGGAGAGTGCATGTTGACTGATCGACTCTCCTCCCCCCACACCCTCTGCAATGCATCTTTTTTTAGCTGTAATGAGTTTTGCTAAACCTCCCATGCAAGAATCTGTATGTTTGAGGACAAACAATAACACTGACATTACATAGACAGGCAGCATCTAGATGTCCCCAGCAGAAGAGATGACACTGTGATATGAAGAGGTGAAGAAATTCATATTTTTCTGCACACAAGTCATCAAAGCATTTTAGAATCCTTCCTTCACACACACCTAGCTGTGGAGCTTTGCCCATACTGACTCTGCAGACAAAGAGATGGGGTGGATGTTAGAATAAGTCCAAGCCCTCTTGCCTAGCAATAGAACCAGGAGTGGAGAGATTCTGAACCTGGATTCTCACTGCCTCCCCTCCCCGCCACCATCTGCTTTGATTCCTGATCATTCTCTAACTTATACCAGTCATGTAAGAAACAACTTATCAATGCTTAATATAATGTATGATTAAGGGGGTAATAAAGAACCCCTCCTCCATCAGAAGGCCTTTCTAAGTATGAAACAAAACCTAGAAATCAGAAATGAAAAGATTAATACATTTGACTACACATCAATTAAACATTTCTGCAAGGTAAAAATCCTTGATAAGCAGAATCAAAAGACACATGATCTACTGGGGAAAAAAATCCATCTTATATCAAATGGCTAATTTCGCTAATAAATAAAGAACTTGGAAAATATTTAAAGAACACTACTAGCTCAATAGAAGAAAGGGTAAAGCCTATTAATAGATATTTAACAGAAAGGAACATATAAATAGCTCTTAAATATGTGAAAGATGAACAATCTCATTCATAAGAGAAACTAAATAAAAATACACCAACAGATCTTTTTTCACCTATCAAATTGACAAAGTCCAAAAAGTTTGGTAAGCTGAGTTGCTGAGGTTAGGGAAATAGGCACCCCCATGCACTGTAAATCGAAGTATAAAACAGTATGTTTTATGAAGGGAAATTTGGCAATATTTGTCATACTCACAAGTGCTCATATAGTCTGATTTCCTTTTAGGAATTTATCTGAAAATATACTCGCATCTGTGCAGTGATTTATATACAATACTATTCATTGCATCATTATTTTACATAATAAAAATTTGGTCAGTGTGTGCTATAGTGGTTAAGTGTGCATGCTTTGCTTCCGTGGCCCAGGGTTCACAGGTTTGGATCCCATGCGTGGACTTACACATCGCTCATCAAGCCATGCTGTGGTGGTGTCCCACATAATAAAAATAGAGGAAGATTGGCACAGATGTTAGCTCAGGGACAATCTTCCCCACCAAAACAATAAATAAATAATAATAAAAAGTTTGACACAAATGTCCAATAGGAGGCTAAATTATTATACATTTATACAAGGGAATATTTTTCAGCTTACAAAAGAATGAGAATGCTTTTTTATGTGCTGATATGAAAGGTTTTTAAAATACATTAAGAGAAAAAAACAGAGAGGTACAAAGAAATATGTAGCACATGCCATCTTTTTGTGAAACCAAGTGGGGAGACTGGTATCTATTTACTTACATATAAAACAGCTCCGCAAGGATCCACAAAACACTGATCTTGTTGGTTGCCCCAAGCAAGGGAGCTAGGTAGTGGACGTGCGGGAGATATTTTTACATCCATCCTTTCAAACTTTCTAAATTTTTGAACCAGGTGAATGTATTACCTCTTCAAAAAAATTTTAAAGCCATTTATTTTTGTTTTCATGAAATATCAATTAATTCAATCATCAGCTTTACAAATTAAAATCTTGGATAAAAATCTTCTCAATAAATGCAGCAAATAAACTTTTACAAATTTATTATTCTTATTCATGGTGGGAGAAGGGAGAGAGAGATGCAGAGTGTGAGAAAGTGGGAGGAATAGATGGCATCCAGGAGCCTAGAGAGGGATGATGGGAATGAGGCAGGAGATGGACAGGGAAAGAGGCGTGCACACAAGAGAATCACAGAGTAGGGAGCTAGGCAGAGGCAGCAGCTGCTGGGGTGGGAGCTGCAGTGGATGCAAGCCTGCTACTGCCCTTGGGCATCCCCCTCAGGGCTGCTTCAGACCAAACTGTCCTTTCTTACTCCTGCTCTTGGAGGCTGAGTTTATTTTTCCATGGACTTCTCGGGGTTTCTTCTGTGTATAAGGAATTGACAAAGGTTTGAGAAATTTACTTAGGAAACATGGAGGTCCTCTGACCCCACCAGAGAAAATAAACAAGTGTAAAGTGGTACTTATGGGAGGATAAAATAACTGTAACTTCATGATTTGGCAGATTATATCAATAATATGAATTGTGGATACTCACTGGGTTTACAGGATTTACCTATATATGTATTATAAGGCGTGAGAATAACTTATAATTCCACATAGTTTACCCCAGTATATTCTGCTTCCTTGTTAATATTGATGATGACTTTGTTCCCATAACACTTTAAACAAACCTCCATTTTAGAACGTATCAGTGCGTTATAATTGCTTATGTATCTTCTCTCATACACTAGTTTGTGAGCTGTCTGAGGGTGGTGGGTTTTATCTGTCTCATCTCTGTATTCCCTAACCTAGCACATCACGGGTGATCACTGCTGAATCAATCTGTTTTAAGTGAATTCACATTGCTATCAGTTAGAGGTTGTGTGTGGCTGCATGCAACGAAGACGCAACAAGCAACGGCTTAAACAAGACGGCCCACATAACATAAAGCACAGAGGTGGCAGACCGGGTGCAGCGCTGGGCTTGCTGGGAACCATCAGCGCGATCTAGGCTGCTTCGGTGTTTCTGCTCGCCAGCCTTGCACCCAGCAGGTCCCTTCTGTGGTGAAGATGGCGGCCGGAGCCAGCACTCCCGGAAGGGAAGCCAAGGGTAAAGGGCAAGAGGCCAAAGCCCGCCCCTGTGAGCTCCGCTGACATCTCATTGGCCAGAAGAGGATCACGTGCCTCCCTGGCTGCAGTGGCGTCTGGGAGGCTGAGTGTTTTAACTGAGAGCGTGGTGCCGCTCATAATGAAGTTGAAGTTCTCTTAGTAAGGAAGATGGGGATAAGGAGTAGCAGCATTGGTCACACGTGTGTAAAGGCCAAAAACATAGACACATTTACAGCTCTGAAACTCTCTCCTTCACAGTATCTCTCCTGTCTGTAGATTCACGGTGGGGACGTTCCCTTCTCCTGCAAATTCCAGCAGGTTCAGCATGACTACAGACCATCAGAGGCCGTGCATTACTTTCTTCCTGCCACCCCTCTACTCCCAGGGTGATTTGCCTGCCGTATTCTAAGACTCCAACTAAAATAACTTAAGTGCCGGGGAGCAGGACATTCCTTATACTCCATAAGATGTCTGCAGGGGTGAGCACTGGATATTCCCGAGGGGCAGAATTGGATGCAAATTCCTTCTCTGTTGCTCCTCTGTAATTCTGGCCCCCTCCCCGCAACACAGCCGTCCGCTGTGGATTGTATCACGGGACTGTCCTCACCAGTGGATTTCGTACAAACATCTGGCGGCAGAGCCTAGCCTGTTCCAATCCTCCGAGTCCTCCCAGACCACAGGCGTTCTCCTGGATGGTCAAGTGATCTTTCCCCTGAGTCTGAGGAGGAAATTTGTGCTGGTCTCCGAGCAGGAGAAGTTGTTTATTCCACATAATTAATGGACAGAGAAACTGGGCTTAATTTATTTTACTCAAAGGAATGCAAGTCTGTTCTTTCAGGAGAAGAATGTGTGTCTTTGCCTCACCCAAGCAGACTCACAGTTTCCCATAAGGGGTACGTGCACTTGGGCCAAAGGTGAGGGGAAGGAGCAATTCTCAAAAATTCTAAAAGAGAAACTAAACAAGTTTTTAAAGAAGTCATGTTTCTGTTTTGGTCTTACCACCTAAGGCTCTTTGTGTGAGCATCTAAAATTATTATTGAAAGGCATTTAGTGAGGATTCTTGGATTGAGGCTATGTGTTGTAGACCGGATTTCTGTGACCTTTCAGAATTTTCTAGCTCTTTACGAAGTCAACATCCTTTAACTTATCTTGAACCGAGATTATTGGATTTTACTCGCACATCTGAAGCTAAATAGAGCACAGCACATTTCAAATGCCTGCTGTATACAGAGCAGTGTGCTAGAGACAGTGATAAATCACAAAGGCCGTCTCTCTGAGACCCTGCCAAACTGCATTTGCACAACTCTTTGCAGATGAGTTTTATGAATTCTTTAGAGGAGATCAGCAAAACCTACATCCTTTTCAGCAAAGGTAATTAATTCCACGCTGGTAATAGTCTGTGTAGTGGTAAAAGGGGAGAGTGGAATGGGAAAAGCACAGGTTTCAGACTCGGCCTATGTCTGGATTCCAGCTCTGCTGTTCATGTTAGGGATTGACTCCTAGCAAGTAACTGGCCTTTTTTTTGGCCTCAGTTTCTTTGCAATCCCGCCTTGCAGGATTGTTGTTACTGAATGTAAAGCTCTTGACTCATGGCAATGTGCTTGATAGATGATAGTTATAATTCATATCCAAAACTTTTTCTAATGTCTAGCTTCCTCTGAAACCTGCTAAGCTCACAAGGTGGGCTCTGGCCTCAGCACTACCTCCCATGACATGAATACTGTTGTCACTGGCTTAGTACGGTGTCTGTCCTACTCTCCCGCCTCCCATTTACTCTACTTACCACAGTTTCTCCTGATCATAAATCATCTCCCTTGAGAAACTTCCCTGTGGAAATTTCCCTGAGCACCAGGACTGGGTTAGGCACCAGAGTGCTCCCAGGAACCCCTGGGCTCACCCTTATGGCGGCCTTTAACTGACAGTGTTCTGATTGTCTACTTGCTCTGGGGATGCTATTTTGCGTTGTTTTGAGAATGCACAGCTCATAGTAACTGCCCCCTCCCCTTTTTTTAACAGCTTTACTGAAGTATAATTTGAATACCATAAATCCACTCATTTTCAGTGTACAATTCAATGGCTTTTCAGTAATTTTACAGAGTTGTGAAATCATCACCACAATCTAGGTTTAGAACAATTCTATCACCCAAGAGACCCCTTGTGCCCATTAGCAGTCACCCCAGCTGCCGGCAATTGCTAATCTACTGTCTATCTTGATAGATTTGTCTTTTCTGGACATTTCACATAAAAGGAATCAGGCCATATGTATTCTTCTGCATCTTGCTTCTTTTATTTCACATGAAGTTTTTGAGGTTTATACACATTGTAGTCTCTATCAGTAGTTCATTCCTTTTGCTTGATGTATAGTATTCCATTGCATGGATACTCAGGGCTATGTTCTCTGCACTAGTGTGTACCCTGTGGCTAGCGCCTGAATATTAGAGTAAAAGCTGAGACAATGTTTGTTGCTTGAACTAAGCTCACATTGTGATAATATTGACGTTGGTCTGACATATGAATGCACACGGTAATGAGGGGGGCAGACAAGAACACACAGTCAAATATCTGTGCCATGTTTTGGCAATGTCAAGTCATTACCTGAAGGGAGTCCTCAGTAGCTTTTTACCTTGACATTTCACCTTGTGTGGATTTTTAAAATTTTGAAGTGAGATACACCCCTCTCCCCGACCCCCGGCTGTTTTGACCTTACTTTCTTCTCATTCTCCATGTCAAAACTGAGTGCACATGTTTGTCCCAACACATAGTGGACATCTCATAAATATTACCTGATGATTTATTCACTTATTCAGTAATTATGTATTGAGTACCTACTGTGTGCCCGGCTTTATTTTAGGTGCTTGGAATACTTCAGTGAACAAAACAGAAAAAATTCTCTACCTTCCTGATGATGAACGGCTTCAGATTTGCGTGTCCACAAGATCTGTAGTGCTTAAGAATTTGGCCCCCAAAAGCCTTAACATGTTTTTCCAAAATCATTAGATGTGAGGTCAAAAGACATGAATAAACCATTCACATAGGAGAAAATACAGAAAATTACTCAACACATGGAAAACAAATCAGCCTCAGAAATAATGAAAGAATTAAAATATAAACAACTTCATAGAAGTTGGTAGAAACGTTATGTTATTTTAAGTTATCAAAAAGAAAAGAAATGATTATATGCAATGTAGGTGGGGTCATGGGAAAACAGAAAAGCTCTTAAACTGCTGATGCCATTATAAATTGGTTGGGTCTTTTGGAAATTGATTGCATCACTAATTTAGAAATTCTTTTTTTTCATGAATGTCCAAAGGAAATACTTGAGAAAAGCAAGGTATACCACCGCTTTTAATAGACAGAAAGAGACTGAGCACATTGCAAATGTCCCACCATTTGAGAGTAGATAAGAAACCTGTGGTATGATAGGATGGAAAGCTCTTATCCACTAAAAAAAGAGAGAAGACTATACACTTTGTGATACACCAAATGTATACAAAATAACATTAGTTAAAACAGAGAATGAAAAATATTATGCACGAACTGATTATAGCAATATAAAATATGTATCAAAAAAGAGCATGAAGTGATACACATATTTGTACTTGAGAATTTTTTTTGTGACATGTATAATGGATTTTTAAAACTCAGTAACCTCTCTCCCCCTTACCTCCTGCACCTCCAGGTTGATTTCCTTGCAAAATAGTCTCTACTTCTACCTCCTCCTTTTCCAGCTGTTTATATCAGAAACTTCAAAGGGCACGCTTCTTCTTAGGTGCTGCCCAGGCCTCCTGCGTCAGCACAGAGTCCATGAACTGTAGAACAGCAGGGTTAGCAAGGACTAGGGCCAACTCATCTACTCTTTCACTTTACAGAGGCAGGAATTGAGGTCCATAAAGAGGAGGGTCTTGCCTAAATTCTCCCAGCTTGTTAGTGGCAAGGATAATATAAAACAGAAGTCTCCATCCTCTTCACCACCTAACACAGTTCCCTGGTATGCAGTAGGAATTCAAAAATATTTGTTGAATGAGTGACTGACTTTTATCACAGAAAACTGATATGCAAATATTCATTGAAATGTGCACCTCCTGGGGGTCTTGCCTCTGGGTACCCGGCTGAGAGTCAACATGTGACTATGAAAGATTTGGACTGAAAGCAGAACCGAAAAAACAAAACAAAAAAACTAACAAATAGCAATAAAAGGAAACCAAAAGCAGGGTTCTGCCTTGGTGGAAGACTGCTGTTCGACCTAAAATACTTGGAACAGTTCTAATTTTCCTGGGTGTGCCTGCTGTCCTGCAGATCTGCGTCCTGGACCAATTAAAAGCTGTGGGTTTATTTTGGTTTATTTTAGGCAACCTGCTGTGGCATCTTCCTGTTGTGGTTGATGACAGTGTGTGGCTGGGCAAACGCTTGGACTCCTATTTGGATGAGAGCATAATGCTCATAATTTTATTTCAAAAGGAAGCAGAGCTGGTATAGGAAGTCTTTGGAGAACAGTGGAGGGAGAAGATGAGCTCTCTCACTCCATACCTGGGGCCATATGAAGAGAATTAAGATGGAAAAAGGCAACTGGCAACTTGTGTTTGTTTCGGAGGCAGTCCAGGCTGGGGGAAAAGATCTCCATTCTAACGTGTGGAGCCATCATGGGCAAGTCACTCTGGTCTCAGTGTCTTCAAGGGTAAATGATAACCCTGATTAAGATGTTCAGAGGAGGTAAGAGATATGAAAGAATTTTGAAAAATGCAAAGTGCTATACAAACTAGTAGTGGTGGTTATGGTGGTTGAAATTGTATTCGGCATGGGCAATAATTTAAAAAGAAAAAGAGCAGTTGGTGTAATGTCATTTCTTTTGAAATGATGGCAAGTAGGAGAGAGTAATCAGAAAAGGCCATGCTTATAAGGAAGGAGGGAAATGACTGAATGTTGGGTTTTATGTGACAGGGAAAATGGGGAAGAATCTTTGGCCTCAGTTATCTCTTGTCCACTCATCTACCTTCCAGCTGTCACTAAACACCAAACAGTTATGGACCTTGGCTAGAGCTGGTCCTCCCCTCTTCATTGTTCTTCCCCATTAGCATAGTGCTCATCATGGGACCCTGGCAGATAGCTGTCCTTTCTAGGACGGCAGATTCCAGAACTTGAGTGTGGACCTGAGTTCCTCCACATGTTAGCTGCGTGACCTGGAGAAGTCTTTTCATCTCTCACATCCCAGGTTTCCTCATCTGTGGCAAAGGAAGAGCAACCTGTTTACCCAATACAGGATGTATCCAAATGAAGTGCCTTACGTGAAAACTCCCTACAAAGTGCAAACTGCATCACGATGCCTTTTCTTATTCCTACTCCATAGGCTCTTTTTGCCTCAGCTTCTGCATTTGTAAAATAGGGACAATGACATCTACCTCGCAGGCTATTGTGGCTCAGTGTGACAGGCCTTTGCATATCACTGAGTCTCACATTACAGCTCACCCTAGTGGATAAGCTCCTATTTCTCTCCCACATCCTGGGATGTTTATTTCCAATCTGACGTTCTTTCTATTCTGTTGTTAGATTCACCCTCAGAGAGCTTGCAGTTTACTTGGTGAGCTAAGCCCTTCCCGTGGTTACCTGGCCACTCTTCTCTTTTGACAGAAGCCTCCCGCTGTAGGAAGCCAGGCCACATTTGACATAAGAGGCCCTGGGTTCTCGCCTCCAAGGACATTTAGGCATTCTGCCTACTCCAGCCACTTGTGCCATGGCCATGCTGGTTAGAGGGAGACCTGGGACGAGACGAAAAGGCCAGCAGACTGTGACAGTCAGAAGAATGCTAAGGAAGAGCTTGCAGACCTGGGCCGCTCAGAGCCCCAAGGACACTGAGCGAGAGGAAAGGCTGTGTCCCCGCCGGCCGTCTCCTGTCTGCCCTCACAGACGGATAGCCCCTTCGATTCACGTCCCCATGCGTCTATTCTCTGCCTCTTGAGAGGGTCGGAAACTGGAAAACATCTGCACTGGCTTCGCCGGGTGTGATTTATAAGGACTCCCCGCGGTGCCTCTCCCTTCTCCTCCTCTTCACCTCTGGGGCCGGGGGGGTTTCGGTCTTTTTGTTTTTAAACAGGCTTGTGTTTCTTGAGACTGGGTCACCTTGATTTATTATGCCCTGGACTCATTAACAAAAGACTCGGGGACAGGTCATTTATTTTCTGAGTGGCGATTTCCTGTCCTACCCCAGCCCTGCTCGGCAGGGTCCTGGTGGAGCACAGACAGATTAGCTGCACCGTCACCACGGGAGGACGGAACCGAGCAAGGAAGCCCTTTTCCTACGAGCTTTTCTCCTCACTTTAATGATTTCCTTCAGAGTCTCTTTTGGTAGTTTTTTCCTTTTCTCCTCCTCCAGCAAATGGGACAAAGTTTAAAGAACAAGTTTTGGGGCTGCCTTCTTAAAGGAACAAACACTCGCCCTTCTTCTCCATCTCATATTTGAATAGTCTAACATTTATATGCACACACACACACACGTATACATATATATATGGAGAATACTAGTGGGCACCCAAGCTGAGCATGAATTAGATGAATTAAATTTTATGTTCACTCCGGTCAACATTTTTGTCAGATCCTTATTAAAATAATGCATTCATGCTTGGGCACTAAAACTTGAGATGTTAATAATTTAGGGAGAGACCCTGAGGCAAAAATGAAATTATTCAAGATTTTCTGATAGGCTCTTGGGAAGAAGATGAAAGAAATTGCATTGTTTAGCCTGAAGTTCAGAGGTGGAAGAATGATTTATTAACTGTTTTCAGGGCCCTGGGAGGTAGTTATATATAGAAATGATTGTGACCAGCTGTCTTCTGACTGCACTAAGGATAGACTAAGAGGAAGTGGAATTAAATTGTGCAAAATGACAAAATAAGTAGTCATACAGGTGAGTAACCAGGGCTAAAGTCCACTGAGAAAGATGCGATACATCTGTAAGGTTGTAGGGTTTTTAGCCCCATTTGATAGATTAATGAGTAGAGGCTCAGAGAGATTAAGCAATCTGACCAAAGTCACACAGTAAGGCAATGACAGAACCAGGTCTAGCTGACCGCACAGTGTATGATAAAGCTGATTTCTAGAGCAAAGAAATTAGGGGGGAAAAATCATCTTTCCAAGTTCCCATTAGTCTAGATTGGCTTACGTTCAGAGAACAGGGGATTCAACTCTGTGGACCTAAGACGCTGAGATCCTGTGCTATATCTGGTTCTGAGCTGGGAGGGCAGTGCTCTCCATTCGCCCTCAGACCAAGAGACAGGCAGAGTGGGCAGAGCCAGCAGCACCATCCCCTGAAGCAGCATGAAGACTCTGGGCCCTGTTTGGGCTGGTCATCTCTGCTGCCTGTCCTGGGCTGTGCTCCCACACAAAGGCTCTGGTCTTCAGAAGGCCATGGAGTTGGTGAGTGTGGACGGTTGAGGCTCACGAAAGGCGTCGCTACTGCCCTCAGTGCGTGTCCTCCCAAAGTTCCTCCCCTATGGGAAGGCCAGTTAAGGAGTTTCCAGAGTTTGTCCCACTGTGAGGACTGGGATTTATCCAGAGCCACCAAAGTGGCTGGATTCCTTCTGAGGAGCATGCAGAGGTGGGAGGAGCAAATTCCTAGTGGATTATTGCCCTGCACATGGGTCAGTGTGGGAACAGCCATGCTGGAGGAGCAGGCCTATAGGAAACCAGGGCTAATCTACCAGATGGGGAGGTTGGCTAACATTTACTGCACACTTACTCCACCAGGCACTGGTCAAAGGGCAGTGAACTGTGTTCCCTCATTCAATCTTTGCAACAACCCTGTGAAGTCAGTACTATTATTTTTCTCATTAAGGATGAGGAAACGAAACACAGGTCAATAGCTTGTTCAAGTTCAACAGTGAGGAAGGGTTGGAGCTTGAATCCAGACCCAGAGACAGTCCGATCCTGCAGGCTGCACTCTTAACCATGGCTTAGGGTGAGGTGCCTGGGTTCCCCCACTTCCTCCCACACACCCCTAGGGGAACTTTTGCTCTGGGGTCACTGTCACTCAACAATGATGTAGCTTCTTGCTGTCTGGTTTATAAGAAGTAATAATAATAAACTATTCTAATTTAGGGATTTTATATTCACTCTTTCTCTGTCTCAGAGAGCAAACATTTGTCAAGAAGCAAACATTTTATACTCCCCAACTCAGACCTTGGTATCCAGGGGTTCATTCTTCTCTAACTGCTCAGTCAATTACTTGGAAGGGGTAGGAGGCAGTGGCAGAGGAAGGCAGGTTTCTCCATAGTACAATCTACTGGAAGGGGCAAGAGGAGAGAACCAGCATCTGCTGAGGGCAGACTTGGGCTAAACGTTTTCCCGTTAGTTACTTCATTTTCCTCCTCCTAGCAGTCCTTTGAGGTAGGTGTTAGCAGCGCACTTTTACAAATGAGGGAGGTTACATAACTTGCCTGAGGTCACATTGCTTGTGTACAAAGAGGCTGGGATCTGAACCCCAGAATGTCACCCTCCAGAGCTGTGCCCAAGACACCATCCACCATCTAGTGCAAGCACAAGACAGCCTTGCAGAGGACTCAAGGGCTCAGGCAGAGCACAACTGAGGACACAGAGATGGGGTGTCCTGGAGGCATCCTCTGGCTCAGGTTGAGCCCAACCCCTTCTGCTCTCCTGGGAAGATTGCAGCCTTTGGTGCTTGGAGCAGCAAACTGGACAAACAAGAAGTTGTCATTTCTGGGTTCTGCTCTGCCGGAGGCCTGGGGTGTAAGGAGATGGTTAATGCATAGCTTGGCACGCCTTCCCGTCTTAATTTAGGCCTCCTCCCAGGAGGGAATCCAGAGGCAGAGAACATGAGAAAGGGAAAGGAAAAATAATAAGAGATAAGTGAGAAAAGAGAATATTTATAGGCCTTGGAACATCTAATGGAAACCAGCTGCCTGAGTTGGGGTAGAGGTCTCTGGTTTTGTCTGCAAGAGATTATTAGGGCTTCTCTTGTACATACCTGTGTGTGGAGGGATGTGTGAGGGGAGGGAGGGAGAGAGGGAGACAGAGAATGGGAAGAGAGAGAGAGAGAGAAAGAGAGAGAGACAGAGAGCCAGGAAGCTTGGGGGAGGGCTCTGCTCTCACACTGGACATGAGAGAGCTGATATCCCCTCCTGGCCTCAATCCACCCCCACCCCCTCACCCCCTGCCTTCATTTTAAACTGGAGCTGATTCAAACCTGCTGCTCTTGGAAAGAGGCCATCAGTACAGGCTTCAACAGAAAGATGATACGTGAGGGGATATGAATGTGAGAGAGTGGGGCAATCAAAAAGAATGAGAAAATGAGACGAGGGAATGGAAAAGGTGAATAAACAGGGGATGATGAAGGAGGGAGAGAGATTGAAAGATTAAAATGTTGGCCCGAGTGGAGAGCTTGGAGAGAAGGGAGTGACTGAAAGCCTCGAGTTGGAACAAATTCAGAGCTGATCCTCCTGGGCCCTGCTTTCTCTCCCACAGATCCAGAGGGTTGCAATAAAAATGTGCCTGTTTGAGATTTTCCATGTCCCTTTCCTGTAAATCTGTGTTTCCTTCTTAATCAAGGTTTTCTGGAGCAGAAATGTCACCAAGAATTGTAAAAAAATCACATAAAGATAGGAGGATGTATCATCAACGGGAAAAGTGTGATAACTAGGGGCCAGAATCTGGGGCACACACTTAGAAAGACAGTGGTCAACAAGGTGCTTCCAGAAGTCAATTTGTCCTGAAGCTACAGGCTCAAGTGTTGGACCCTGCCTTTTATCTCTAGCTCTCGCTTCGGTCCTTGGGAGATATAAGTCCATGAACCATGGAGTCAAGCCCCATGTGTATTTAATTAGCATGAATTCAGCGATATGCGTGAGGAAAAGGAAAAAAAAAAAGAAAGAAAGAGCGAACCATTTAAATAGTGAAGATGACTTGCACATCTTTCAACTCAATTAGTAGTGTTAGATTAGCTGAAAGAGGTACACCTTCTCTTCCCTTGATCCCTTCTGGTCTTGGTTCCTGGATGTATTTCATAATAAGAGCTGATCTGTATTTAAAGAAACAAGAATTTATTTTATAAAACTTTAAAATAAATAAAAGCCCACTTTAAATAAAAGCCTACTACTTTATCTCCTACCCAGCTGAGGGAAAATATCCAGAAAACTATGTTTTGCCTGTTGAAAGATGGTGTAACAGTGAAAGATGGTGTAAAGATGGTATAACAGGCAATAGGAGGGGTTTTTCAAAAGTCATTTTAATTAGACTGTTTTTTCCCACCTTTAAGTGCTCCCTTTAGACTTCATTGTCCATTGGGGTTGGGGAGTTTGTGAAAATGTTGAGAGTATTTGGACTTATGGTTGGTTAATGGACTGCTTTCTCCTAATTATACAGCAAGTCCATAGGTGTATAGTAAATCGAGAAGGGTCTACAGACCTTTGAACTCAGGTAGAGTCACAAGAGGGGGCCAGTATGACCCATGTGATGGGAACTGTTTCCTTCCAACTGTGTCTTTCCTTCTTGTCTTATCTTGTACACTCAACTCCTATCCCTTGGTTTGAAACAAGTGGCTGCCTTGCCATCCTTTGGTACTACCTGATATATTAGAGTGGGTCCTGTGCACCATCAGCCTCTAACAAAGACAAACCTCTAGTTCCCTTACTATCTCAACGGGGTCTTCTCTTGTGCTCTTCTACCTCATTCAACCTGTGGATCTTCTTTATTAACTCAGCAACAGGTCTTCTGTACCAGAAGGATTAGAGAGAAAGTCAGTTCAAAGCCCATACTAACAAGAATGGCAACTTTCCTTTAGGAAAGAATTATTATTACTGCTCTAAGAATTTCAGAGGAAAAAAGGCAGACTTCTAACTAAAAGTCAGGGATTTCGTCCTCTTTGGGAAGAAATTTCTGATCGAATGGTCAGATAGGTTTTGTCACAGACAACCTCCTCACCTGGCAGATTACAGCTCTGTGGCAGCGTCATCTTGCCCATGGAAGTGTCTGCCTTTTAGAAATGGTGTCCTTGATTTTCCACACTTCATGCACTCCTGTGATTTGTAAAAACTTCTATCCCGTTAACTCAACCAGAGATCCCAAGATGCTGGGCAGAGAAGGGATTTCTAGAGTACTTAAATCTCCCCACTTTGACTTCTAGGTTGGACTGCTGCTCCGTCCTTATTCTTCAAGATCCACCAAGAAAGTGATTCTCAACCTTTCAAAGTAATGCTAGAGAAAAGATGTTTTGGCACTTTACAATTCTTTGTGTTGGACTCTGCTGGTTTGGTACTTTTTGATCCATAATATTCCACATTTCCAGGTCATTCTTTAGATTACATAGTCTTTTAAATTTTTGCTTATTTCTCAGTAGATCCACTGCCTATTTTAAAAAACCGTCAGCCATCTCGATTTGTGATTTGATGAATTGTAAAAGACATCTCCCACCTTTCCTTCCACCCTGTGAACAGTCCTCTTTTCTCGATCTTTCTACTCTTGTCCTCTCATTTGCATGTGTTTTACACAGAATGCTAAATGTAGGCCAATCACTATGATTGTGCTGGTCAGTGACTGTTAGTGGGAAAATATGACATAATTCATATTTATCAGTGGCAAGAACATTATGTGGGGCACTGACATTTGCGCTTATTCTCACCACGTGAGTTGGTCTAAATGAAAACATTACTTTATTTAAGTGGTCTAGCATACCCAGATGTCAGTTTGATAAAAGGTGTCACCACTCTAGAACTGGAAAACGTAAGGGTCCCATGTACTGTGTGAAGCATACAGGACTACGGTTTTTCATGGCATACATTTAGGTCCTGGAGAAAGTTAATTGCCTTTAAGGCCAGTAAGTACCTCTACTGTGACAACTCAGACCAAGGGAAACTCCTGGGGCACTCTGATCTGGGTGCTACTTATACTGGGTGAATGGCCAGTCATAGAGATGGGGGAAACATGAGCAGTGGCAGATTTGGGGGCAAGAGATGAATATAATTTTGGTCCAGTGATTGAACCAGCTATAAATTTATTTAGTCATACTTTCATCCAGTCACCTTTTCTCTACTTAAATTTGAAAATTTCATGGAGATTTTGTAAATAAACCTTTTCTATGCATTCCCTAATTCACCAGCCTTAACTATAGAATGCTCACTCCAGTCTAGAGACTCCCAAATAATCATAGATAGAGTTGGAATGGTGCATGGAAGCTCCAGGTTGAGCATTCAGTTGTCTTAATAGATCCATGCAGTCTGACTCTTCCATACACTAGCTCCTAACATACTCCTTTACATTCTCTTCTCCCTGTGTAGTTTCTCCAGCCTAAAATTCCCTCGTCTTCTCTTTGCATAACTGAGTCCTGCTCATTCTTCAAGGTTCAAATGCATTTCCTCTTCCTCTGTGAAGCCTTCCTTGACTACTCAGTTGGCCATAATTTCCCCTTTGACAGCTTGTAGTGCCTATCCTGTCCTCCTTCTTAGGTTTCTGTACTGTCCAGTACTCTTTGCTAGGTTTCTGTAGTGTCCAGGACTTTTTGTTAAGTTTCTGGGTGTTTAAGAGCCAGCCTGCTAGGATTCTTTGTAGATGGATTCCAGACTCCCCTGACAGAGAAATTGTGGAGTAATCATATTGGACGTGGAAGGGATACATTTCAGGGTGAGGGGGACTCATGTGAGAACGGACAGCTGATATACTCTTCCTTCATGGGAAGATATTTAGCACAGATAGCATCCTTTTCTTTTTCCCTTCTTTCTCCTTGAAGGAGGGGTGAGGGGACCCAAGCTTGAACCCAAGGAGACCAGACTGGCCTAGACGGGGAAGACTGGCTGAGCTGAGCTAAGGTGTTTACAGTTTATAAACAAGTCCTGACATCCCAACTTGGGTGTTGGCAAACAATGTCATCAGCCCAGAGAAAGTTCTCAGAGATACACCAAGGCCCCAGGCTAAACTGCAAAGTAGGCAAAACTCTTACCCACCCCTCCTCATGCCCCCACGGTTCCCGATCACCCCGGACACCTCCAGCCCTCATACTACTCTCTTTGGGCCTTCCAACCCTAGTCTCTAACTGGACCTGATCAGAATAGGGAGCCCATATGCTAAAGTTAGCCTTCCCTCCTTCTTACCAGGTACTGATCTCTTAAAACCCATAAGACGTGAGTCATCAAGTGGCTTTATCTTTCCTGGAGATACTCTGAACTAAAAGTTCCACTAAACCGGTGTAATTTGGTAAGGGAGATATTGAGAGGCTAACGGCTTTGTCTCTATCAGCCGCCCTCCCCTTCCCAAAACTAGACTTTCAATAAAATACCTAGACCATGGATTCTGTGACTTAGCATGACTTCCTTTCTCCTGGACCTCTGTTGCCCCTTCCTCTTGCAACCAGACAAAGAGTCACACTTGGGGGAAAGAGTGAGAGTTGGCACAGAGACTATTGGAAACCACAGGTGATCCCAAAACAGAGCATCTCCTGAAGGTCTTATTAATGCAAACTTCTCGAGGACTATCTTTCAGAGGGTCCTGGAGCCTTCAGAAGGAGGCTTCACTGTCTAACCTTGCACCCAGTGCAGGATAATCTTCTACAATGTCCTCAATTGGCAGCACCCAGCTTTGTATGAAATTTAGTTTTTTCTGCCTGTTCTATTGTCCAACAGCTGTACTTATTGGAAAGTTCTTTCCATATAAAGCAGTTAAGTTCCGGTTCTACAGTTTAAGGGATGTGAAATACAGCTCCTCTTCCCCATGACAACTCTTCAAATTACTGAAAGGCAGTTGTGGTTCTCATTACTCTTATCCCTTCCTCCCCCTTCACACGCACGCACGCACGCACGCACACGCCCACACATACACACGCACGCAGACGCATGTATTCTAGGTTAGACATTTACCTTGCCTCAATGCTCCTCATCTGACACCATTTCAAGACCTCACTACCTTTGATTTCCTTCCATTCTCTGGACATTTGACTTTCTTAATATCTCTTTAAAAGTCTGGCCCTTAGAATTGCCTATGTTCTATTTCTAGAATTGGGCTGGAATTGAGACTCTTGCCTCCCTTGATTTTGATTTGACTAAAGTTTTTATTGAGTACCTAATATGTGTCAGACTCATACATCAACAAGGAATGTGTCCTCAGGGAATTCTTTTTCATCTGTTTCATCCATTGGGTAACAGTAGCTGACACTGAGACTGTGAGCAATGAAAAACTAAAACGATCTTTGCTACAAGAACCTTCATCAAAGTTTCCCCATCCTATTTTATACAAATATAATTTACATTCCCCTATGGCTTTTCTTCCTTTTGTTATTAGGCAAATATTTTTTTCTGATTCAATTATCTGCTTCTCTGGAAAGCACATAATGGTAAGAGCTGAGTGATGGTTCCACCTGCTTTCATTCACTTGATGGATTTATTAGTTAGGGTAGGCTGAATGAGCTGCTACCACAAATACACGCCAAATGTATAATGGCTCGAAAGCAATAGAAGTTTATTTCTCATATAACCCTTCAAGGCAGGTGCTCCTGGCTGAATCACAGCTGTCTTCCACAAGGTGGTTAAAGGACGCAGGCATTTTAGACCCTGTGGCTCTGCCGACCCTTAGGGCTGCATCATCCAGCCCACAGGAAAGGTGTGGAAGGACACAGAAGAATTTGTATGGGCTAGGCCTGTAAAGGCTATATAGCACTTCCTTTCACATCATTGGAAAGAATTTCATTACGTGGCTCCACTAACCACAAGGCAGACTTGGAAATGCAGTCTAGCTACGTGCCCAGGATGAAGAGGAGGAAGGATTTTGGTAGATAACTTGTAGACTGCCACAATGATGTAATTCTATTTCTACTTTTTCCCACTATTGTTCATAGCCCTGGTTTAGTTTCTACAAATTTTCTGTAATTTCCTGCTATGTTCTTGTCGACCACTGTAGTAAAGGATAGCGGGCTGTGTGGCTGAAGCTCAGGGCAAGGACTTAGGGGGAAGTGAGCAGGAAGACACAAGGGGCAGCATCATGGCAGCTGATGAAGCGAGGACTGGAGGAGACTGACAGTGCGGGAGGCCAGGGTGGGAGGGCGAGGCCAGGGGCCCTGTGTGGAGGTTAATCTGAATAGCCTCTTTGGCTTACCAACTTTTTAAAAAACAAAACAAAAAACATATTTCATAGTCTCCTAGTATGGTTGGGTGGAACATCTGAGATAAATCACATATAAGTGTTTCCAAAACTGAGGAGGACCATACAAATGCAATGGCTAATCGCTGCGATGACCACCAAAGATGGTTGGTCCCCTGCTCCTCGGAGCACGGCCTCTCAGGGTTGGGTCCTCATGATGATGTGTGTGCAAAAGGCCTTGACTTTGGAATCCTTGGCTTATTGACTGTGCACAAGAGGCCAAGTTTGGCAGTCACAAGTGGCTCACTACATGCACATTTATCTGGCTTAGCTTGTAGCTAATTTGTTTACAGGCAGTGTGGTCTGCACACAGGGCTGGGAATTAGGCTCTCCAGATCTAATCCCTGCTCAGTTTCTAGCCTGCTGTGTGACCTTGGGTAACCTGCTTAATGTCTCTGTGTTAGTTGTGTTTTAACCACCACCTCAGAGTCATGCTGATTTGTCTAAGAGGTGTTTTGTGAGGAGGAACTGGTTATTACCTCTACACTGATTTTTAAAATATAAGGACTTCCAGTTGCCTGACTAGCAAGTAAGGAGCTTGGAAGTCACCACTCTGTCCTAACAACAAGTAAAAAGCTGAACAAACGGAAAAATCAACAGTTCTTAGATTAGTCAGAGAAGTGAGATGACAGGATGAACTTCTGCCTCCAAAATTGGAGAGATGGACAGACAGAAAACCACGACTTACCAGGCAGAAACCTATGAGTAGCAACCTTGGAGGGACCCAGCGCCACAGTGGGACAACCTGGCCTGTAACTGATGCCTGCTCAGGAGTGAACAAGCTGGGAGATAACAACCCGAGGGATACCAGCATGGTCCATGGGTATATTTAACAACCCAAACCAGCATTATGGGTAAACACTAGAAACATCCGTTTTCAATTTTAAAATAAAAGAAAGATGTTCACAATTGTCACTATTACTTAACATTATTCTGGGTCTGGCTGGCAAGACATATAACAAAATATAGAAAATAGAAGTTGTATTAGTTTGCTGGAGCTGCCATCACAATATGGCATAGACTGGGTGTCTTAAACAACAGAAATTTATTTTCTCAGTTCTGGAGGCTAGAAGTCCAAGATCAAGGTCCAGTAGTGTCAGTTTCTGGTGAGGACTCTCTTCCTGGCTTGCAGTGGCCGCCTTCTCACTGCATCCTCACATGGTGGCGTGAGAAAGAGAGGGGAAGCTCTCTGGTGTCTCTTCTTATAAGGACACCAATTCTTTAGGATCAGGGCTCCCTCACCCTTATGACGTCCTTTAACAGGAATTACTTCCTTAGAGGCCTCATGTCCAAATACAGCCACAGTGGGGGTTAGGGCTTCAACATACGGATTTTTAGAGGACACGAACATTCAGTCCACAACAGATACGTAAAATGAAATGAAGGAGATACAATTATCGTTATGGAGTCAAAATGTGATTGTATACCCTGAAAACCTAAGTGACTCTGTTACAAATATAGGAGAACTCAGTAAGGTGGTGAGGCACAAACTGGGTAAAGAAATCAAAGCTTTCACATATGTACCAGCAACCACTGCAAAGAGAGAGAAGGAAAGATCCCACTGATGGTAGAGCAATAAAAATAAAAACACCAAGGGATAAACTTAAAAAGAAATGTTTGAGCTCTGCATGAAGAAAATACCCAATTGCTACAGAGGATAGAAATGAATCCTTTATCAAATGAAAAGCATCCATAAAGAGACTCAACATCATAAAGATGTCTATTCTCTCTAAGCTAATCTATACATTTAAAGCAATTCCAATAGAAATCTTGACGTGATATTTTTTTGGGAAAAAGCTGACTTTAAAGTTCATACGGAAAGAAAAACACATAAGACTAGTGAGAAGAATTCTGAAAAAGAGAGCAATGAGGAGCTCTGGGTGGTGGGAGCACAGAGAGACAGACACTCTCTTCCATCTCTGGGGTTCCGACTTCTAAGAAGGACAGTTTTGCAATATTTATTAAACTTACAAATGCCCAGACTCTTTAATCCAGCAACTCTACTTCCAGGAATTTATCCTTCAGACACATGCTCATATTTGCAAAATGACATATGAACAAGGTTATTCATGGCAGGAGGGTTTGTAATAGCATACAACTGGAACATTGTTGCTGCCTATCTGTAGTGGTCTGGTTAGATAAATTATGGACTGTCACAAAGTGTAACACTCTAAGGCTGTGAAAAAGAAAGAAAGCTCTTTCTGGATTGATATGGAATGATTGCAAAGATATATAGCTAAGTGAAAAAAAAGCAAGGTGCTTTGGTGTAAAGTATGCTATGATTAGTGTAGAAACAAGGAAAAATAAAAGATACACATTTAACAGCTTGTGTGTGCATATAGTATCTCTGGAAGTATTTATCAGAAAATGGTAGCATTAGTTGCTTACAAAGAGAACTGTATGGCTGGGAGAAAGGGTAAGAAAGAACATCTTTACCCTTTTGTATCTTTGGATTTTAAGTACATGTATGTGTTTGCTTAAAAAATTAAGTTAATCTAAGTGCACACTGATGGATGAACAGATAAAGAAGATGTGGTATATATATACAACGGAATACTACTCAGCCATATGAAATGATGAAATCTGGCCATGTGTGACAACACAGATGGACCCTGAAGGCATTATGCTAAGCGAAATAAGTCAGATGGAGAAAAACAAATAACTTATGATTTCATTCATATGTGGAATCTAAAAAGACAAAACAAAAACAAAAACAAACTCATAGATACAGAGAACAGATTGGTGGCTACTAGAGGGGAAGGGGGTTAGGGAGAGGTGAAATGAAGGGGTCAATTGTAGGGTGACGGATGGTAATAAGACTTCTGGGGGTGATCGCTTTGTGGTGTATACAGATGTTGAATTATAATGTTGTACACCTGAAACTTATATAATGTTATATACCAATTTTACTGCCATAAAAATAATTAAATTAAATAATTGAAGAAGTAATTTATTTCTGATTTTTAGAAATATCATGGAATTGAATGATTTAAATTTAAGACCATGAAATACAGCAATAGTTTTAATTTTTCTAAATTATGTATTCCAAAATTCTCTTCCAGTTAAGAGAGAGAGAGACTGTAAGGAAATGAAAGGGATTGTTGAACCACAAGAAAATAGGGAGGCCATGGAAAATGAGAGTAGGAATTTGACGGGAGCCTAGGAACCTATCCAGAGGGACAACCAGAGGATCAGAGAAGGCTGGCGCAGCAGGAAGAGGTGTGGACAGTCACTGAGTTTTAGCATGAAGACAGTCAGGTGAAAGTTCTTGCAACGCTTTGCTGTCCACTGGGGACATGAGCTTCCGAGCAAACTGTCCTGTTCCACTGGCTTTTGAAATTATTGTGTGTAAGTAAAGTTTATTTTTCCATTGAAATCTAAAGATTTTTTTTCCTGTGTGAAAAGAATTAACAAAGGTCTGAGAAATTCTCTTAGGAACCTAGTGTCCCTTTGGCATTAAAAAGCGGTCTGATTGCTCCATCTTTGTTCTTTGAGAGTTTGGGTCGGCTTGTTTAATAATGTCGGGAGGTTATATTTGAAAGCAGTGTTTTATTTCACCTTTTTGAGCCTCCCTTAACTGCAAATAAATCTAATTTATGGGACTATAAATGGTTTTGCCATTATTTCCAATTTTTCAACTAAAAACATCAAACTCTTAGAGGAGCCACCCTTAGGATTGGAGCACAGCTGCAGCTCGGTGGGGAAAAGTTTATGTGTCTGGCTATAGGATCTTGGCTCCAGCAACTCCGTCTCGTAGAAGGTTAGTGTAAGGCAGAGGGAGGGGAAGCTGGGGCTTGAAGCTCTTCAAGTTCTGAAGGTTCCCATCTCTGGCTTATAAAATAGCACAAATTTAATCTTTCCAGAGACACAATTACCTCTATTGCCCCCTGCTGGTAAACTTATGTCTCAATTCAGTTAGTGGCTTTCCCACCCCTGACTAAACACATTTTGGAACATGGAGATAGATTTGCAGCAGAAGAATTTTTGCTGCTTTGGAAGTGGGGAGGATGGATCCTGTGAGTCCTGTCCCTCAGGACGTGGGACCGCAAATGATGAAGACTGCACCCGTGCGAGGAGCGAGGTGCTTTCCTCCGGCAGGGCCTCCCACTCTGCAAGTTCCTGAAGTTTGTCTCCTCTCTTAAGTTCATCTAAATACAGAGTTTTCCCCCCCTGACCCCCCAAAAAGGCCAGTTTTTAAAGACATTCAATGATTTTAAGAGTCAATCTTTACAAAATTTTAATCACACATGCACATGTATACACACACACATGGGTACTTGCCTCGCTCTGGTCCTGGGGTGGCAGCCAACAGTGACAGAGACTCCTTCGTTTGTTCTGCACGCAGACTTCCTTTGCTTCTCTCACTCACGCACTTCACCCTCCTGCTCCTTCAAGACCTGCGCTTCATACTCAACACTTATATACTTAGACGTAACACACTCAGGCAGGCTCAGTATGGCTAATGCAAGAATCAGTGAACAACTTGCATAATGTCCTCATGTTTGTAGTAGCATGAAATATAGCGTACATTATAAAATGTAGTAGCATAAAATCTTCTCTTCATCTGGAATCTTAATAAGTAGGAGAAAACATATGATCACTTCCCTCCTATGGCACCACCTTGTGACACTAATCGATCCTAATATTTCCCCCAAAGTACCATAAGATTCTGAAGTAGCATCTGTTTACCCATTCACCTAGAGAAGGCATTTGGGTTGTTTCAAGTTTTTGGCGATTATGAACAGAGTGGCCATAAACATGCATGTACATGTTTTGGTGTGAGAATAAGTCTTCATTTCTCTAGGGTAAGTATCCAGGAGCGAGATCGCTGGGTCATATGGTTTGTGCATATTTAACTCTTTAAGAAACTGGCAAACCGTTATGCACAGTGGCTTTATTTTTTGCCTTCTCACCTGCAATGCATGAGAGCCCAGTTGCTCTGCCTTCTTGTTAGCACTTGGTATGGTCAGTATTTTTTCTTTTAGCCGTAATAATAACTGGCAACTCACCATGGTTTTAACTGGCATTTTCCTAATGGCTAATGTTGCTGAACAGCTTTCTGTGTGCTCGCTTGTCATCTAGCTATCCTCTTTGGTGAAGTGTCTGTTCAATTATTTTATCCAGTTTTTTTCCATTGGGTTGTTTGTTTTCTGTTGTGCCTTAAGGGTTCTAATATATTCTGGGTAAGTCTTTTGGTGAAGTAGTTCTCGAATCATTAAAAAAGTGTAACATTTAGGGTTTTTTAGTGTAAGGCTATGTTATTCTGTTCACTTCTTGGTGATTTACCTATGCAGTTACACAGTTAAGTCTATAAACCAAACTTTTCCATGACCCAGAACGTGGGTGTTTTGAATGACGAAGTGCTCTCTAAGGACGTCCAGAGGGAAAGCTGGTGAGCTGCCCAGATAGAACTCTAGAAAGGGCCCTTCACCTTGGTGAATTTGCCAAAGTCTGGGGTTTAGTCTTAGGCTTTGAAGGTTCAGAAACAAGATTTGGCCAGTGTCCCAAGGGCAGATCCCACCTGAGGATGCTTATTCATGCTAACAAAGCTCTAAAGAGACCGGTGTGCAAGGCCAGGGTGGCAGCTAATGCACCGAGGCAGCCTCTGGTGCCTCTTCTCCGGTAGACTCATCTTAGAATTGTAAGCTTTCTTGGTGAGCTTGGAGCTGGGATAAGGGGACATAGCCATATCAATGGCTGTGATGAACTTTCCAGTGAGCCATGGTGAAAAAATAAGCTTAATTTAATTAATTTTTCTTAATCAGTTCAATTTAAAGAACTATCTGTTGTTCTGAGGTTATGTTCTTTCTACAACTTTGACAAATTCTCTATGAATTTGTTTATTAGGGTACAGCAGTGGCTTGCTGACCCAGCAGGCATTCAGAAAGTGAGGAGCCACTGTCTGCTTTAATGTCACTGTCGTCTCCCGAATTTCTGAGACCTTGGGAGGCACCCCCCAACCCTCTCCCATCTACGTATGTCTAGGTCAGCTGAACTTGGCATTCAGGGCTCTATACAATCTGACCCCTGGCTTCCAATTTCATTTCATTACATCCCCCCACGTGATTACACTCCAGGTAAACCAGTCTGCTTGCACCTCCCGGTGTGCTATACTGATTGTTTTGCCTCTGGATGTTTGCTGTGCGATTCCTAGCCTACTTCTTCCCTGTCTATCTATCTTCCTCAATGTCTTCTGAGCCAGAAGTGAACATGTATTTCTCTGGATTCCTACAGCACCTGTCTTTGGTGTCATTCCTAAAGCATTTGTTCTAAAATATCTTTCAAGCGTATATGCTTTAGTGTATGATCGGAGAGTATCCCCAGCTGACGGTGAGCTTCTGAAGGGGGAGGAATAAAGACCCATCTTCTAGTAATATTAGCATGTCTTACAGCAAATAGCACAGTGCCTCTCACAGTCGGTGCTCAATAAAGGTTTGTCAAATGAATGAAGAAAGAAATGAATATATGAGGAATAGTATATTTAAATTCTTGCAACAGAATTCCTCTTTTCACCCACCGTTACCTCTGTATTTTGATACTTGAGCGCCCTCTTAAACACACCTCCTATATAAACACACAGATGGAGGGCTCCCTTGGGCCATCTCCTCAGATGTGTGAGTGTGGCCTGCACATCAGCATGCCCAGGCAGAAGGAAAAACAAGCAGGCACTCCCAACTGGGGAAGTCATTTACAGCTCCACCCATTATTCCTGGCTGAATCTCCTTCTTTAAAACAAACAGAGAGCTGGAAGCAGCATTCAAGTGGCCATCTATTAGCAAGTTCAGTTATCAAAACACAGACCTAGTCTTTAAACATATAAAACAGCAAACCCCAAAAGTCCACTCCTGACCTTTAGCATCTCTGCAGCTGGAACCTCCCCAGCATCTCCCTTTCAGACCCTGAGGGTTCATGTGTTCTTATCACATGGAGCCTATTTTCAAATTTTCTTTAGCTGAAAGCACTTTCATTAATCTCAAAGAGATCTTTCTTTCTTTTCCTTTTCTTCCTATCTCACAGGGCAAGGACTCCCCCCAAAGGCAATCTAGCTACCATTTTCCACCTAGTCTACGGCTAGTCAAGGGACTTTCTGCGGGCTACGGAGAAGGCAGTCCTGAAGTCCAGATCCCAGGGAGCAGAGGGCTACCATAGAGCCAGCAAAAATGGCCAAAGGAGGAAATCGGAACGCGATGCAGGTTACATTAGGGAGGTGTGGTTCATTCCCTGTTTCTGACGTTCACTGAGTGGTCCTGTAATCTGGGCTGCTCAAGTGCTGTTCTATCCAGGCACAAGTCAAGGGAGGGAAGTGTAGTTAAACCTCAACCTGTGATGCTTGTGAATCATCGCTGTGGTCATCATCACGGACACCAGCCCTCACTGGGCTGCAGATGGAAAAGGAGTGGGAAACAGAAGAGAATTATGGCGACTACAGGCCACAGCCTGGCAGTGTTTTGTTTGGGTTTTTCAAATAAACTAGATCTATCAGCTTATTTGTTGTCTTTTACTTCTTTCTCTTAAAAAGTGGAGTGCATTAAAATACTGGTTGCATAAATATTCTGATGATTTGCTTATGTAATATGTATTTTATAGAATTGGCTAAAAAGAGATAGTTTAATTACAACTATTTTGGGGGCTGGTCCAATGGCATAGAGTTTAAGTTTGCACACTCTGCTTCAGAGGCCTGGGATTCGCCAGCCTGGATCCCGGGGGCAGACCTATGCACTGCTTATCAAGCCATGCTGTGGCAGGCGTCCCACATATAAAGTAGAGGAAGATGGGCACGGATGTTAGCTCAGGGCCAGTCTTCCCCTGCAAAAAGAGGAGGATTGGCAGCAGATGTTAGCTCAGGGCTAATCTTCCTCCAAAAAAAAAAAGCAAAACCATTTTGCACAGTGGCAGGTATATAGAAATAGTCAATAAATGGCAGCTATTATTATCATTCCTGAATCCTTATAACCAAAGATTTTGCTATATTAACCAGAAATACCTACTCGATTCATTCTTGGTCTCCTGAAAAACAGCATTACATAGTGTTGTAGTATGATCTTAAATATATAATGAAAAAGAAAAACAGAAAAAAGACCTGAAGAAACTGAAGATAACAGTGATTGATTCTGGGTGGCAGAGTCATGGATAATTTTTCCTGTTTCTTTATACTTTGCATTAATTTCTGAACTTCCTATAATGAACATTAATTACTCTGATGATGTGAAAAAATGCTGACTAAAAATAACTTCTTTAATGAGATTACCTGGTTCAATGTTTAAATTCATCTTTCAGAGGCTTTGCTATTTTCCACCTGCGTGACCTTGGGTAAGTTACTTCATGTTTTGAATCTTAGTCTCCTTCTCAGTAAAATGGGGACAGTAAGTGTTTCCTTCAAAGGTCTGTGAGAAGGTTAAATGAGAACACAGAAGCAGATGCCCTAGCGCAGAGCCTGGGGGACCGCAGGTGCTCAGCTGTAGGTAATCAAAAACCATGAAGTAACATCTCCCACTTCTTATCGTATAAGTATCTTAAGAGCTTTTTTTGGACCAGTATTGAAAGGAGGGTTTCTTCATTTACTCATTGCCACTGTCATGGTCTGACCACTGCGTGATTGCTTTTCTTCAACTATGCCTAAGAACTGCCTGACCCAAATTTCAGAAGATTAATGCAGTCCTAAGGGTAATTATATGAGTGTAAATAGTGGAATCGTGTGGTAAAACACAGGCACATGTGCTTTGAATTTGGAAAGACCAGAGTTTAAATTTTACTAATTACTAACCGTGTGATCCCGGGCAGGGGACTTAAGTTTTTGGAGTCTTGATATCCTCATATTTGGTAATTCTCACTAACGTCCACAGAGCCCTTATTACATGCCAAGTACTGGGCTAAGCATTTTACATGCATTATTTTGTCTAATTAACACAGCAACCGGCTGACATGTAATTATTATTCCCACCTTCCAGATGAGCAAGTGGTAAAGTAAGTTGCCTAAGGATGCTCACTTGGTTATTGTTAGAGTTTGGATTTCAATCCAGCAGTCTGACACCAGTGCCTATGCTCTTAGCTACCGTGCTGTGAAGGCTCCCATTCATAAAATGGGCACAGAAATACAAGCTGATGGGCTTATCACAGTGATTAAGGGAGCAATGCATGTGAGGTGCCTGTGCATAGTAGGCACTCTAATCTTAGAAAATATTTAGGAGTGCATATGGAGCAATTTCACACACAGTATCCCCAAAGATCGTATGTTGGGAAACGTGTACCAGCTGTATCATACCATTGGCTTCTCTTGTGTGCATTATTTGTTGGTATTTGTGCACACGTCTCCCACACTCCTTTTCCTGACACATAGGAGAGCATCTCAAGGAAAAGGCAAAAATTTAAAAATATCTTTCAGATTTGCCACATGGTTTTTTCCAGACATTCCCCCAATATTTGCTTACTATTCCAATCCTAACACTAACAGTAATGGTTACCACTTATTGAGGACTTGTCAGTTACCAGGCACTGGGCTAAAGGACTTGCATGATTCGTCTCAGTGTATCACAACAAGACACTTATGAGTTAAGCTTTATTAGGCCCATTTTGCAGATGAGGAAACTGAGACACAGTAAACTTAAGAAATTTGCCCAAGTTCACATGGGTAGTAAATGGTGAAACCAGGATGCAAATCAAAATCTGTCTGGTTTTGAAACCTCTGCATTTAATCATCTCATTCCTCTATCCCCACTGCCCTATGTCCTGTGTGCGTATTTATCTATATGGCTGGAGAATGGCATGAAGGGTCCCCATGGGATCAGACTGTTCCAGACACCTAGCAATAACTGTGCTTTTCCTTCTTGGCTTGGAGGCTGAGGAGGCACAATTCACTATGGTGAGGCGGAGGTTGCCTAGTAGCCTAGCATCCTAGGGCTTGGATCAGCCTCTGTCAAATCCACTATACGCCATCGTGGTAGTGCTGGCGCTATTGGCCAAATATTTCATTTTCCTCAGTGCTGGGCACAGAATGAGATTGAACTTCCTGGCTTCTCTATCATTGAATGAGGCTTTGTAACTAAGTATAGCCTTTGAATTTTGTGTGGAAGTAGCATGCGACACTTCCAGGCTGCAGCCTGGAGCCTATTTTTGAGACTTTCCAGATCTTTCTTTTCCCTTTGGTATAATAAGCGGCAACAATCAAGACAGTAGTTGCTCCATCAGCTTGGGTCTCTAAGTGACTACGATAAACAAAGATCCCTGGTGACTTTTGATGAATATGTGGCCTGAGTGAAAAAACACGTTTATTGTTTTAAGCCACTAAAATTTTGGGGTTGTTAGTTACTACAGTATCACCTTTTCTATCCTGACTGATACAACCGTGTAGCAAACTATAGGTCATACAAAGCAGTGCCTGGATGTTGGCATGCTAGTTGCCAACATACTCTGCCCATGATTGTCACCAGTGTGGGCAGAAAGGGTGGGGAGAGCGGGAGGAGACAGAGGGAGAAGAGAGAGAGAGAGAGACTTTTAGCTCTGGCAGAACTTTCAGGAAGCTATGCCTTTTACTTTGAAGAAACATCCTCAAGGAGCCCTCAGGACTGAAACTGTGTCTTGCTCAGTATTTCTGGTGCTCAGTAAGGTGACTGACATTAAAGGTTTGTTGAATTATCCTTTTATGGACAATAAAATCTGTGGGGATACCTGTTCTGGAAACAGGTCACTTGGTTTTGGGATTTACTTTAACCAAAATTAATACAACTCTCCTAGTTGGTTTTTTTAAACTAGGCTCACGTACTTCCTTGCTTTTTCTCACTCACTAGTCAAAGGTTTCTAGTCCTGGGGTCTCATGATACTAGAATACATGTTTTTAAAAATTAACAATATCCTTGTGCTTTAAAAACGAGTGTTGAAGTGCATTCATATTCAGCTAAGAGTTTTCACTCCTTCACCTCTTTGAAATGAATAAATAAATCTGCCCAAGCTCAGCTGTGCCTGCAGGTTCTTGCTCCTTTCAGGGAGGGGGCGCTGCTGTGTGTATGGGGTGTCTGGAGATGACTCAGCCTGCGGAGCAGAGGCCACAGCCCTCAGATGGGCCAACAGCCAGACTCCACAGGCCAGGAGGAAAGAGTGGGAGGACACGGAGAGGGAGGAAGAAGGGGAGCAGAGCTCCCAGTGCAGAAAAACAGCCTGTGTTTGCAGGAAGCACTGCAAGGTTGAATGCCTCTCCAGGTAATTCCAAATGTTCCTCCTCCTTGCCAGTCATTATCCCATAACTTATTCCAGGACCCACTTGCCAGCAAGCTAACATTCCCGCCTTCCCCACACTGTGAGTTTCTGGAGTGCACACACCGTGTCTTATTCATCTTTTATTCATCCTACGCCCACACTCCAGGCCTGACACGACGGAGGCTGCTCGTAGATGTCTGCAGAGCAAGTGAGACTTCAGGACTGGGGCCATCTTGAACGCTACGTCTTATAAGCTGACCCAGAGAAAGGAGAATTAAACTTCCGCCCCCTGCCCTGCTCAAGGGCGTGGGTTGCCAGCCTTTCAGTTCACACACATAATCACTTACCGCTGCTTTCATCTCTCATTGGATCCTCTGCTGTTCAAAAAGTTGCTATGAGAAGACTCAGCCGAGTATCCTCCCAGTTCCTTATGTGCCGTGTGGGAAAACGTCTAGAGCCAGCTTCACTGAAGGGGTGGAGGCTACTGCCTGATTCAGAAGAGGGAAAATAGATGGGATACACCAGTACAGTGTCTATCTCTGTGACCCAGGAGCTGTGATTTGGGGAGAGTTTGCTCCTACCAATAGATCACAGCATGAGAAGACATTGCAGGGCCTGGAGGCCACAGTAAGATATGTTCTAAGACTTTGGAAACACAGTTTGCTGTAAGAGTTGAACCACTACAATCCATACAGAATGGATGTGATTAGTCATCTGTGGAAGTAAACAGGAAACCATCCCTAAATGTGTGAGTCAAGGGCTTGAGAATACCTAAGGCGCCAATCAAGATGAACTAGGAGAAAGCTCAGGGAAGAGAGTCGTAGAACAGTAAGCAGAAGCCAGCCAGTGGGGTGGATCCTGTCTGAACACTGCCTCTGAACAGAATGCATCTCTCTGGGGAGTAGGGTGGGTAGGGGAAAGCAGTCAGCTATAGGAATAAAGAAAAAGGGGCTTTGCAGAGGCCCAGGTACTATCCTAGACAGAGGTTTTCCTGGCCCCTGACTTGGTGAGAGTGTAAAGCTTCTTAACAGAGAGACATTTCTGAAGCTCAGCTCACTCCCTCCATTCTGAAGGACTGTGCTGATCAGGCCAAGGTGAATGACCAGTACACTGATCAGTTGTATTTCTCAGGGTTAATTAGCAAACTGGCATGGGGTATGTGTGTGTGTATGTGTGATCTGGATGCACACAGGTTTGGAGTTGGTGTGTCCGCTCCTGCGGGTGGTGAATGCTACTCTAATGATGTCAGGAGGGTCAGGATTCGCAGCCTGAAAGGCCAGTGATGAGTCTCTGAGGCCAAGGCCATCAGTGGACCTTCTTTGCATCCTCGTGTGTCATAGGCTAAGCTGTCCATTTTCAGGAGCTACAGAAGACACTCTTCAAAGACAAAGACCATCCCTTTGCTTCCTGGCAAGACCATATTTTTATCCAATTTTCTCAAACTTTTTTGACTATGGCAAAAGGCCCCACGGCTCACTCACCCCATCTTCTACCATATGAAGATCCTCCCCCTAAAGACACACTTTAATCCTTTCCAGCCTCACAAGGCAGATCCTCACAGCCCGCTGTGAGCCTTCGACCATCTTTTGAGGATCACTGTCCCAGCTGAAGGCCAACTTCTATTGGAGTCTTACAGCAGAAGGATGCCATCCCTTTCTTGGCAGTCTGTTCAACTCTGCCAGTATATATACTGTGCCCACCATGGGCCGGTTGTGAAAACACCTCCAATCCCTTCTGAGGAAAGTTGTCACTGAAGCAGTAAGTCCCTTTGGAGATGGAGGGATAAACTTTCAGGGGCTGACAGGCCTGCAGAGGCTGTGTTTTCACCTGGAAAGAGAGTAGAGTGGGAAGGTGAGACCCGTGATGATGGAGGGGCCCGGAGGTTTTTGGATAATTTACACTCACAGCACTGAGAGTGGGAGGAGACCTGTTAGGAAGCAAGAGGGCCACCAGAAGGTCCTTCTCTACAAAGAGCTTCCAAATAGTTTCACAACTGCCACAGCTTCCTTTGCTTTGGTCAAAAGCCTGGCCAAGAGCTTTTACCCCTTCTGTGATGGTGGAGAAGAGAGGTCTGAAGGGGCCACACTCAACTCAGGAGCAGATCCTCCATGAGGAGTCGGAGACGAGTGTTGTGTGAAGATTCCCAAAGTTTTCTCTTCTGGGGATGAAGCCTGAAATTATCCAACATCAGGAAGTCCCTCCTGGACCTTGGACTGGGAAGTGTTAATGAAGGGAGGAGAAGTGGGTTTGGTCTCAAGTAAGGGGTGCTGCTCAGTGGAAACATCAAAGGCTAGAGCTCAGATCAAGAGGATCTTGCTGGCATGAGAAGGGCTACCTAATTCATAAGTAAGAACAAACATTAGTTAAGGAGAGGAGCACAGGAAAGGAACACAGCTGACCCCCAGAGAAAGAAACATCTCCATGTGTTTTCCCTACAGTTAGTGTGGCCACAGATAGCATATTTTAAAAGAAGAAACCATGTCTGTCATCTACTGGTCATGACAACTCAACAATAACTTTTAACCCCACATCTCTTACTCATTCCTTGTAGAGAAATAGCTGAACACAAGATTGACTGAACACAACTGAACTGCATCCTTTGCTTCCAGGATTCTTCTTTTCTTTTCTTTTCTTTTTTTCCAACTGCTGACAATCTTCCTTTTTTTTTCTTTCTGATTTTTCTCCCCAAATCCCCCCAGTACACAGTTGTATATTCTAGTTGTGGGTCCCTCTAGTTGTGGCATGTGGGACGCTGCCTCAGTATGGCCTGACGAGCGGTGCCCTGTCTGTGCCCAGGATCCAAACCGGCGAAACCCTGGGCCGCCAAAGCGGAGCGCGAACTCAACCACTTGGCCACGGGGCCGGCATTTTCTTTTCATTTTTATATTAGACTTTTCAGCCAAACCAATTTGCCCTGAAGTTATTAGTAAATATCTGAGTTGAAGACTTCCCAAAGAGCTGCACAGCCCCAGCTCCTTTTTAAAGACAATGCCCACTAGTTTAAAGGCTATTAATATATACTCATGTGTGCAAACTCACTCAGACTTGCCTTCAGAAAGACGTAATTTATGGTAGTACAGGACAGCAGAAGGTCACATGAAGAAAAACATGTGCATACAAAACAAAACAAAAACAAGGAATTATTTAATGTTGTGAGTCATCCTAATAATATAATCTCCCAGATACTTTCGGCATCTGACAAAGGCATACAGTGTGGCATTTACATTAGCATGGAGAGGGGTAGCATCATGCCCCTATTCCCGGGAAAGTTATGGCTGTTGTGTTGCCTTCTAACTGCCCGTGCTTCTGGCACTTACCTATGGAAGGGTGTTGACAGTCTGCTCATTCTCACTACCATCCATTCAGGGACAATGATCCTGCCTGCTGATGGGGCTGGCCCAGGTGACTACAGCAGCATCTTACAGATATAATAAGCAACCATAAGAACACAGCCTCAGTTTTCCCACTTATAAAATAGGACTATGCATAATCCCAACTTACTTCACTAGAAGGATGTCAGAATATTTAAAAAGAAAAAAAAAAAGAAAAAAGAAAAAGCCTAGCTAGACATTCTACGGAAAGGCATGGTGCAAGTATGGCAACTGCTATAATGTGTCAAGAAACTGAAATAACTCCAGGACCCTTAAAGTTTTTATGCAGAAGTCCATGCAAGAGTTTCATTTGCAACCTCAACAAAGGGCTCCTTGTTTATTTTATTTTTTTTAAAAGATTGGCACCAGAGCTAACATCTGTTACCAATCTTCTTCTTTCTTTTTTCTTCTTTTTCTCCCCAAAGCCCCCCAGTACATAGTTGTGTATTCTAGTCATGAGTCCTTCTAGTTGTGGCATGTGGGATGCTGCTTCAGCATGGCCTGATGAGCGGTGCCAAGTCCGCGCCCAGGATCCTAACCAGCAAAACCCTGGGCCACAAAGTGGAGCGCACAAACTTAACCACTCAGCCATGGGGCCAGCCCCTCCTTGTTTATTAAGTGTGAAAAGGATCTTAATTTTTTAAAAATTAAACTATAAGCATTCCTAGAGCCTGGTCTAAAAGGTAGTGTTAAAATGAGGCTCCTCTTCAATTATATCGGCTATCACCTAATTCCTCAGGTGCTTTGTCTCGGCCTCTTTGTCTTCCCTTTCCTTCTGGAAACCTGTAATCCCACTGTGTGTGTGTGTGTGTGCACTCAGGTCTCAGAAAGAACACAGAATCTGTGCCTGAATTGCCATGTAAGGCTGTGATTTCCTTTGTTCCTACTGCTGGAGGCTCCTTGGCTGATTAAGTCCAAGGCTTCTCCCAGGTTTTGTTGGCCCATGAATGGAGCCTCTTCAGTGCTCACTGGAGTGCAATATCATTGATACTTCCTCCGCCTGCCTCCCTTCCTTTCCCAGCCCAGCTGAGCTGAGGGGTTCATCCTGCTGTGTACTTGGAAGGCTCACTTCCAATGCAAGCTTGGGTAGAAAAAGAGGGCTAGGGTTGGAAGGGACCATGGAGACCTTCCTTCTAGAGTCTAAACTGTTCATTTTGCTATTTGGGCTTAACCGAGGACCAGGGCAGAGGAGTTAGGGGCCTGCCCCAAGTCTCAGAGCAGCGGGTCACGGGGAGCCTTGACTTCCAAGGCTTTCCACTCTTCCCACCACAGGCACTTCTCAGAGGGAAGCCTGCAAGAGCTCTGCTGCTCTTGCTATAGAATAGTACACTGTACCTAGACACAGAAAGATATACTGTATCTAGACAGAACAGTACACTGTATCTAGACACAAAACACTAACATAGTATTTAGACATAGAACACCACCACCATATCTAGACACATCTTTCATATTCTTACAGCCAAGTGAAGGACTGATGACTAAAATCATGGATCTTTGTTGAGAGAAATGAAGGAGGTCTAGAGAATTTCTAACGAGCCAGAAAGCTGCCTTGTGCTAGTGATGTATTTCCCTGTAATTTTTATTTTCCTGCCAGATCCCCCAGTCTCACATACATGCCCCAAACCCTTGAGTCTGTAGTTTATCTACCCTGAGTCCTTGTCAGAGCCTCTGGCTTCTGACAATTCTCCTTTTTTGAGACAACACTGTACAGCATTTATTACTTCCAGACATTGTATATATATTTATTTGTGGGACTGTCTCCTCTCGCTAAAATGTACTCCCTAAAATGAGGTAGAGCCTCCTTAGGACAAGGACTTTCTTTTGTTCACTGATGGATCCCTCTCCAGCACCTATAATGCTGTCTATGTCACAGTAAACACTAAAAAAAATGTTTGTGGAATGAATGAGTGAATGAATAAATAAAATCTACTTTCCTCTGCACTGGCTCTGGAGAGGAGAAACGAGTGTGCCCTTGGCTAGATGGGGAGGGAACAGACTTGCACTTTCTTTCTTCTTGGCTCTCAATCTCTCCCTAGCTCCCACTTCCCCCACCCCTCAACTCCAGTTACTGTCTCCTCGCTTCCTGTCCTTCTCCTCAAGATAATCTGCTTCCTCACCTTCACAACAGAGGATGAATAACTGATAGCCATTTCAAAGTAACACCTTCTAGGGGACACTGTGGAAAAACTCTAAGCCTTAAGTCAAAAAAATGAGTCCCTAATGGGAGAATGGTAGATACTGACCAATGGAAGGGTGATGGGGTCAGTGGTAGTGGGCCTTTTTGGAGCCCATTATAATGCAGCACGTTCACGGGCTTGGAGTGCTACTGGCCACTGAAACAGAATTCCTGAGAACCTTTGCCACCGAGCACAGAATGGTGGCCAGAGAGCAGCCAAATCTCACCATCAAATAGATGGTTTAAAAGAATTTGAGAAAAACAGGTCACTTGTATGGTGATGTTCCCAGCGTAAATTAGCAAAATCTTTTAAAAGGCAATTTGACAATCCAGAGTGAGAGCCAAAAAATACTTAAACCATTTGATCCAGACATCTTACTCTTGTGAATTTATTCTAAGAAAATAATCAAGACTAAGAGAAAAGCTTTATGTAAGAAAAGTACATTGTCATAGTATTTCTAGTAGTTGAAATTTAGAAAAAAAAGATGAATAACAATGAGAAAAAATGGGTAAATTAGACAACAATGACAGGTCTGCGTTGCATTGCATCTGGTCTATTTACTAGCTGTGAGAACTTGGGTAAATTATTTAACATTGCCAAGCTTCACTTTCCTTGTCTATAAAATTCCTTCTCTGTAATAACAGTGCCTAATTCATGGAGCTGTAAGGATTAAATGAGATCACTGCCGATGAAGTGTGTACCAGGCACAGAGTTATCGCTTGTTATTATTTCAATAGGTGGCATTATATCTTTGTGGAATGAATTAGTGGACTCAAACACCTAAGTCTCCCAACAGTCTAGTTAAATGATTATTAAAGGAAACATATTAAGGCCCAGGGCCCCATTATGAATACATATCTTATCAAAATGGGTTTGGAATTTGATCCAAAGAGGCAGGACTAGAAGGTATCTTTGCCCAGAAGTTGCTTCACATTTTCACCCTCAATTAACCAAAAATAATTTGGCTTTAAAGAACAGGGCAGATAATCCTTTTCTTTCAACTATTTTGCCTGGGTACATTCTGTGGAGGGAGGAGAATTGTGGGCGGAATAGGAAAGCAAAGAGGCAAAAGGGGTGCAATTAATGAGATAGCTTCTTCTGTGGCTTTTCAGCTGCTTCTGAACTTGTTTTAACCATGGAGCCCCTGACAAAGCTTTTACCCACTCCCCATCTCCCCTCTTCTCAACTCCCAATTCAACCTTCAAATCTGATGTTATTGCTGGGTTGTGCAGATCTGGAACCCCTCAAAGAGCAGGAATGCTAATTGGGGAAACTCTGAGAGCCATCATTAATAAGCACTCTGTCTTGGACCTTGAAAAATAATACTAATAAGTGCATTGGCTCAATTTGCATGGCTTTATCCTTTTTCCCACCCCATCTTGCCTCTTTATTTACCTACCGCAGATTGGGCTCCAGTCTGGGATTTTTCTCTTCTTAACTGTTCATGAGATGGTAATTTGATCTTGGTTCCTTGGCTATTTGTTTTATTGTTTGAGAAGTATGTGTGTGTGTGTGTGTGTGCGTGTGTGCGTGTGTTGGTGAATATGTTTACAGTGAAGTTCCTAGAGCTGTCCCCTGGTTCTTGTGAATTTATGCCCACGGACAAGTTAGGGTACACAATTCTTGGGTATAACTTATGTATCTCCAGCTTAAGTATCTGTTCACATTTGTATATCTGAGTATTTGGACATATTTGTATCAACTTTTATGTTAGCCAAAAAGAATAGCCTGCCAAGAGAAGCATATGTTTCCCACTTAAGGATTTCTAGAATGATATAACTCCCCACATGAATGAAAGAGGAGTCAATACTATGCAAGGATTGCAATTACACACCACACTCTTTCCAGATTATTTAAGAAAGCAGGCAGGGCTGCCTTATGATTTTCATGGGCCCTAGATACTTCTGCCTCCATGTGCCCCTTCCTCCCTAGAAAAGTACTAAAAATTATCCTTTGTAACTCCATCGGTATACATTATATTCATTATTTTCCTTCTGATTTTATGATAAATCAAAACATATTTGCGGGTCCTTAAAAGGCTTGTGGGTTCCCTGTGCCTGCGTGCCTAGTGGGTGTTGCTGAGAAACTGGGACATGGCTGAAAGGAAGAACTGTGGTGAAGGGGCCAAGGCCCTTCTCCCAAAGCTCCGCCACCACGGCCTTCCATTTCTAATATCCGAGAGCTTAGGGATTTCTCATATAAAATCGATGACTGACGTTTCCTATTCATCAGCAGGAAGTAAGTATATTATAGTGGTTCTTGCAGTCAATCAGACTTTGAGATGAATTCCAGCTCTGCCACTTGCTAGCTCTGTGAACTTGGGCAGTCATTAGCCTCTCTGAGCCTCAGTTTCCTCATCTATAGTATGAGGAAAATAATACATTCCTCATGGTGTTGTGAAAATTTAAGGAGATGATGGGTGTAACATGCCTTTGCCCAGTGTCTGGCATTGTGGCACTTTGGGTAAGCATGTACTATGTCACTGCTGTTGTAATTTACTTCGCATTTCTGCTTGAGGGCTTTTTATGCAATATGAATTTAGTCACCAGGCTCAAAGTGCAATTAAATCTTCGAGTAGACATGCATCCAGGTGTGTAAGAGTCAGGCGTTCCTAGAGGAAAAACTCACTTGATGCTGTGAGACACATTGACTGGTTACACACCCAACAGGCTGGTCCCAAGCTGGTTCTCAACTTTTCCAGCTGCCCCTTATGTCCATCCCTAGCTCCAGTGTGCCGTGCTCTTGCTATAGCTCAAGACACCTGCTCCAGAGGCTCCAGCCCTCCCCGGCGCCCACTCAGCAACTCTCAAGTCTCCATCTTCAGGCTCCACCTGCCCTTGCTCCTGCCACTCTCAGGTCAGGGTTTTCCATCCTGGTTCACTGCCCACCCCAAATCTAAGTTTCTTGTTTCTTCCAAAGTTTCATTTTTCTTATTCATCCTTGCATCTCTCCACATATCCTAAAATTAATAGTTACCTTTTTTGTTTCCTTTTACTTATCCTCTGCCAGCCAGGTGCTGCACATGCAATGTCTCATTTAATCTTCCAAACGACGCTGCAAGGTAATGACAATAATCTTTATTTTTATGGACGAGGAAACTGAACCTCAGAGCAGTTAAGCAACTTCCCCCAAATCAGCTAGATGGGTTGCATCTATAACTTTCTGGTTCTGAAACTGAGTATGCTTTTTCCCTTAATTAGGTCCACAATCCCTTATCTGCTATTTCCACATCTAAAGAAGAGCTCTAAAAATCACAAAATGTTTTTTTTTTTAACTTTTTGTTTTGTTTTGTTTTGTTTGTAAAGATTGGCACCTGAGCTAACATCTGTTGCCAATCTTTTTTCTTCTTCTTCTTCTTCACCCTGAAGCCCCCCAGTACATAGTTGTATATTCTAGTTGTGAGTGCCTCTGGCTCTGCTATGTGGGACATGGCCTCAGCATGGCCTGATGAGTGCTGCTAGGTCTGCGCCAAGGATCCGAACCGGCGAAACCCTGGGTCACCAAAGTGGAGCGCACGAACTTAACCATTCAGCCACGGGGTCGGCCCCATAAAATGTTATTTTTCCTCAAAACTCTCTTGGTAGAGAACCTGGTGTGAACTGATGAGGCGGGTTAGGATGTTCATTTGTCTCTGTTAGTGTTATCCGTAAAGTTAGGACTTCCCTGTGCCTGCTTTTTCTGCTATAATATGCTATTTCTTAAACTTTAAAAAGTAAGCAATAAGCCCCAGACCAGACTACTCTACTACCAGCCCAATTGGTGCAGGGCCCTGTGTGTCCTTGCAACGACCCTGCAGGGTAAGTGAAGCCAAGCATGTTGGAACTCTGAACCATAATCCGACAGCTAAGCCAAAGCAATATTCCATGTGGGCTGATACTGGACTTCCCCTCCAGGTCCCAGAAGAGTTGATGCAAACTGGCTAAGCAACTCTTCCCAATAAGCAGACTTGAGCCATAGCAAAGAATAAATCTCCCAACTTGGCTATCGAGGGGAGAAGATTGAATCCTGCTGCTGACAAAGAGGCCCACTGGGACAGCTCCTGCAAAAGGCAAGAGCAAAATAGCCAGCCGAGTGTCCTTTGTTTGGGATAACAGAATGTTTGAATTACATGAGACAGCACATACATGAGTGTCTAGTTGAGGACCCCTCAGTAACAATTCCTACCCTGCCCTTGACAACACTGAGATAGACAGAAGTGTACTGGCTCTTCAGAATGGAACTGTATGGGCTCAGGAGAGGGAGACACAGGAGAGATACCAGCTCTGAGGATGAGTGCCTACGACGGGAGACATCTCACCCTGGAATTTCCCTCCATAGTGACTGGTGCACTTCATCGCTCTCTTCCTGATAAGAGAAGGCTGAAACTCAGCCAAAAACACAGCCTCTCCAGATCTCTGAGTTTTGGAAACCTGACAAGGATGTGACATGGGAAGGGGCTGATAGTCTTGAATGTGGAGATTGCTGGTGGAAACTAACTGCCAAACTGTCACCTGTGACAAAACCTGTGACAAACACACCTGTGACCCAAGAAGGGCTGGTCTTCCTTAAGCAGCTGTCAGAAGTGAATCAAGTGAGGCTGGTGTACATCGACATGCACTGATGGTCCTTTCAGGGAGTGGCTAGAAGCCGGGAGAGTCTGCAGAACCTCACCCTGTGGAGAGAAAAGTAAGTGGGGAGTAAGAATTCAGCCATAAAAGCCCTCAAAACAACCCTCAACTCAAATCTCAGTTCTCCACCCTTGGTCAAGAAATGGCTGAGGATGGACCTTTGGCTTCTCCCTGCTTGGGTGATGTTATTTCCATGTTTGGACTTTGCCTAATGAAATGATGTGATCCATCCCTCACCAGAACAGGGGAAATAACACTCTTCAGATGGGAACAAAGCCAAATCCAACATACTCTTGGGCTTTGCAAAAGTACACTGTGTACCTTATCTTTTATTTCTGGGCATTGTCTCAGTTGAGGGTGAGCGGAGACTTGGGGAGGAGGTTCACATGAAAGGGGACAGCATCCAGTGTGGGTGTGTGGTTATCCATTAGGTTCTCTTGTCATTTCAATGAAAAGGTACAAAGAATAGCCCATCATTTCCAATATCTTGAAGTCCACAGAGACACCGGGATGCCATCAGAGGCAACTGCTAGTGATGGACTAAAGAGTTTTTACAGTTGGAGAATTGTAGATTTGGAAAGTGCACTGGACATCATCAAACACCACTGCTTTAATTGAGGGATGAGAACAGTGATGCCAAGAGAGGGACATTCTCAAATGACTGAAGAAATGCATCTTAAGAAACCACATGGTTCATCTGTATGGTCACAGAGGCATCTTGGTGTAGTTCGGGCTCAGCACCACTAGCTACATCTATTTCTTCTTGATAAAAGGGAAGAAAATCCATGCGTGTAAGCTTCTCTTTTCTCAAATGTAAAAGGAGAAAGCTGGATAATGGCAAGTGTTGGCAGGGATGTGGGCACAGAAGACCCTCATATACTGCGGGTGGGAATATGGATAGTGTATAGCCATTCTGGAGACCAATCTGGCTCTACTTTCTCAAATGAATATTCACAAACCTATGACCTAGCAATTTTATTCCTAGATACACTATCCCAGTGAAATGCTTACAATATTTCATAGGGGGTATATACAAGGACACTTATTCCAGTACTGTCTGTGGTGTCAGGGAGTCGGAGCCAACTCGGCAGCCTTTGGGACTGGATGGATGAAGTACAACAGGAGCCCCTCTGGAATGCTGGGCAGCAGTTAGAAGCAACAGAAGGGATGAGCAAATGGCAACATGCATGGTCTTAAACTGGTACTCCAAGAGGAGAAAGTAAGAGATAGGATGTAATAAATACCAAATTAAATCAAATCTAAACACCATTTATTGTGCTACACACCACTATTTTATGTTTCAACTAAGAAAGTAAAAACTCTGCCAAATAAATTATGACCTACCATTGATTAAAAGATGCATCCTGATGTCAGAGTTTAAGATGTAAAAAAAAAAAATATTGTCTTAGAATCCATTTATGTAAATAAATATACTTGCATACAGGTTTATAACTATCGCGAGAACACATTCAAATTCACATTAAACACTTTGCCCATGGCGTGTAGTGCTGAAAAGGCAGTGGGAATAAACAAACTAATGTAGGAGCTTTGTGCAAACCGAAGATGATAAAGTGATTAATTCTGAGCAACTGTGGATGAAAAAGCGAGAAGGTGTGTAATAACACCAGCTTCATGGGTTTGTGGTGAGAATCACTGAGATGACCCAGGTGTAGTCCACAGCATGAAGTAGGCTCACGAGCTGTTTCTACTCTCTCTTCATCTTTGCAATTGAAGATGCTGCCCAGGAGAGGAGTTGAAGGGAAAGTTTCAGTGTCCTGAGTGTCACTTACTTGCTTGAAATACGAGTAAACTTGAATTTGCTTCACTTTCAGGCTCCAGCACACAGTCAATAAATGTGGAAAACAGCAAGCGATCTTTTGCGTTTTGGACACCAGAAGTCCACTTCATTATCTGTGTATAGAAAGATTTAGATGTACAGATGTAGAGATGATGATGGCAATGACGGTGACAAAAATCAGCATTTCAGGAATGCTTAATTTCCTGAAGTTCTTTGGATGATTTTCCAATTTCTCTGGAGGAGCAATACAAAATCAACCCAATAAAACATATTATACAAATAAAGACTCTGCTGGGGGCCAATGGAAAATGAGTTAACTTCCCAGGAAGAAGCTCATACATTCCTGAATTAATAGCATGTTCAATCTGAAAACATGAAGCCTTTTCTTGGAGGAGCAGAAAAGGAAAAGAAAAGGGAGCTACAATGTTTAAGGTGCCCTGGGAAGGAAGAGAGAGGACGAATGTGGTACGGTGAAAAGTACACTGGTTGTGGGGCTGTCAGAAATGTCTTCGCTGGATCCCAAAGAGGGGTTTAAAATACTCTTAGTGAATCAGTTAGATCACTAATGAATATGCTGAAGAACCGGCCCGCTCCCCAAATGCGTAAGGCTCCTAGGCTTGAGGGAAAAAATTGATCTCAGTCTTTAAAACTAAGCAGTGACAAAGTAAGCATTTTAGTAAAAATGGACAAAGGGAGCTACACTGCAAGCTTGCTGACACTGGAGACAGTACCTGTGATCACCTGGCCACAGTGAGAAGGGCTACTGACATCAGTGCCATGTTTTCATATAGCAAAGAGCACTGCTTTGTATTTTCTGCACTAATGAGGCTTAATAATAAAGGGTTGCCACAAACAGTGTCTAGAAACCCCAGATATACTATTAAGAGGTAAAAGAGAGAGGGAATGAAGGTGGGGCCTGGGCCTCTCCCTGCTTACAGGGGCACAGAGATTGAGGAAAGAAGCTATAGAATCTCAGAGTTCCTGGATGTCTTCCTTCTTTCCCTTCCTTTGTCTTTCTCTTGAATTTCAGCTGAATGGCCCCTTCCCTCTGTGTAAGGATTCGCTAGGGTCCCACTGACCTCAAGAGTTTTATGATTTAATATCTCGGGTACAGTGGATAAGAATCTTTCTCTCCATCTCCTATATTCAAGAAGTCTTCTTGGAAAAGGCAAAGGAAAAGCTGTTTCCCTTAAATTTCTAGACCTAAGACATTTAGAGGAAATGAACAATCAGAATTTAAATCCAAATATGACCATGTCTTTGGTTTTGCATTATCTTTCTCTAACTATGAGGACAATAATAGCTGGTTCTGAGTGGACAGGCCAACCAGCAGGCAACTCTGCTTTCCAGGGAGAATCTTCAGAGTGGGCTGAAAGGAGGGGCAAACCCAGGTAACTCAGGATGGACTCATTTGCCCTCAGTTCTCCAGACTTGGAGAATCTTGAAGCTGGGAGGGCCTCACAGACAGTCTGGTCAAAAGCTCCCAACCTGGGGTCCTTGAACAGGTAGGGGATCCTTGCAGGCAAACAAAGTGGCTCTAAAAGCTTTTCTTCAATAATTTTAAAAGCTGAAAAGGAATCACACACTGAACTTTCAACAAACTCCCCGATCGATGATGCCAGGCAATCAAGTTGTTAGCACTGAGAGCCACGAGGACTTGAGGCTCTGGTTGGCGGATGCTAACATCATTGCAAAAAGATAAGAATGGGGGCCATGGTGAGGATGAAACTGGGAACCCAGGATCCAGTAAAATCTCACTTTGTAGGTTTGGTAACCGAGATTCTCAGTGAGTTGTGACAGGTTAAGTGGAACGAGCGGGTGGGCTTTTCAGATGCTCCTAGGGCCTCTCAGTTCAAATAAGGCCCCTAAATGAATGAAGATTTTAATGTTTGTTTGTTTAGTTCAAGGTTAGGTTTGAATAAGTAGCATTTCACTTTTTTACATTTTTATTGTGTTCATAATCGAATGCTGGAGAAGAAACTTGAAACTGAAGATAGCCTGCTTTTCCCCATTTTTCGTGGAGACCCAGTATTTGGCCCAAACCTTTGAGTAGGATGCAGATATATATGGACTCATTCTTTCTTTGTTTTGTAGGAATAGAGCAGTCACCAGCCCTCAAACCTGAAATCCCACTTGTCTAAGCAGTCTGTTGCTAATGTATTAAATGGTGCTGAGGATTTAGGAGTTTCCTTTGCCGGTACCAAACGAGCGACTGAAATAAGCTCCCCATGAAGTCCTTTGAGATTTGTGCCGTGTATAAGTTAACCACACAGTCTCCCATAACTGGAGTGTCCGTGGGAAACCGTAATTTCCAACACCAGGAAGCTGTCTACGCGTGTACAGGTGTGTGTGTGGAAGGTTCTGTGTGAAGACGGAGGTTGAAAGAGGGGGAGGACCCATTGCTACATTTGGTGCTTCTTTATCGCGTCTGGAAAATCTCTTCTATTCATTTGAATGCCCTCGACTCTCAGGGAAGATAAGGCGTTTCACAAAAGCACTTCAAGGCTAACGTCCATTAAGATTAGGTCACACTGCCCTCGATTGCCTAGAATCTTTTTGCTGCTGAGCCTCAGGCACTAGGACCATGTGAAGAGGTTTGCTAAGAGAGTGAATCTTTGTCTTCAGGACCGTCGGAGTGTGAAAAATTTACACAGCTCCTAGAGAAATGTTCAAGAGGAAACTGAGCTCCTCTGATTTAGCCCTCTCATTTCTATGAGATCAAACCATCCTTGGTCTCACTCAGATTTTAACAGAACCTGAAAATCCAAGAAAAACTTGAGAAAAACTTTTTTCTTTTGAGGAAAATTAGCCCTGAGCTAACATCTGCTGCCAATCCTCCTCGTTTTGCTGAGGAAGATTGGCCTGAGCTAACATCTGTGCCCATCTTCCTCTATTTTGTATGTGAGACTCCTGCCCCAGCATGGCTTGATAAACAGTGCATAGGTCCTTGCCTGGGACCTGAACTGGTGAACCCCAGGCTGCTTAACTACCATGCCACCTGGCTGGCCCCAAAGAAAACTTTTAGGACCCAATGTCATGAGTAAATTGGCAAAGAAGTGCTAGTTGTAACTATTTGCTTCTCCAAGGCTATAGCTTATGCTTTTCTATTTAATTTATTGAGATATAATTCATATACCATAAAATTCACCATTTTAAAGTGTACAATTCAGTGGGTTTTGGTACATTCACAAGTCTATACAACCATCACCACTATCTAATTCCAGAGCATTTTGTCCCCCCAGGAAGAAACCCCGTAGCCATTGGCAGTCTTGTTGGCCAGCTTGTAAGTAGGTCTGAATCAAATATACAACATTACTGATTCATTTGGTCATTCAACAAACACTTATTTGAGCCCTGACGAAGCTCCTGGCATGGGATAATTTAACTCTATGCTTTGCAGCAAAGGCACCCACAGCACAAAATGTCAAACACTATCTTAGGGGGCGAAGTCTCTTTTGGGGTTAAAGTCTGCAGGCATGAGACTGGCAGACAGAGGAGGGTCCTTTATCGATGCCCCGGGGAGGGCTCTGAGGGAGGAACTGCAATTGACAGAAAGCCTACAGAGGGGTAATATCTTCTGCAGGAAGGTTTGTTCTGTGGCCTGGGTTCCTTTTAAAGACCCACAGGCTCAGGGCGTTTAGGAGTCAATACCTCCCCAGGGAGACTTTGGCCAGCACACCAGACCCTGCACGTTTCCAGACTCCTCCGCCTCCCGTCCACACTGCCTGCACAGTCCCTGTCCAGCTGCAAACCTTCTTTCCATCTCTGACAATTTCCATCTTCTTTTCTTTCACTTAGTTTTTTTGCATGCCTTTTTCCAATTATTTAACCCTATACATCTCCTTTGCTTTTGTCATCTCTTTTTTCTTTCACTTTTCTTCCTTTTCACCAGTCTTCCCCCCATGCCCAAGGTACCCAGCAGGTTTGGGGACGAGAGTTGCCACAGAAGGGACTGTCAGAGGTAAGAAAGAAAGAACGTCTCTTCTCCATACGCACTCACATTTTGAGAAAATGTGGACTCAGTGGTCTCGCCTTCCTGCAATGCCAGTATTTATAACTATCTCAATATAAAAGAAGATCTATTCAGCTCTTCCTGTGAACCAGACACTGAACTACACTCTTACAGGATTGATCTGATTTAAGCTTCACCACAATCCAATAGGTATATGCTGTGATGATCTCTAGGTTACAGAGAGGAACCCACAGCCTGGGAGCCGTTAAATCTCGTTTAATATCATAAGCCAGTAAATGGTGGAAAGTCACCCGAAGCTAGCCCTCTTTGACTGTGGAGCCCCAGTGACTTTCTGCTGCCTTCCTTACTTTCTGGGTTTCTATCTTTGCTCTGACCCCCCCGCCCCCTAAGCCAGCTCCCTCCCTCTTCCTGAGGTGAACTTGCAGTGGAGGTGGCCTCTTTCCAAGGGAGCAGGAGGCGCCTTGGCCGGGCTCAGCTCTGTGCTCCATGGAGCATTGTAACTGCTGGTACTAGGGCAATAAAATCTTAACGATCTTCAGAAAAGGCGGCTGTAAATTCTTCTGAAGTCCCACTTTGGGTGTAAAGGTTCACGCCTCTCTTCCCCCTCCTCCTCTTTCTCCTCCACCCCCACGCCTGTGGACTCCCCGGGGGTTTCATGAAAGAGGCCATGCGTTAAAACAAGGCAGAGAAGTCCCAGCAGCCTCCAGCTGCAGCCAGGGTTGTGTTTTGTCTAAGGAACCTTCTCAAAAAAAAGAAAAAGAAAAACTTTTGGAATCAACTTTGTTCAGGATCATAGACACATAGCTTATGCTTTGGGGAGCAATATAGAGAAAAAAAGGAGTGGTAGAGGAAAACAGCCAAGGACGATGACAAACGGGAAACAGACTAACCCTGAGCACATCAGGAGGCCCAGAAGAAAACTTTGGGAAAACGACACCCAGGGGTTCTGGGGTTTTTCTTCTCTCGGTTATTTTAATATTGTTACCTGGACCCTGACACGCCAGCTGTGGTCTTTCTGAAAAATTCATTTGGCTGTTTGGAAAGGAGTTGAGGAATAAATGTCAGCAGAGGCCGGAGGGGGAAGGAAAGCGCATTCCTTCCTTCAGTGGCCAGTGAGCAGCTCTCAGGAGCACCTGGGAGCCTGACGCCTGAAGAGTAACAAAGGCGCCCCTTTTAGAGGTCCTGTGTGCCCCAGCCTAACAGTTGCCTGGCTCACAGTTAGAGAAAGTGTGAAAGGGGGCCAGGGACCTGGGAAAGTGACCACTGGGCCAGATTTCTTGGGAACCATGTGACCTAAGTCCCAGCCATCACACCAACAACATTGCTTTGACTTCTCTCCCTCACGGAGAGGCCGTCCAAAGAGGGGCCATGAGGGCTGAGCTCAGACAGAGAACCCACGTGCGAGTCAAGGGGTCTGGGGCTTGATAAACACAACAAAAGGGTTTTATGTGTCTTGTGTGAACAAACTCAAAATGTACTTGTCCAAATCCCGCTTCCCTCTTAGTTTCTAAACCCCTGTGCATTTCACAGGAAATTAAATCTGTGTTTGTCAGATTCCTTTCTCCTTACCTCACTGAAGGGAGGTTAGGTTGGGATTGGCTTATATACCAGAAACTGCTAGGATCTCTTTCTTTAATGAACTTCTAATGCTTTTCTGATCAAGAGTGAAGTACGGTGGCAGGGCCAGCAGCAGCTAGGCCTGTCCTTCACCGGCCAGCTGGGTAGGGACACAATTTGATTGCTGCTGAAGAGCGCGCGTGTGCATGCGTGGGTGTGCGTGGGTGTGCACATGCATGCATGCACATGTCCTTATGTGCCTGGAAAGGAGGGGGATTGGGGGAGGATAATTTGCATGACGACTGTTTGCTGAACTCCAAATCTCAAATTTGAGCCAAATGTTTAAAGAAGCTTTGGGAGTTGCCTTGTTCTCTTCCTTTCTTCAGATATGGCTTTGGGAGAAACATGTAAAATTTTTCCATTTTCTTCTATCTTTCTCTAAAGGCTCCTTGAGGGCAGGAATTGTGTCTTATGCATTTCTGTTTCTCAGAGTCTAGCAGAGTGCCTGGCACACAGTAGGTGCTCAATTATTGCTTGTAGAAGGGAAGTAGAGATCTTTAATAGAGCACTTTAGCCGCCCTCTGGAACTCCTCCTCTTCTTTCTTTAGCCTGTTGTAGATCTGACTATATTGTTTCTCTTCAAAGCCACCGGATTTCTCTTTCCTCTTTTTGATTTTGGATACCTTAAACAAAATTACCGTTATACAGATGGCTTCCAAATTCTTTTGTTCCCACCTCTCCAGGCTGCCTTTCCCCCATCTCCACCTTCTGGCTCTTTGGGAACATTCTTATGGGAGAAGGACAGAACCAGGGAGAAGATACCCTGGTCAAAGCCATATGGTAGAGACGGGTCTTCTATGACCCTTGCCTGGCAGGGCTTCCCCCTTAGTGCAAGTCTACAGGAGGAGCCTCAGACTTCTCTGCTGTTCTCCTTTGCCGACAGAGCGGGGCAGTGCAGTCTACTGAGGTCCCAGGGAGAAATGGGGCCAGAGGGACCCCTGGGCCTTGGAATCTGGGGAGGGACTGGGGGTGTGGAGGAGAGAAGGTGGTCTGAGGTTGAGGGGTCTATGAGATGCTGTCTGTGGCAGGGTGTTGCAAACAATGTTGTTGAACAGGTGTGATGGTCCCTGGTGAGATGCCCATCCTTTGGTTGGACACTCCAGGCTGCAGTCCCTCTAAGTGGCTTTCCTCCCAATCCCAAACTCCCAATAGTATGAGACATCCTTGTCTCCTTTTCCTGTATAGACAGCTGAGTCCAACCTCTTTTTGTACCACAAACTGCTTCACCTGGAGAAGCTTCTAATTACTTGCTAAGTGTCCAGTCTCTAGCCCTTAGCCTATACTGTGGTTCTCCAAACTCTAGGCTGTTCAGAATCCCCTGGAGGGCTTGTTAAAACATGGGGTGCTCAGTGCCACCCAGAGAGTTTCTGTTCAGTCCTCCTGGGGTGGGGCCTGAGATTTTGTGTTTCTAACAAGTTCCCAGGTGATGCTGATGCTACTGGGGGGCCAAATCAGACCAACTGGCCCACTGATCCACTCACCAGGAACCACTCATCCATGGTTTCTCTCAAAGTAAGTCCTGCCTCGTTCTGAGCTTGCTTTCTGCCTAGCTTTTTAAATGCTTTATCTCATTTAATCCTCACAACAATCCTATGAGCTAGCTACTCTTAATATTCCCATTTTAAAGAGGAAGAAACTGAGGCACAGAGAGGTTATAGCTCTTACCCAATGTAAGAGGCGGAGCTGAGTTTTAGAGCTGGGCAGGACCAACTCTGAAGCTTGTGTATTTAATCACCCTGCCATCCTGCCTTAATGGTCTAAGGGTTTTTTTCCACACATGGACGTCTCTACCTTAGGAACATGGGGCTTTGCAGACAAGGTGCCCTTTCATTCCAAACCTCCCCCTCCCCAATTTTCTCTTTGCTGCTGGCTAAGTACAGCAGGAGAAAGCACACATTTAATCTCCATTAAGACCTTCAGACTTTTTGGAAAGGAAGTCTAGTCTGACTTGGGAAAGAAGGCTGAAGTATTGAAATTTTTACAGAAGGCCAGTTTCATTGCCTCCAATAACATATGGTAATACAAATGAATGACTAATGGACCATTTCCAAGAATTCCTCTTAGCCTTTTAAATAAATAAATATGGTTCATTTGCATACAAACAACTGTATAAAAATCAAGGGCTGATTAGTTAGTTCTGGTTAAAAATACATAAGGATTTTGCAGCTGATTTTTTAGAGGCTCAATATAGATTAAGAATCCATGGTTTGGAACATGCAACCTTTAAGACCATCCTATCCAACAATTGCCTTCCTTTTGCTTCTAGATTGGGGTTTTGGTCTCTCAGGAGAGCTCTCCAGCAAAAACCACAAACGTGTAACTGTTATGTCGAGGCAAAATGTGATGCACACCTACCGAGCAGGCCAGGATTGGATTTGAAGTGAAGACAGCTCAAACACATGGTGCTCTGCCTCAGCAGGGGTTCCACACTCACTGGGAGTTTGTGTAAGTTATAGATTTTTCCAGAGATTCTCCTATTCCGTGTCTGGGGGGGACCAGGGAGTCTGCAAATATATAATCTCAAATTTTATTTTGTTCTTTCTTTCTTACCGTTTTTTTTTCTGGCCACGCAATTCTAATGCCTGACACTGAGAAACAATCCAGGTTGCGAGGAGGGGGTGGGGACTGGGAGCTTTCCAGACACCTGGGTAGCTCCAACCTTACCCGCATGGTGGACTGACGTGCAGCTCTATTAAAAAACACCAGTTCCACAGGCTCCACTCAAGACCAATGCAGGCAGAATTTTTAGGAGCGGACCTGGACATTGGCATTAACAAACAAACAAAAACCCAAACAAAATACTCCCTGGGTGATTCTAACGTGGGGAGCCAGTGTTGAAAACCATGGAGGTGGTCTGATTTGGAGCAACACAATTAGGGGTATATCTAGCTGAGGGTAAAAAGCGGAAAAACAGAAGACAGGATATGCTGAGCGTATGGGTGCATGGAGGGGTGTCTTTTCCAAATTAGAAGGAATGCCTGTGGCCGAAGACGCTCCTCAGAGAACAGTGCTGCCCAGCAAGTGAGGACGGCTGCCATCAGCCCTCCCGATGCCATGATTCATTCCCTCCCATCCTGGGCTGCAGGGCCACAGCCCAGGGCCGTCTCCATGGCCCCGGCCTCAGGTGCCCTGTGCAGGGCCTTGCGCTCACTTCTGCTGGGCCCTGCTGGCGTTTGGCCTTCTGTCCTGGGCTGCTCTCGCTGCTGAAATCTGGCGGCCACACAAACCCCTGCGACCAGTGGTTTCTGAATGGTATCCCTTCAGCTTCAGCCCAGGGCTCTGGCTTTTTTGTTTGTTTTCTTTTTTCTTTCTTATTTAAGAAGCTCAAGAGAACTTAAAAGCACACCCTTGAATGCTAAGCATCTCTAATCACATAAAGGTGTCTCTGCAGGGCCTGGGCTGAAGAGCGTTTGTTTGGGGGACTTTCATCTCTCTCTATATCCCCTTCCTTCTTCAAACAATCTTCCTGGGCTCTTATCCACCGGGCTTCTTTGCTGGCCGCCCGCCCCCGTCCTCTCCATGTTTGGGGCCCTGAGGGTAACGGAGCGGAGGGGGGTGGCGGAGGGGGGTGGCCGAGGGCCAAGGGGGAAGGGGGGATGCAGCGGGCCCCCATGCCAGGCCCAAGGAGACTTTGTGAGAAAGCCCCTCTCCATCTGCAGCCCAGCCCGGTGGGAGTCAATTAATTCTGAATAACCTAAACCGACAGAGGTATTTGCATTCACAACCTGACTGATGACCGTATAAAATTGATTTATGAATTAAAGTGCTTCCCCTCCCTTTATCCCGATTCAGGCTGTAATTGATTATACGTGCTGCAGCGAAATTAAAGAAAAGAAAATTAAAAGAAAAGAAAAAGGAAAGCGAAAAAAAAGAGAGGCCCTTGCTTGGCGGTCTGACATTCTCAGGGCTCCCCAGGATTAGCCATTCTATTCATCACTTATCATTTTTTATTTAAAAAGTTACTTCCCTCTTTGTCCCCACCTCACCTCGCCCCCCCCCCCCCCATCTCTGCTATTCCCAGCATTCTCCTCTCTGGCCCCCTCTTACTCCCTGATGCTTTGGTGTGTAACGAGCCAATTCCCCTCCTGTTCCCCCGGACAGGGAGAGAAGCAAGGAGGGAGGGACTTCTCCCAGGTCGCATGGTGCCCACAAATATCTGAGGAGTAAGCAAAGGTGTCATTTGTCTCTGCCTCTCTCTTGTGTGTTAGTCTCATTTTGTCCCTTTTGTCACATGCACACAATCAAAATTTCCCTGCAGGAAACTCTCATAAATATGTTCTCAGTAAGCAATACATTAATGATAAACTTTTTAATGGCTTATTCCTCTCAGCAGAAATTTACCAAAGAATAAAGTGTTTAGATAAAGGAATAAATCTCTAATTGTAAAATTTCAAGCTCCTTCTACCTAGGGGAGGACCATTTTCTTAGGGGGAGGAGGGTCTGGAGACGGGGAGGAGGGGAGCTGAGTTCCAACCACCTAGACAGCATGGGAACAGGCCTTAGAAACAGTTGGACCAAGACTCGGAAAATGATGAGTCACGTGTCCTTGTGCAAGTCACTTCAGCTTTCTTGTTTTCACTGACTCCTATTTGAGACGGAGAGAACTGCCTAGAGGAGGGAATGTATGTAAATCCCCTGGAAGTGCGGCTCGGCAAACATGGCTGGTACCCGGAAAACATTAGCACCTACTTCCTTGCTTATTCTGCTGATGAAACCAGGCGGCATCGAGAGTTTCCTGGGAGTAAGATAATCCATGGCTTTCTCCAACCCAAACCCAGTGCTGCTATTTGAGTGACAAGTGGAGAACTGTTGTTCATTGCCAAACCAGGGCTTGAGGGCAGCTGGGCTTTACTCCTGTATCCTGGAGAGCCTGGGACACAGCACACTGCCTCACTAAGCCATCCGGCTCAGCTCCCCCCACTGCTTCTTCCCTTTCCTCGGCCCCTCCACCTCAGGACTGCCAAGATCGCATCCCTGCCCTGCTACTTCTCCTCCCTCCACTGCTGTCTCAGAAGCCCACTTCCTTCTGTGCTCCTTTTGCTGTCCTTGGACGGTGTTGCCTCCTCTCCTCTGAGTGTTACTGTCCAGTTTTATGGGTTGTCTCATATTAAGTGCTGTTGGCCACATTGCACAGAAAGTCACACCAAGCAGGGAGAGGTTGCTTGGGCCAGGCGGAAGAAGCCCGCTTTGTTGACGCCAACCATGGAGCTCGCATCCCCCAACCAGGAGCCCTTCCGGGGGCAGAGCTCTGAAGGAGTGGAGGGTGACCTCTGGAAGAACGCCCATGAGAAAACCGGGAAACAGACCCTCTTCAGAGAATGTTTGAGAGGTGAGGTAGGGGATGAGAACGCTTCCAGTAGATGCTCAGCAGCTCTAAGTGATGATGCAACCTGGAGAGGAAGCTTTAAGGGGTTTGGAAGCTCCGTTCTCACCATCTCAGGAGAGCCAGACTGCCACGCCTCGAGGTGAGGTTGGGGGTCTCGAAACTTCATGTGTCTTCTCTTCTCCTGGCTGAGCCTCAAAATCCCTTTTTGAAATGCAACTGCGGAAGGAAATGCTCAAGCTGTTTTGAGCCCTTTACTGTTTGGTGCAGATGGGGTGACTAGAAGGACGGAGCAGGTTGTGAGGGGGCCTGGTGAGGACTGAGGGTGAGCTGCAGGTGTCCAGGAGCCCCCAGGGTCAAGGAATGAAGAGAGTGAAGCCTGAGGAGACAGACCATCTCTGTGACTTAGCTGGGGGAAGACCCCACATTCATAGAAAAAAAACCCCAAATGCATTTTAATGTGTGCGGAAGTCAAGACGACAGCAAACTCACTTAGAGAAGGACCCAATGGAGGAGATTGGAAGTGGATAGTTCCAGTTAACAAGAACCTCTCTTTTTAAGTGAAACAAAGAACTTGATGACTATTTCCCTGAGGCTGAAGCACGGTCACCCACGTGGAAAGCTGTTAAGGGTGCATGTAAGTATAGTATCTAGCTAGCTGGGGATTGGCTTCAGAAGATGAAAACTGTCTGTTTGTGGCATGTGGCTGGAAATGGCATCTCCAAGTGACTCCTAAAACAGAAGTCCAGGTTCCAAGGACCAGAGGCCCTGGTGGGATCGGGCCTGTCTGGGTCAGCTGAGACCGCCTCTCCTCCACAATGGTGATATCTTAGAGCTCTCCTTGCCCTGACCTTAGGTCAGACAGCAGGTAATTTGGACGTAACTATAACCCTAAGCTCTGCTATGTTAAGCTTGGAGGAGGACCAAGAATAGTCATGAGGAATCAGTGAGGTGTGAGGAGCTAGAGCCTGGGAACCAGCCAGTCAATAAACTGGATGGGGAAGTGTGGGGATATGGAATTCTGGGAGGCTTGCTTCTGTCACTCGACTTCAAAATGAGGGAAAACGGCGTGCAGATGTTTATAGCAGCTTTATTCATAACCACCAAAACTTGGAAGCAACCAAGATGTCCTTCAGCAGGTGAATGGATAAATAAACTGTAGTACATCCAGACAATAGAATATTACTTAGTGATAAAAAGAAATGAACTACCAAGCCACAAAAGGATACAGAGGCATCTTAAATGCTTATTACTAAGTGAAAGAAGTCAATCTGAATGAGTCCAGCTATAAGCCAATCTGTATGATTCCAACTACGTGACATTCTGGACAAGCCAAAACTATGGAGATAGTAAAAAATCAGTGAGTGCCAGGGGCTAGAGAGGAGGGAGCGGGAGGAGGTGATGAGTGGACCCTAATGTAAACTATGGACTTTAGTTAATAATAATGTATTAGTATTAGCTCATAGGTTGTAAGAAATGTACCAACACCAATGCAAGATGTTAATAAGAGCGGAAACTGTGGAGGAAGGAGGTAAGGGAATGTATGGGAACTCTTTGTACTTTCTGTTCAATTTCCTGCAAACTTAAAACTGCTCTGAAAATAAAGTCTATTAATTAAAAAAGAGAGAGAGAGCCCTTTTGTCACTATTGACTATAAGCTGCTTGTTGGAAAGATCCTACATAAATGCTAACCTATTTTATTGTTCTTAAATGACAGGCAGAAATGATTTCTGAAGACATAAAAACAGCTTGCTAATAGGTAGGAAAAGATAGAGCCTGAAATAGTAACACTTGGTTACCGGGTAACGCTGAGTAGCCCCCATTGCAACGGTGCCCTCTCCCAAGCTCAGGAGTCCACATGGTGCAACTCTGCTCTCACAGCAAAAATCCATCCTCCTTAAACAATACTTCTCAGAGCTTCCAAAGACTAAAGAACGAATGGTCAAAACACACGCTGACGGTGAGGAGGGCCATCTGCAGGGAATGGATGAAGAGCTGTTGAACCACAAAAATGAGATTCTGGACTCAGTGTTGTCAGAATGGTCCAATCAAAGATTCCTGGCAAGTCACTCAGCCACATCAATGCTTGTCTTTGAACATCTTCACCTCTAGTGTCTTATGGGTTTGCTTTCCATTCTCAGTGCAGATGTTTCTCCTGGACTCTTCTCCACAAATGTCACAGAGAATGTCTCTTTTTTTGTTTAGAGAAAACCCAATCTTACTTCTGGTCTGTAACTTTAGAATCTTCCAAAATTCTGGACAGTCTTCCTCCTGTGGTCTCACAACCACAGAGGGCTCAAGCTGGACTCTGGCTCTCATCTTTGCAGCCACCCTGGCTCCTGTCCTCACCTAGGATTATCTTCCCCCACGTGCAAGTCTGGCCCAAGGTAGACCAACTTTCCTCCTACCCTCGCTGTGACACTTCATCTCTGTGGCCCCGTCCCCATCAATCCAGTGCTCTTGTGCTCAGCAATAAGACTTCAGGAATATATGCCATTTACATAGAGCGCTCTCCCTGATTCAGCTCTACAAATTAATTCATCTGGCCTACAAAATCAGGCTCTGCAGAATCTGCAAAGAAAAAGAATAGCCCTTTTTTGGGAACCTGGTTCTGAAGCCAAGATGTATGTAAATTAAATGAATAGAGAACAATTCCGAGCCAAGATAATAAACAGGGGCTTGGTGGTGAGATACTGGCTGTGTGTGTGAGTGCCAAGAGAGTTCAAAGAAGGGAGTAGATACTTGTGGGAAGGCCTTGTCAGTGATGACTTTTGGGAAAAACCAATGTGTAAAATCTAATAGAAAACTTGTTTGGTCTACTGTACACACTTTCCGTGGTCCAGCAAAGTGATTAAAAACAGTCATGGTTTGAGTCTTCAGGAGACAATATGATAAAATAGGAAAACCAATTGAGAAAAAAAAAAAACAAGGAGAAAGTAAAGTAATAGCAAAACATTTCACCAACTATCTATTTGTTTCAATTGAGTTATTCAGTATACTTTCCCCACGTTCTCTGAGTATGAAGCTTTAAACCAGGCGATTTCAGAGCACCTCCTCTGTTGTCCTTTCCTGCTCCTTTTGTCTTGCCTTAACTCCTGGTGGAGTTGGAATACGAAATTAACAGGATAAAAATAAAAGCAGGAATAGGAAAGTAAAGTTACCAAATGTAATAACTAAGGGAGTCTCAAGTAAGCTGTTGTAAGTGGTGCAGTTCTCAGGGCAGATGTGGAGAAGTCAGAGGGAGGAAACAGGAAGAGGAAGAACCATACCAACTATGTGTTAAAACAAGTCACTGTCAACTCTGCAAATGAACCGGTCATCAGGAAGCTGAGGCCCGGCCATAACCTCCGAAGGCTGAGAAACGACCATGGACTCAGAACCCTGTTTATGTCGTTAATATTCTCTCTTTGGAAAAGGAGGCTAATAATACCTCATAGAGTATTGTGATGATTAGATAATTGACACATGTAAAGCACTTAGAACAGTGGCACATAGTAAGTACTACAGGATTGACTTTCATTCTTCATATGTGATAAATACACGCAAAAGGTTAAGAAAGCAAACAAAAACCCAGTCCCTCTTAACATTTGGTTGGTATATTATTTTTAAGTAACCACATATTTGCTCTTTCCAAAATAAATGATAACTAAGATGGAAAAGAGACAGGTTAAATGAATGTTGGTCTGGGTTTAATAACAAATCCATGTTTTTGTTCGGATGAGGAAATAAACCTTAATAATTACACTAAAATGACCTTTGATTGCCTGATATTAAGATGTCCAAAACAGGCAAATGTTCGGCCTGTTTAAAAACACCATATTTTTTTCCTGATGAAAGACTGGTTTAAGGAGATAAACCAACGTCACTAGAAATAGGGGCTTGTTCCATTAGAAAAACCTTCTTCCAACATTGGAGCCAATGTCCGAATCTGCTGAAGAGTGAGTTGTTCAGATCCTTGAGTTTCCCTGGGGCCCCGACAAGAGTCCTTGAGTCACACCAAGGCTCTCAGCTTGATTTGAATGGATGTCCTTGCCATATAATGGCCCCTGCTGGTCTGGCCACATGCTGGAAGATGCATGAGAGAGAAGCATTCCCTGATGTACTCCTCCAAGACTGTGCGCTCTGTGGGGGAAAGGAAGAGTTGGCGGGAGAATCTGCCATCCTGACTATTCAGAGAGGAACATCCCCACGATGGCCTCATTGAATTCTGCTTATTCCCCTCCAGGAAACTGAAAAGTGGGGACACACACTATCGTAGCTGCTGAATGACATCTCTTTCTATTCCTCCAGCTCTCAACCTCTCTGAGTCTAATGGGTTGTCCTGGTCCTCGGTTCCTCATGGTGACCTTAGCAAGGGAGACCCTTCACATCATATTCTAACCCCCGCTCTTCTTTAAAAAGACACTTCAGTTCCCCACAGCGACTTTTTCTCAAAGTACAGGAACTCTGCTTATCCGATTTCCTAGAGATATTCCCCAGGAATATTCCAGAGGCAAATCTCCTGTTAAATGGTGCTGGACAAGCGAACAGTAACCCAGAGAGTAGAGTCAGAGCTACGGCATGGAGAAAATTCATCTCTGCAGAAGTTCATGAGCCACGTGAGGTGAGGCGCAACTTTAGGGAAAAGAAGTCTGCTAAGAAAAATGTACAGAGAATTTAGGCCAAATATCACAAAGCCAAAATTAATTTTAAACTTTTTTTGTGTGTGAAAGTTGAATGTTTATGCAAATATCGTTTTTGAACTGAAGAACACACGCAGAAAGGCAAGGCTAGTAATAACAGAAAAGAAAAGTCGAAGCAATAAGTTTATAGGTACCTGATAAACAATTCTGGTTTTGAAAAACAACTTGGAATTCTTAAAAGTTATGTCAACTTTTACAGCTTCATGTGATATTCATAGCAGAGGTAACTGCTTTTATTTTCAAGTATTTTTACCATTAATGACTACATTCATACAAAGGTATGAATTTTTAAATTATAAAAAACCCTTGGAAGATAATTTACTGTGGGTCTGTGGTGAATCACGCTTCAAGGTGTGAAAATGGTGTATTTTTTCCAATTTTTCTATTTGGGCTAAACAATTTTAGCACACAAACATCATCATTAATAGAAGGGAAAAAATAAACGTTCCCTCCTAAAAAAGCATGAGCCTGCTCAATAAATAAGATCTGTTGTAAAATTAAAAACCTGATTTCAAGTCCGAGGATGAAGTTGTAAAAAGTTGGCCACTTTTGATTCTTAAGTGGGCCTTTGTAGCTGTTTTCTGAACCCCTGGAATAAAGAGGGTTGATTTGCGATGGAATCTCTGGAGCCTGAAGTCATATATTACAATATGTTGTAAATCCAGAGGGTACAATATAGATTTCACAGGGGGCCCTGGGGTTAATTGAAATTCCATCTGTTTCTTCTCTGTGGCAAACTTAGTATCCTGGGACATTAGCTCAGGATAAGATATGCGATTTCCAATTTTTTATTTTTAGGCTAAAGCAGAAGTTTGCCTAAATCTGCTCTTCCCTACTTTCTACCTCCTACCTTCTATTAGAAAAAAAACGTTTACAAGACAGCTTTTATTTTCCCCACAGCTGCCCCCGAGGCAGCCCTCCCCTCCTCCCAGTGCATGCCGGGCAATGCCATGTATTCTTAGGCTCCCAATGGCCCCCATTACTGTCAATTAGTTACGGAATGCTACAGGGATTCATGCCTGACAGCTCGGGCAAAGGCAGGAGAAATGGGCTCAGTAGGGAGCGAGGGGCCTGATTCTTTTTTGTGCACAAGAAATACCTTTCTCAGCAAGGCTTTTAACGGCCTTCCCTTCTTTCTTTCCCTCTGCCCTAGCGCCGCGCCCCCCACCATCCCAGCACACATCATATACACATACGCTCCTACATTCACACACCGACGTGTTTGTGTGACTATCGCACAGGACTGTGAGAACTCTGAGAGCAGGAGCCTCTGAAGTGGCCTTGTAACCTCTGCCAATTACAGAGCTTTAAAATTCCAACTTCTATCTTTGCTCTAATCTGATTCCTCACTTCCTCTCCTCAGAAGGTTTCTTGTTACTAAGTGCCTTTTTCGCCTCTGGCTTATTAGTGTATTTTCCTGCTGGAGCTCTCTTCCCTCCAAAGAACAAATGCCCTCTCTCTTTGGCCGCAGGCCCTGGGGAGGAAGCCCACTGCACGGTGCCGGCTGGGGCTGGGGCAGTGGCTTGTTGTTGGCATCCCATACGATTCCCATGTCCTTCTGACTTCTTTCTCTACCTCTTGCCTTCCTCTCCTCTACTTTCCCGCATCACGTCCTCTTCTTCCTCCTATCTGTGCCTAGACTATTCCACTTACTCTGCAGACTTGAGGCCAGGGATTTTGTTTATTTGTTTTCGTTCTCTCTCTCTCTCTCCTTCCTTCCCCACGCCAAATGTTTATCATAATAGGACAAAAGACTTTGTCTTGTTCACCAACATAGCTGTACTCCATAGAATAGCACCTGGCACAAGTAGAAACTCAATAATATTTGTTGCAAGTGGATGCCTGAATAAAGAAACTAATGCCATTGGTGGTTCTCAGGGTTAAGGAGAACCCAGTTCACACCAAAATGGTTTGCCCGTTCTTTATCTGCTGTCTTTGCTCTTTTATATGAGTAGCATTTTTTTCTTACTGTTCAAAATGAAGATATACTTAGGAAAAGCCTTGTAGGAAAAGAACAGATCCCGATAGGAAATAACAAATACAAGGCTTAAAGTGCTTCCATTTCTCCACATGGCTTTGAGGAAGATGACAGAGTAAAGATGGCAGAAGATGACCACTAGAGGAAAACACTCTCTGGGGCAACACGCCTGGGTTATACGTGGTTCCAGTCCCTTCCTCTCCAGGGGCCTGGCCTGGTGTGGGGTGTTGAGAGGAGTGAATGACTGGAGGAAGACAGTCCAGCCTGTCTAATGCAGCCATCTCTAGAAGGGTGAGGGGAAGGCCCAGGAAGAGGGCAACAGGACAGAAACAAGTGAGGGCCAGAGGGTGGAGTGAACACCTTGGAGGGATTTCCTGAGCCGAGAGTTGGGCTGCAGGCCTCTCTTTCAGGGCTTTTATAGTCTTGGGCATTATTATTGGGTGGACACTGCCCAGAGCAGGACTCTGGTCCACAAAATGCAGGTATCTTATATCATCACCCATCACTGTGCACATATTGCTTTAAGATTCGTGCAGAATCATCAAGCTTCACATTCACGCCACCTGAGATGGATTTCCAGTGCTGTCTGGTTCCCAAATCTGTTTTATTTCAGTGCTTTTCAAACTTTAATGTGAAGTGAATCACCTAACGGTCTCATGAAAATGCTGATTCTGAGGAGCGTCCTGAGATTCTGCGTTTCTAACAAGCTCCCAGGTGATGGCGCTGTTGCTGGTCCACGGACAATGAGTCGCAAGACACTATTTCACCATCACGGCGAGAACTGGAGAGAGCTTTGTGAAGAGGGATCCACGCTAACCTGAATTAAAGAAGCAAAAGTCTCATTAATAAAGATTTTGATCCCTAAGATAAGAAAAAAAGACATTTATATCTAGAATCTCATATCTTTCCTTTTTGGTAAGTGAGTGTAGGAGGTACTTGGAAATAGTCAATTAACTCATAATTTAGATATGCTAAAGTTGTTTGCCCAGTGTAAATTTCATTTTTTTCTATACATTTGAATCAGATTCTATTACAAAATTTAATTTTTTTTTTTTTTTGCTTTTAACAGTGGAGTTACTTTAGTGTGAAGAAAGAAATTAGCCATTGTATGATAAGTGAGGTTATTTGGAAGAGAATATGACTAGCTGTCTACCTTGCTTCTTTCCTATCTGCTGAAGAGGCAAAAAAAAAAAAAAAAAAAAAAAAAAGATGAGGTACACACAGTTCCATGGGCAGCCAATAAATAAGATTGTGTTTGGGAAGAGGTACAACAGAATCCCCCACTGCACACAGTGGCTCCTAGTCTAGGTGTCTGCTGTCACAAACACAGAGGCTGACGACTCGATTTACTGTGGTAACTTGTATTTATAAATCCACGGAAACTCAGAAGACAACAGCCAGCATTTACTAAGTCTGAGCTAGGCGCCAGTTGGGGGTCCCGATCCAAATGGAGCAAACAATCTGGTCAGGAAGATAACATAAGGAAAATTAAGCATTAAATTAAAATGTAAACTGTAATTTTACATAATTTCACAAAATGCCAGGAGTTTACGGGAATTAAACGGCGTTTTTGTGGGAAGAAGACATTAACTTAGATGGAGAAGGTCAAGGAAGGTTTTCTGAAAGGCAGGATTTGAACTGGAATTTGAAGGAGGGTTAGGTGAGGAGAGATGGGAACAAGATGGATGAGTGTATCAGGACGGACAAACAGTTGTGTGGATACAAGAGAACCTAAGTGTTTGGGAGCTTATGAGCAGAACCGTTTGCTGGAGGGATTTATTTATTTAACAGAAACATGGTAGAGGGAGAAATGGTGGAACAACAAAGTCGGGATTAGATTAAGAAAGGTCTGAATGTTAGGCTAAGAAGATTGGACTTGATTCTGTAAATGATAATAATAATAATAGGGGACGATTGGATGTTTTGAGTAGAAGAGTACATTTTAACAGAAGTATTTTAATAGACTAATTTCAATAGTCCAAGTGCAAGGGATAAGGGACAGAATTAGGACTGTGGTGAAAGGAACTGAATATGTGAGCTAGAGGGTTGAGCTAAAGGAGTCAGACACTTTAATGATATTATAATGGGTGGGCAGTAACCTTGAGGCTTGAGGTTAGTAGAATAGAAAATGAACAGTTTGGGGGGGAAATAAATTAAATTTGAGATATTTTAAGTTTTAAGTAATAGTAGGATGGACACCTGGAAGAATCCAGTAGACAACTGGAAGTGTGACAGTGTGACCCTGCCAAGTGTGGTCATGACTGGAGCCTTGGGTGTGAAAGACTCTGCTAGGGAACCGCGCAGAGACAGAACCTTGGGCAGTGCCCCTGTGGGCAGCCTGGGTGCGGAAAGAGCAGTAAGAAGGAAGAGGAACCCAGAGTGTGACAGCCTTGAAGGGAAGAGGGAGTGTCAGGCCAGGGGCTGCGGCCACAGCATTGAACGCTGCAGAGAAACCAGACCATCTGATCAAGGGAAGGCTCTTCAAGGCTCCTGGCACCTTTCCCAGTGTGGACAACATGGAGGGAGGGGTGGAAACCGGGTGACTGACGAGACTGAGGGGTGAGCAAGTCACAACAAAGGTAGAATTTGTGGACATTTCCTTAGACAAAAGAAAAAATAGGATGGAAACTGAAGGAGAAAGGAAGAGCAAGTGCTTTTGTTGATTTTCAATTTATTATAGTGGCGACACAGCTTTCTTTGTTTTTTGATTAAGGGGGAAAAATGAGAGAAAAATTGATGGTATCTAAAAACTGCAGACGGACGGGAATTTGAGTTGTTAAAATCCTGAAGGAGTCAGGCCCTCTGGGAAAGGGGTGAGCCTTGGAAATGAGAAAGGAAAACCCCCCACACCAAAAACAACCCAGAACACCACTGCCTCCACATATCTGGAAGAAGAGGGATGCAGAGATGCAGTACTCAGGCTCCTGGGGGTCCCACCAGCTCAATAAAGAAGCAGGTGAGACAGTTTTCAAGCTCTGGGCCTGGAGGTGAAGTGGAAGAATGGAGAATGTTGGGACAGGCCATTGAATCAGGAAATTGGCAAAAGGTGAATAAAGAGCATTGCTAAACAACAGTTGAGATGAGCATGAATACACCAAGTAAGCACAAACACACACCTAAGGACAGTGGTCGTGACTCAGGGATGCGGAACCAGCACAAGAGACTGGGGGACATGAGGTGAGCGCCGGGATGCAAGTGCTGAGGGCAGCACCCAGGTGGCTGGCATCAAGTCCACCTAGGGTTAATACAACTCAAGTGGGATGATCCAGACACCATAGCATATCAACAAGAGGAAGATGATTAAGAATGGCGAACAAAAACAACTGAGAGACTATTTCAACTCTGAGCATCCCAATTTAAAAGGCACTTGTTGGGGATCAAGCAAAGGGCAATAACTTACTGAGCACCATGTGCTCAGCACTGGGCTTGGGCATGTTGGGGATACACAGAGGCATGAGGCAGTGTTCCTGCCCTCAGGGAGCTTTTGTGTAGTTGGAGAGAGGACACAGGCATCTCACATCCTCTGAGCACATCCACATTGTGCAGTAGAGACAGGACTTTAAAGACGGTGAAGAAGAGCTGGTTGGAGCAGAGCCATTGAGAAGTGGCCAGGGTGGCAGAACAGGAGTCGTCCTCTCTCCTACCTTCTTCACATCTTCTCTTCTATTCACATCCAAGCCACATAGCTGCACCTCCAAGAGATTGGAAATGGAGACAAGAAAAGGGTAACGTTGACTTTCTTATCATGTGAGAGAGCCCTGAAAGCTTCACTCCCCTCCCTGCTCAGAAAGATTTGAAGGCAACACTCATCTTCCTTCTGTGCCCCACGCAGGGCATTTCGCTCATCAGGGCAAGCTGTGTTGAGAGGAAGAAATGAGATCTGTGAGAGGTGAGAAGTCTGGCATCTTTTTTTATAAAAAAAATTTATTTATTTGTTTCCCCTCCCCTGTTATATTGAGATACAATTGACATATAACACTGTATAAGTTTAAAGTGTACAACATAATGATTTGACATAAGTATTTATTGTAAAATGATTGCCAGAAGATTAAACATTCATCACCCCACATAGTTACAATTTCTTTTGCCCCTTGTGATGAGAACGTTTAAGATCTACTCTCTTAGCAACTTTCAAATATACAATACAATATTGTTAAATACTGCCATCACGGAGTCCTTGATGAGCAGGAAGCAGCCGGGAGCCACCCCACAGCTCACAGTCACTGAAAGCACAGCTGCCCTTGGAGCATTCCTATGGGCTGTGGGGAGGTCTGCTTCTTGAGTGCTCCCTCACTGCTATCCCCACTCCTGGGGTCTGCCCTGACTTCAGAGCATGCTGTTCAGATCATTCAAGCCTGGGGAGGAACTCTGGACCTGCCACTTACCAGCTATGTGACCTTGGGCAACTTGCTTAAGACAACTGAGTCTCATTTCCCCCTCCAATGGGGTAATAATTCTTGTAGGAAAAGTGTGTGGCACTAAGCAACTGCTTGATGTTATTGCTTATTGTCATTTTCAATTACTAACTCCTTCCTCTTACCTTCATCGCTCGGTAATGAAAATGATAATTTCCTCCAACCCATTTCTTTACTTCAGGCTTGGTAGCAGAGAGCCTTCCCCTGGTCAGATGGACCTGGCTCTAGTAATCAACCATTGCCTGGCACTGGACTAGAGTCTATTATTTGACTAATGCTTCTCTGACCCAACATACACACACACACACACTACCCTGAGCCCCATTCAGAGGCACTCAATCAGAATCTTGGAGAGGTGAAGCCTGGAAGCTATATTTTTAAAAGCTTCTGCCCCTGATTAAAAATGTCGTACCTGTTCAGACTCACATATCCTATGAGAATACATAACAATATTGTTTGAAAAATAGACAAGTTATTTTCTATCAGGCTAAGTTCAGAGACTGAAGCTGCCTCAGTGATAGATGTAGAACAAATTGAAAGAGATCGGGCCAGTTGGGGACTTAAGATTTCATAGAAGCCCACCATAAAGACGACTTTTTCTGTTTGTTGTTTTCTCTACACTAAAACAGTCTAGGGTTGAGGCTTGGGTTTGCTCTAATCTTTTTTTTGCTTATTTTGGCTGAAATTAACCATCACTCTATCACAGATCTCTGCTTTACCTGTCATCATGTGACTCACATCTTTCTGAAGAGTCAAGGACCGAGGCGTCCATGGAAGGAGGAGAGCAGGGGTGCACAACAGAGGAAGGAGTGATCAGAGGCCGAGGGTGGGGATGCTGGCAGGAGACAGGGAGAGTAGTGGTGGGGAGCTGCTGTGAACGGACCATCCCATATGTACAGTTCTGGCAGGTGATGTAAAATTCAGCAAACCTGTGCTGAGGAAATAACTTTTCAGACATTTCTAATGTCTTGCTCTATGCCTGGCACTTGTAGGTGTGTGTGTGTGTGAGACGGAGATGGGGGATGGGGTGGCTGTCTACCCAGAGTTCAAAATAAAAAAGCTCCCTCTATTGACTCCTGAATGGCTGGGATAAAGAGAACCACATGGGACTCATTGTCAGAAATGAGAGCTCAGAAGCTGGCCTCCTTTTTCCCATTATTATGCTATTCTCCTCCTTCCCCCACCCCTTCCATCTCAGAATGTTCCCCAGCCCCCACCCAACAGCCCAAAGACCCTCTTTTCAAGCTCCCACTGTCGAGGCCCCCTCAACGGAGCCCAAGACCTCCATTCAGAGTCACTGGTTTGGGTAAAATCCCTTATTCACCCCCTCCACCCCCCTGCCCCGTCAGCTGAGCCTCAGTTCAGACCTCACAAAACAAAACAAAACCAGCCCATAGAACTGATGGTTGCTGCTAGAGGACCCCCCTCCACTCCTGCCCCCAGGGCCCCCTGCCAAGGCAGTTTCTATTCTCCAGGGTCCCCTCCCTCCCTGCCCCCAGCTCCTGCTGGATTTTTGTAGTTAACAAGTGCACACTGTTATTATTGTGCCCCCTATCATATTTATTCCCTTTCAGGGCTGATCTGCACTTTTGTCAGAGGCCACCGATGCATCTTTTGACATTTTAGCCTTTCTGTCTGCCGGGGACTGATGGCAGTGGTGGCAGCAGGGGCGACCCATGCTTCTAAGACGGAGCAAGCAACGCAGAGATGAGGAAGAAGAGAACAAAACCCCAAAACAGGGGGGAAAGAAGAGGAAAGAGAAAACATTGTAACGTGTTAGTGACCCAATGCGAAAGAGGCAAGGGGAGGGGGACGCTAATGAGTTTGATGACAGTTGGATTTAAAAGAGTTTTATTTCCCAGCAAGGCTGCGAGGTGGCTAACTTTGTTAGAACACTCAGCTAAACTCTCTTGTTTTCACAAGTTATCTAAATTCTAGGAAAATGAGAGAAACAGAGAGAATGAGAAAGTGAAACCCAGAGATTCAGCGAGAAATAACAAGAAAGAGAGAAAGCAAAAGAGAACGAAAGAAAGAAAAAATTATTTTTGGTGTTCTTTTTTTTTTAAAGGTTCGCACCTGAGCTAATATCTGTTGCCAATCTTCTTTTTTTTTCTTCTTCTTCTTCTTCCCCCCAAAACCCCCTAGTCCATAGTTGTGTATGCTAGTTGTGAGTGCCTCTGGTTGTGCTATGTGGGATGTCGTCTCAACGTGGCCTGATAAGCGGTGCCATGTCGGCACCCAGGATCTGAACTGGCAAAAGCCTGGGCCACTGAAGACAAGCACGCGAACTTAACCACTTGGCCATTGGGCCGGCCCCCATTTTTGGTGTTCTTAATGTAATACATAATTGAAAGTGGCTAATAGATTTGGTAAAGGTCTCTTGTGCCTTTTATAAATGTAAAGCTTAGGGAATGTCACCAGAGTCCCAAAACTTTAGGGATTAGAAAACTTCCCAGATTCTTTCATGTTCATTTCCATTAAGAATTTTGTGGTCACGGGATAGAAGTAATGCCTAAAAGTGTTGTGCCAATTAATGACTGCAGAGAGGGCTGAAATATCAATGGAGAGGAGCTTAAAGAAAACACAGCTAATTAATTTTCACTTGACCTCCCTATAGGGTGGCATTTTTATTCCATTCGTACATGTGAGGAAAGGAAGTTTAACTGCCTGTGATTTCCACAAGGCCCAAGGTAGAGCGAGGAATTGAGAACATACAAGTGCTGAGCCCACTGCCAGCTCCTTGCAAAACCACAGCCTTTATCTTTCACTATCATACTTCCCGGAAAGAATGCATCCATACTGATGAGGAAATCTGAACAACAACATTCCAACACACTCCTTTAGCAGAAGAGCGTTTGTCAAGAGAACATAAAGGGGAGAGGCTGGCCGGTAGGATTAGTCATGTCTCATCTTGGTTTTCTTTCCTTATAAGACAAAAAGAGGAATCTCATGAAAAGGCTATGTAGAGGGAGATGCTCCAAGTCTTTTCTGATCATCTTCTTTCACTTTTCTAAAAAACAAGTTGTATTCTTAAAAACATCATCCTTCCAAATTGCTCACGGCATCACAAACATTAATCAAGAATCAGGAGATTGTGGGTGGCCTATCTTATCACCCTCAGCTTTCAGATGGAGAAACAGGTTTAGAGGAATGAAATCTCTAGGGCAAGGGTACTAAGCAACTCCGTGGTGTGATGAGGTCTAGAGTCTTCATTCCTAGGCTGAAATCCACACACCCTTCTGCAAGGTCAATGTCATCAGCATGTCCTTCAACAAAATTTCCAAGGGCTTACTCTGATTTTTATGCCCAAGCTTTTCCCTCGTCTCCTTGTGCAAACTTTAAAAGATGCCCATTCTACCTCGCCTGAGATGTGAAATCTAGGATCCTCACAGGTTTTACTTCAGAATAAACCCTCAGCCTTTACTTTATTCTCCTGTCATACAATTTCTACTCACACAGGCTTGATTCACTTGTCTTTGGAGGCAGAAGCAGGATACCTGCTCCAGTTTCCCTTTCTCAGGAGTACAGGTCCCCCAACGACCAGTATTAACACAAAAAATATTGCTCCATGATACTTGTACAGTGCTTCCTGGTTCATAAAAATGCTTCATCCAGCCTTTCAGTTGAACCTCACTACAGCTCTAAGTGTTGTGCAGATGAGGAAACTGAGTCAGCCTTAAAGAGGTTATATGTTCCAAGTTGCACAGCTGGGAAGTTGTGTGTGTGTTTGGGGAGGGAGAGGGAGAGGCGAGAACCCGGGTCTTCTAGGATTTAGATCCAGAAAGTTTTACGCTACTGCTGGAGAATGAATTTCTCTGTTTATACTGATGAAGTTACCACTGGCAATATAAGCCTCTGAAAATAATTCCACCTCAAAGAAAATTAGTATGTTGCATAGAGTATTTCTCAAGTCTTACTAAGGAACCTAGAACCACTACTTAAAAATCAGAAAGATTGCCACAAAGGTAAGGTAAGCTGTAATCTATTTGGATTTAGGGACCTGAGATTTGCATAACATTGAAATGTTCTGCCGCATTGTGGGCATAATTTATTCAGGTAACCTGTACAAGTTTCGAGGTCAAAACTGTCACCCAGTTTAGAAAAGAGCGTGTGTTCTGTAGATGCTGGGTTAAGTGTTCTAACAATTAACTAGGTCAAGGTGGTCAATGGTGTTGTTCAAATCATCGATGTCTTTACTCCTTTTTTGTCGAGTTCTATCAATTGATGAGAAAAGGGTGTTAAATCTTCAACTGTGACTGTGGTCTTGTCTATTTCTCCCTTTAATTCCGTGCATTTTTGCTTTGTGTATTTTAAAGCTCTAAGTGCATACGCATTTATTATTTTATGTCCTCCTGATGAGTAGACTCTTTTATCACTATGAAATGTCCCTCTCTGGAAATACTCTTTGTCTTGAAGTCTACTTTATCTGATGTCAATGGAGCTCTTCCAATCTTCTTATGCTTACTGCTTGCGTGGCTTAGTTTTTCTACCTGGTTGCTTTCAACCTATGTCATTCACTCAGAATCAAAAACATCTAAATTCCTGTTTCTATAAGAGCCTTTCGTAAATTTTATTAGTTTGAGTAAGATATTGAGAGTATGATCATCTCTGGATGAATCAGTGAGAGGAAATTTCTGAATCTAAAAAGTTAGTCAGGTGCAGATGGCCTACCTGACAGAAACGGCCAGCTCCCTCGACCCGTGATAAAAACCTCACCATCTGAACTCTCAATTCCTTTTCCCTTCTCTTCTCATTCAAGTCTTCTTCTCATTCCTCCAAGTCTTCTCCCACTTCCAATTGCTGTCTTTTTCTCTTCTCCAGAAATTAATCACTAGTCCATGACCGTGTCACCTTCATCCACGACCATTAAGGTTTTCTTCGCTTGGACATCCCTGCCTCTCATCTTTCCAACCAAAAGATGCAAGCAGGGAATCTCATCGAGTTCTTTCTTCTCCTGGGAGACGCTCCTCAATGCTCCTTTTGTTTGTGTTTTGACCTCTCGGTTTGGTAACTTTTCTTGTATGCTTCTTGAAATAGCTCACATTTTTCACTCTCCTTTTTCCCCCTTCAAATCGCTCCATAAAACTCACTTCTTTTTCTTGGTCTCCCTGTTTTTCCTCCTTTGCAGCCACATCAACTCAACTAGATGTCTCACTGTTTATTCAGTGTTTTGTTTATGTCTAAATCAGACAGTCAACGCCTTGAGGCTAGGGTTTCATTCTCAGAGTTCTGTGCTTTGCAGAATGCCATCTGCACTTACCACACTCTATAAATAATAAATAATCAGACCAAAGAATTAGTAAACTGCTGCCAGATCAGTGATTAGCATAAAGTACTCAACACATTGAAAGAGCTGCTGCTGCTGCTGCTGCTGACACAAAAACTTTTTCTCCAAGAAAAACAGAGCAATGAGAAAGAAACTTGGAAAAGATACTTGGTCACAATTCCATTTGGATGAGGGAGAGGACAACTGACTGAGGAGGGGAAGGCTCCCAGGGCTTCCTTCTCACCCTCTGTCTCTCAAAGGAACTTCCATGTGGACTGAGAGCTCTCTCCAGGTCTTATTCTTCCTCTGTGCCCAGCCCCTGGCACAGTACTTGACATGAAGTAGCCATAGAATAGACATATTCTTGAATCGTTGTCCTGAACCTGAAGAATTATGGGGACACCTAGCTCATCCCAGTGCTTAGCTGTGGAATTATTCTTTGAGATACAGCCTCACTCTTGACTAATTTATAGACATATCCAATTGCTACAGAAACTGGATTATTACACTAAACTATATTTGATATTCATCATTTGATGTTTGGAACATAGAGAATTATGTGCAATACTGTCAATACTTTTCCTGAACTAACTTCTTTCTCCAAGACCCCCACTGGATCTTTCAAGACCCCCAGTGGATGCCTGAAACCATGGATAGTACCAAACCCTATTTACACTACGTTTTTTATATTAGGCCTTGCACAGTCATGGGAGCTGGTTAACCAGGCTATTTAAGTCTAGGCTTCTGGAGCTGATGTTGGGCCCAAAGTTACCAGGGCCAATAGTCAGAAAAGAATAGATGTAAACTGTAGAAGAGTACTTATTCATTAAGTGCTTACTACTATGTGCCTTCTGCTCTTCTGGGCCCCAAAGTGATGTCCTTTGTCCACCTGGTCATTACTGGCCTTGCTGACATTCACGGGTAACGTCAGTGGTTGGCATAATGCTTACTTAGGTCTTTTTTGGCTCCCTTGGGGATAGTAACCATCCCTGGCAGTCTGGCCTCATCTGTGGACCCCTCTGGAATTGAGCTAAAACCTATATCTGGCCTTGGTCTAGGTGGTTCCCCCTGTTGAGTATCACCCCACCCCAGGTTGGCAGGCCCTCTTTAGGAATTTCTCCAGATAGATTCTCAGCCAAATTTGAGTTCTACACGCCAAGGGTAACTGAAGGTAGCTTAGCAAAGTTAAATTTATATGCCTTTCTCTGCTCAACCACACTGTACCCCTGGGTTTGCATTAAGGTAACACATCCCATGTGATTAAGAGCAGCACGGGAACTTATGTCCCTCCAGAGCCCCAAGTGAGGAGCCAGAATAAAGACTCCTCTTCTTGGAATTCATTGGATGCTTCTAAAGCACCCCTGCCATTTCAGCTCATGGTCTGTGTACCTATGTGTGTGAGAGAGCAAGGGAGCGAGAGAGAAAATGAGTTCTCTGGAACCAGCAGTGTTCTGGTCATTTGTATCTGTGAGAAAAAAGGCCCTGGTTTGTAGTGTTTGCTGATTTCTGTGGTGTATACCCCCACTATGGCTGCTACCATGAATTAACAACCTGATCAGAAAATTTCTGCTCAGAATATTTAAAAAGTGACCTTGCTAGCCAATGTAAGCTGACTCCAGCATTCCACTGCCTGGAACCTTCTTTTATCTACCTTTATTTCCTTCTCATTTATCTATTTGTTTTTTCTCACAACTCCTCAGCCAGAAAGAGTGGATTTTCTTTTCTTTTCAAGACATCACATCCTACTTCTATTATGGAGTGGTAAGCCTCTTGGGAACCACATGATTTATCATCCAAATCAAGACTTTTTTGAGAGTGAAAGGGAGCACTCTTAATTACTCATCAGGACAACAGAAGTAAACCAGGGTGGTCCCCAAAACCAGAAATGTATGGTTACCCTACTCATGACCTAGTGTTCGTAACCAGAAATTGTATCTTCTATAAAATATGGGAGATACTCTATGATCTGAGTTCTCCAGGCTTTCTTCCCAAAGAAATTTAGAAAATCTTCTTTTGTAGCCAAGCCTCGTTTTTAAGCCTGTTGTCTCATTAAATAGGTCTCCAATGTGGAGGTCTACAAGGACCCACCTGCTCCATATTTTCCTACCTTTTTCTGTCAATAAATATAAATCCCCGTATAGGTCACTGGAAGGACAGTCTTGTCTTTGAAGTCAGACTGAGATACAAATTCAGGTTCTGCCATCACATAGTATGTGATCTCAAGCGAGTTTCTTAATTTCTTGGAGTGTCAGTTTTGTACTCAGTGAATTGGGGGACAGGTGGACCTGGAGTTTATTGGTTTACAAGCTCTTCCTGGTTCACCTGAGACTATGCTGATTTTACAACTAAAACTCTGCATCCCAGGAACTCTCTGAGTCCTGGGCAAACTGGGATGGTTGGTCATCCTACAACCCAGCAGAATTGTTACAAAGTTCACATGTCGTGGAACAGTGCTCTCATCTAGAGGGAGCTGCTGTCCTCAAGGCAGGGTGAGCGAGTGGTCAGAAGACAACTACCCAGTAAATGTTTTCAGTTTTGCTTTGCTCTGTTTCTCTACAGTTCCACTTTATTCCCAACTATGTGGGGTCACCGTCTGTTTGGTGGACACATATATGGATGAAGAGTTGGTCCTTTAAGTCACCTCAGTAACACAGTTAATTATTAGGCACAAAGTAAGAATTTTGAAGATTGATCTGATATAATCCTTCTTCCTCCAAACTAGCCCGCCAAATGACCCTTTAAAGAAAACCTCTCTAGTCCTCTTGCCAAGGAAAATCTATGTTGCCATAGGTGGACTTTATTTCCCTATGACTTCTGTTGGAATGGCCACTGCAATAAGAGAGGCAGAGGATCAATCAATTATACATTCCATCCATCCCTCTGGGGACCAGCAAGAATTGCTCTCTCACAAAGGCTTTATTTAGACTGGCTTAATAAGAACCTCTCTTCTTAAAATATCATGTGAGTTTAATGCTGATGACGGGGGTTGGACGGCAAGTACAGAACCAAATCTTCTATTCTCTGAGAAGGTTCAGCTGGTGTAGGCACAGCACAAGTTTCTCTCTCCCCAAATCTGAGAGGCATAGCCTTGACAGGGAGGAAATAGCTCTGGTGGGGCCTGTTTGGTCTCAGGAACTCATTCCAACTCTGACACCTCCACCTCAGCTGCCTCATTATGCCGGGCAGAAAAAATGACTCTTGCAGAGGCAAGGCTGGGGATGACATCAACCTTTTTCCATCTGGAAGGAATTGAAATCACCAGCTCATTTTTGGTAGTTTCCTAGGGAGTAAAGGTTGTGATTTAAGAAATTATGACTTGGAACTCAATTTAGGACAAAAGACGCTTTTTGCAATTACACCATATGGTACATAGACAGCACCTTCCTTATCAGCTCTTCAAGCACACATCCCTTTTCTAAGTTGGCCGGCCCTTCGTGGTTGGAATTAATAAACCCAATTCTCCTTGAAACAATACATATTCAGTGTGCTGGCTGGGAGGGAGGGGTTAATGAGCTTCAGTTCTTCCTTTAATTCCAGACTTCCCTATTGTAAGCCATACTGGAGGTGGCAGTAGGAGGAGTAAGGACTGGGAACCATCACCTACTAGGGATAGTGGACAAGACCTAGTTTCTGGCCCTGGCTGTGTCATTAACTAGCTGTATGACTCTGGTGTCATTTTACCTCTTTGGCTCTATTTCCCCAACTCTAAGTGAGGGGCTGAGTTGGGTAGTTTTCAAGGCCCCTTCCATCTCTACAAGTCAATGAATCGTGTGCATCAGTAGCTCCTCTACTTTCTCCTTCTTTTCTTTGTTTATGTTTCTCTCTGCTTCTCCTTAGGAACTGAGTAGGTTGATGGGATGGCCCCGGTTGGGGATGAGGTGGAGATGGTGACTAAGATTGGCTAGGATAAGACACAGGTGTTTCTTTTCTCCCCTTTACTCAAGTCCTGCTTTCAACAGGAGCCTCCCCAAGACACCAGATGGCATTATCCTCTTCTTGAGACTGGCTTCGCAGGAGCCTCTTTGTCTTTCTTCATGTGAATCCTCATATTCCTTCTAACTCTAAGTCTATCATCTCCAACCTTGGGGAGGGTCCCTGTGTGGTTACCGGCAGTGGTGTGCTTATAAACTGGCTCTCTGAAAACAAAGTCCTATTTTGTAGCATTTGTCCATTTTCATGGTGTAAATATCACTTTCATGGCCGATTTCAAGCTAACAATGGTTTACCAACCTGCGGGAGATTTTCCTAAATATTTAACACTTGGTTCCCACGAGCTGGTGTGAGCCCATTCCAGCACACCACTGGCCTGGCTTAGACTGTAAGTAGGAACCAGACCTACTTCTTGTATCAGTCCATGGTGTTAACACAGACCAGTGCACATAGTAGGAACACAAATGAAACCATTGATTGATGGAGCCTCTTCATGCCTTGATTAGTACAATCTTCCTTACCTTCTGCTATAGACTGAAGGTTTGTATTCTCCCCAAATTCATATGTTGAAACTTAATCTTCAGTGTGATGGTAATTGGAGGTGGGGCCTTTGGGAGGTGATTAGGTCACAAGGGTAGAGGCCTTATGATTGAGATTATTATGCTTATAAAAGGGATCCCAGAAAACTCTCATCCCTTTCTGCCATGCGAGGACACAGTGAGAAGATGGCCATCTGTGAATCAGGAAGCTGACCCTCACCAGACACCAAACCTGCTGGTGCCTTGATCTTGGACCTCCCAGCCTCCAGAATTGTGAGAAATAAATTTTTGTTGTTCATAAGTCACCCAGTCTAGGGTGTTCTGTTATAGCAGCCTGAATGGACAAAGACACCTTTATAATTTTTCTTATGAAAAGTAATTGTAATAATTTTCCAGCCTGGTCTTAGCCCCAGGCCCTAATTCATTCTACTTGTTGTGGTATTCTTTTCAGGTTACAAATTAGTCTGGCTTGTTTTTATTTCTTTCTTTCGTCTCCTAGTACTTTGATTTTTACTGTACACACACACACCCATGAAAACAAAATTACCTTTAAGCTGCTTTGTTTGTATCTTAGAAAAAAAGAAGGTGTGCTTAGAGCTTAACTTTAAGCAGTGCGAACTCCATCTCACACTGGAGTTTTCTTGTGTTCCACATAAGTCTGTGATTTACTCAGAGTCCTTCTTGAAATGCCATCCATGGCGATCTCCGGGAATTGACCATTATTAGGTCAGAGGAAGATTGTACAGACAACCTATTGCTATCAAATCAGATACTCACTACACAAAGCTCTAATAAATTAAATAAATTTAATAAATTAAAGAATCTCTCCTTTGAGTTCTTCTCTTGTTTAACTTTTGCCCTAACTTTGTTGTGCAAGTTTGCTTTGCAGGCCTGTGCCAGTTGTGGCTCTGGGACAAAGTGTTCCTTTTCCAGGCAGAGATGTTTCATCTGGAGCCAGCCTTCACTTTTCTTTCAGCCATAATGTAAGCATGAAAATATGAAAATGAACAGCACAAATAAGGTTTTATGGCTTTCTCCAGTAACGTAGGAAGCCAGGAAAGGCAATAACAGAATTCCATCATTCATCCTCCTTTCCTATTAACTTGATTTCAATTTCTCCTCCAGAATAAATATTTGGCATATTTCTTCATTAGTGTGGAGCTGGAGAAAGTGCAATAACTTTGGCTCAGGTGGGTAATACTGCTCTACTCTGGCAGTGCTGGCCTGTGGAGTTTACTGTTGGGTTGACGACTCCTACCAGGCTGTATGGCAAACGCTAAATAAAGAAGGCAATGAAGTTGCTGAGTGAGGGTCCAAGGTTGGAATTGCCCAAGAGTGGACCTAGGTCAAGGCTGAGGCGTGCTGGCAGAAACGTGCTCAAGACAAAACTGTGCATGCACTGGCTGTCCTCATTCACAGGAATGCAATCTATTTTCCAAAGTGGAAAAGTACAAGAAGACCACTTGAAACAGAGGGAAGCCTTCACCAAATTAAAAGCAGTTATGTTCTTCACAGACTGCAGGAGTCAAAAGATTAGGAGGTCCATTGCAGGTTAGAGTAGAGTGTAGTGACACACATGCACATTTCAAAGGGGGCACATGAGACACTTTTGAGAGGGCACAGCCAGGGACAGCCTGAAGCAAAATTATGTGATTTCTCTTGGTATCTCCTACTTCAGCTCTTCTACCATCTTATCTTGCTTCTGAAGTCTTCTGACTCCCCGCGCTTTCCAGGGGCCTTCCAACTCCACCCTTAACAGTGAGACACTGACTCCTTGCTTAACAAGGGATGCTGCCAGGAGAATGTCACACAGTGACTTTGATGATTTGGGACTCATGTTTAGATGTAAAGATTGCTTTCGCATTGCTCTTTAGTCAAATGATGGGCAAACCTGCATGCATGCTAAGAGTCTCTTGGGAAGCCTTTTAAAATACCAACCCATTCCCTTCTCGTCTTCACCCAAGGAAGCAGGGCAGGGAGGGGGAGGGAGTACTGTGACGATGGGGAGGTGGGAGGCAGAATAATGACTGGGGAAGACACAGAGGTGACAGGTGGAGGAGGCAGCTGGAAGGTTGGGGATTGGTATTCTTCAGCAAATAAGTTAGTTGACTGAGAAAATAGGTAAATATATTGATGATAGTCAGATCCACATTTCTGACCATTTGAGACAAGATTTTCAAATATGGAAACAGGGAAAGCTATAAAGATCCTGGGGTGTTGGATTGAAATTGGAAGTACTAGTGAACTCATGAATTTTAAAATATATATACATAGATATAGAAATAGTTAAAGGTACATGTAGCAATTAGCGCACTAAGTCCCCAGATTTTGGCCTTTAAATCACTTCTCCACTAAAAGGAGCCAGGGCTCCTCAGATGATTGCAGGCTAGGGCAAGGAAAGAACAAGAGACCTTGAATCTTCATCTTGTGGTGACAGAAAGTAAAGAAATGCTCAAAGAATGATAGGGATATGTCAACAGGACATACAAGTCAGCTTGAAGGTGATCCAACTGGCCAAATCTAGGACAAGTAAAGCATCAAAATAAATACAGTCATGTGTCCCTTAATGATGGGATAAATTCTGAGAAATGCATCATTAGGCGATTTCGTCATTGTGCAAACATCATAGAGTGCACTTACACAAACCCCGATGGTATAGCCCACTACACACCCAGGCTATATCGTACTAATCTTACGGGACCACTGTTCATATATGCAATCCATCATAGATCTACATGTCATTATGTGGTGCATGACTGTAACAAAAATATTGGATTGAGGGGCTGGCCCCGTGGCCGAGCAGTTAAGTTCGCACGCTCTGCTGCAGGCGGCCCAGAGTTTTGTTGGTTTGAATCCTGGGCGCAGACATGGTACTGCTCGTCAAACCATGCTGAGGCAGCGTCCCACATGCCACAACTAGAAGGACCCACAACGAAGAATATACAACTATGTACTGGGGGGCTTTGGGGAGAAAAAGGCAAAAACTAAAATCTTTAAAAAAAATATTGGATTGAAACTCAATGAATAAAATAAGAATCCATGAGTTCACACTGATATAAATAAATGAATGTATAAATAAACAAATGAAGGAGAAGAAAAAGTTCTTCCTTACAGTAGAATGCCAATGATTAGGTATAGAGGTTTGATAAGGAATAGTATAGTGGAGTAACATTAGAATACCTCCCACAAAACGCTAATCAAACACAAGGGGAAAATGGTGACCTCACAGAGGAGAACTTGGCAGACGGAAATTTGGCCAGATGATCAAGGTTAACATCCCCATTAGTGGGACAGGCTGGTATGGTACAGCCTCCTAATGTGAGGCATTGAGAACAGCACAGCATCACTTCTCCAATTTCTCTGCCGAGAATGCCAGCCTGAGTGTAGGGAAACATCCCACTGACCCAAGCTGAGGTTCATCCTGGTGATGAGAAGTCTATGCTCTTTACGACTGTCAAGGACACAGAGCCGGGGAAAGAAGGAGGAACTGTTCCAGAATGAATGAGAACAATGAGACAAAGAATGTTCCTGGGGGGAATAAGGAAAAAGAGATGTTGGGACAGTGGAGAAATTTGAATGAGGTCAGCGGGTTGGAAACTGGTGTTGTACTGATGTTGATTTTCAGATTGGAAAGGTGGTGATGGTACCACAGAAGGGCGTTCTGGTTTTATGGAAGAAAACGTGGAGTATTTAGGAGTCATGGGTCATGAAGTCAGAAAAAGACTCTTTCGCTCTCTCTCTCTCCACACACACACACACACACACACACATATAAAAGCAAATACAAAGTATATACATATATACTTCTCTATAAATATATTTATTAATATACTTTACAAATACATACACATATACACACATAGATGTATGAAAGTACGTGTGCTGGAGTTACTAGAATTAACCTAAATACATAGAGCCCTAGGGGAATAATCGGAGAGACGAAAATGGTAACTTCTAATATTTTCCCCATCTTTACTTGTCTTCCGGATCACACAAGACATTGTGGACCCATTCTACCTCCTCAGAGTCCCTGAAGTATCCCTCTTTGGTTGTCATGTTAGAATGAAAATCCACGATCCTACACTAGTCATTCATTTATACTGACATCCTAATGATTCTTCAGAACTGCAAGTGGTGTTCATTCACACAGCGTGCATTTAATGAGCACCTCCTGTGTGCCAGGCTCTGTTTGGGTACTTGGGACTCAGCAGTGAACAGGAAGGAGGAGCCCTTGCGCTTGTGGGGCTTCTTTGTTAGGTGGTGACTCCTGTGGTTTGTGTGTGACATAAGGACAGTGGTAGCCTGGCTGGTGCCATCTCACGAAGTGACCACACCACAGCAGTGTTGAGACATACTGTGTTCATTCTGATTGAAAATGGAAGTGTTCATACCATGCCTACAGGCAAACCTTTCCGCAAGCCCAGGAGTCCTGGAGAGGCTCTTCCACAGCATAACCAGGTTTCCCTGGGGATCCGCATGGGTCCCACCTCTTCTCCTTCAGGCGGTGGGGGACACAGGTGGCTTTCAAACAGTCAAGCGCTTCTCAGCACTGGCTCCCTCGCCACTGAGCAGGGCCACACGTTCTCATGTGTCTGAGGTAAATATATGTTTTCTGGGCTGGAAATCAGAGCACTGCACTCTCATTGTGTAACTTCCAAATATGTGGGCACGGAAGAGGCGAGCACAGACCCTTACAAGTGTTCGGTTACTTTCATCTTATGAGCCAAGGCTGGTTCTGAAGATCCTGCTGCAGGGCTTAATGGGCTCCCCATTTAGGAGAAGCAGAACATCCACGCCTTGGGCCCCAAGGGAGACTGGCAGGGCTGAAACGCTCTCTTTTCTCTGGGACAGCTTTGGTAGGTGCCCGACCTCCCCCTGGCTGCCCTGCCAATGACCCCAGCCTGACCCTAGCTGAGCCAGCCTCCTCCTGCTTCAGAAATACATGTTGGGGAGGTTGGAGCAGGGGAGAGGGGCGTTAGGTGAGAGATTGAGCTAAAGGTTTCCTTTACCACAATGTAGACATTGTGGTTTTGTTGGAAACACATTCAGGTTTATGCGCCTTCGGTTTTATGAGAGACCCAGGGCCAATTGCCCAGGAGTGGAAGGAGTTGACCCAGCTCAGCCACAAATGACATTCTGGCTAGAGATAAGCTGCTGCAGGGAAGGGGGAAAGCCTCCCTTCTCTAACTTTAAAGACTCTCGAGGGGACAATGTGGTAAGGGAGGAGGAACACTGGAGGCCTGGTTTCTGCTGCTGCTCTGCCACCAAGTAGCTGTGTGACTGAAGGCAGGCCAGTGTGCCTATCTGTGCTTCAGTTTCCTCATCTCTAAAAAGGGTGGGGGGGGGGGGGGCACTCATGAACTCTCAAAGCCCTTCCAGCTTGAATATTCTATAATTCTATGCAGGACTGGCTACATAATTTGCAGGGCCCGGTGCAAAAAGAAAATGCAGGGCCCACTGGTACAAAAGCATCAGGAATTCCAAGACAGCAACCCAAGAACATTAAACCAAGCATAGGGCCCTTCTAAGCCCGGGACGCTGTGTGCCTTACCAGATAGTGTACCCATGAAGCTGGCCTTGATTCTATGGAGGTCCCCATCACCACCCTTCCTAATTGTATCTGATGGAGCATCTGCTTAATATAGTGCGAAGAATATGGGCTTTGCAGTCAGAAAGACTCGGCCCTGTGTGCTAACATGTGATCTTGGGTTACACATTAGCCACTCCTTGACTCAGTTTCCTTGTATATAAACCAGACAAATCCCACCCACCTCACAGGAAGGTCGTGAGGAATAAAGACAGATACGCAGAGCATGTGGCAGCATTCAGTCAACAGCATCACCAGCATTGCAAGGTACTGGGTATTCACATTAAATTGAATTCCAACTGAAAAAGGGTTTAATGGAGCTGTTGCTTTTTAAGGCAAGGTTATGTGCTGCTAGAGAGATAGTCAGATTCAAAACAGACTTTCTTTTTGCCAAAAAAAGTCATGAGTGGTGTTTTACAGTAACTGCATCTGTGGTGCTCTGCTTTCTGGACCACACACTCTACGATTTAGGAAGTCATTCCACTCCCGACTGTAAAGTGTCTCTTGGGCCTGTTACTTTTTTCACTCAGCTCCCATCCTCCCACTCTTTTCCCTTGCACTTCAGGACTGTGAATGGGTTTTGAGAAAACCATTTGAGTTTCCCGTTAATTTCATGGCGATTGTTTCCTGTGTGCTTTTCCTTCACGTGTATCCACATGTGCAGCTCTTCCCTGCTCCTGTGTAGCCAGAGAAGATGACCAGCCTCTCCTTGGGTCTCTCTCCACTCTAGTTAATACACTGAAAGCAGAAGTCGGCTGCACCAGGGGAGCAAATCTAATTCATTCATTTCTTCATGCTTTCATTCATTCACTCACTTACCATGTTTTGAGCACTTAATATGTGCTGGCCATGTTGCTAGACATTGGGAATATAGAGATGAATTATGACATTTGAGAAGCTCAAAAACAAATGGGCAAGACCAATGAGTAAACATATGATTTGAAATACAGAAAGGTAAAGACTTTTGTAAGGGTTGTGGGAGTGGAGGCAGGGGAGAATGATCCCATGAGTTCAGTGTCCACCTGGGTGAGTCAGAGAAGGGAGCACTGGAGCTGGGTCTTGAAGGGTGAGTAGCAATTTTCCAGGAAAAGACATGTCCATCTGAAAGGAATCCTGGGACCTCACTGCTGCTTTGCAGTCCTTTAAATTGTCTCTTGTCACTTCCCTCTCAGGATCTCTCTCAGGATCATCCTCATGTGACTCCAGCCTCATAGGACTGGACACAATATGCTCTTGCTCGAGCAGAGGAGAATGTCTGGAGGGGAGGTCCTTCCGCTCTCCTCTTTACCCCAGTTCTGTGATTCTTCACTCCTCCTCCTTTCTTTCCTTCTCTCAGAGGCAGAGGTCCTTTCTCCTTCCAAAGCCAGCCCTTCCTCAGGGCCTCCAATCCCATCCCACCTCCTCCAAGACTTGGCTTATTAAGTTTGTCTCATGGCTTCAAACTCTCCCACTTTCCAGTTCCCTTCCCTCCATCCACAAAAGAGCTCTAGTCTCACACAACCTAAAACAGACAGCACCTTGTGAACCCTGCTATCCCCCGAAGCTGCTGTGGTGCTGAGCGCCTTCCTTTTACTCACACACCTGTTGAGGAGATGGGTTTCTTCTCTCAGTCTCTACATTCTCACCCCTGCTCCTTCACTCCTCACCTTCTGGCATCCTGGCTTTCAGCCCCCTCCTCCCACTGAGTCTCATCTCTCAAAAGACAACAGACCAGCAAACCCATGGGCCCATCCCCACCCCCCATTCTCACCCACTTCTGCATCATTTAAACTCTTGAAATGTTTCACCCTCTTGGCTTGCACAGCATCGTGCTCCCCACCCTCCTCTTCCTCTGCCTGTTGGCCCCACCAGCCCATCTTCTCTTCTCTTGTCACAGATCCCATCCTTCGGTCATCACATATTGCCCCTTGACTTCAGCTATATGACTGACTCCCACACTCCAACTCTAGGTCCCCTGCTTTCCTAAGCCTCTCATCTTTCCAACTGTCTCTGTGATATTTTTACTGGGGTAGCTCTCTGACACCTCAACTTCTGTGCTCATTACCTTCTCCCCCAAACCTTGATATTTTCAGGAGTGATGCTGTTATCATCCCAGTATCCACAATCAGGATCTGAACGATAATACTTATTCCTCCTCCCCTCTCTCCTTTGCCCCATTTCCATCTGGATACCAAATCCTATATGGTGTCATTTTGAAATGGTTCCGGCCATCTTTTGTGCCTGTGTGTGTGTGTGTGTGAGGAAGATTGGCCCTGAGCTAACATCCATTGCCAATCTTCCTCTATTTTTATGTGAGATGCTGCCACAGTATTGCTTGACAAGCGGTGGTGGGTCCGTGCTCGGGATCCAAACCTGCAAAGCCAGGGCCATCAAAATGGAGCACACAAACTTTACCACTACACCTCTGAGCCAGCCCTAAGGTTCCTGCCATCTTTGCTATTATCAAAGCAATGGTTTTCCCTTGTCCTTGGACTACTGTGGTAGCCTGATTATGCATCTCCATACTTTTCCAACCAAGATGAATTAATCTTTCTAAAGCTTCACTCTGATGGTGTCAGAATTCCCTTCCTTTCTGAATTTACTCACATTTGTCTCTGGATGTTAACTGAGTGTTTTTAAAACAACCTTTGATTTTTCTGTTCAAATCAACAACTTCTTGCTCAGTGCCTAGTATCTGCAAGTCACTTGCTGAGGAGATACAAAGGTAAAAAGAGGAAGATAGAGTCTTTCCTTCAAGGAGTAGAATTCAACTTTAAGAGAAGACCATTGGCCATAAGACAGAGAATGAGGAGAGCTAGAATAAAGAAGAGAAAGAAGCAATGATACTTACAGAAGGAAGAGATCATAGCACATGAGCGCACGCACGTGTGTGTGTGTGTGTCTAGGGTTATGAAAACAGAGGTGGTGTTTGTGGAGAATTTGACAGGGAAAAATGAGAACAGAACTTTCCAGGTGAAGAAAACAATTTTACAATGATGTAAATTTGGGAAAGTAGCAGGCATGTTTGGAAAATAGCAAGTAATCCAGATTTGCTGAAGTCTAGTGGGGTCTACTCTAATTTAATCTACTTGATGAGTACAAAAATCCACATACTCCTTTAGGAAATACATCATAAATGGTAGAACTTTGGCTTATGCTTCAACAAAAACATTTATTTGAGTACTGTGTGTATTCGTCAGGACACGCACGCACACACACACGAGACCATGCCGGGCAGTGTGGATCCACAGATCTCGCTCTTGAGGAACTCACAGTCTGTTGGGAGGAGGGGATAATGTGGTAAACACTATTAGCACAAGTAAAGATGTGTGCAGTGCCCCTGGCAGCCAGAGGAGGGAAGGGCGTGGATTGTAAGGAAAACTCCATAGATAGATAGCATTTGATTTAGGCTTTTAAGAATAAGTATGAGTTTGTCAATGAAAAGGAAGAAAGTAGGGTATTTCAGGTAAAGGGAAGAGGAAGAAAGGTGTGTGTGGTGGAGGAGGGTGTGTGAAAATGAGTTCATAGAAAGGCAAGTTTTTTGGGGCTAGAGCAGTTGTTCTCAATGGAGGGGGCAGTTATCCCCTGATGGTTCTTAATGGGGGTAATTTTCTCCCCCAGGGGACATTTGGCAACATCTATGGACATTTTTTTTATTGTCACAACCTTAGGGGGGTGTTACTGGCATCTAGTGGATGCGGCTAAACATCATACAATGCACAGGACAGTCCCTTACAACAAAGAATTATCCCATTCAAGATGCCAATAGTGCTGAGGTTCAGAAACCCTGGGGTCCTAGAAAGAAGTGGCAGGAGATGACCTTGGAAAGATAAATTGGTGTTAATTTGGGAAAGGTCTTAAATGTCATATTTTATAATGGAAGTTTTTAGAAAGATAAGTTTCATTTTTTTTTATTTAACTGGTCTCATTTTACTCAATAGTACTCATTTATAGTGTAGTTCAATAAAAAGTGATAATGCTTAAAAGTGACAAAAGCACATTTCCTTTACAAAATTCTATAAGTAAAGCTTTGAGGTCATTTGAACAAAGATTTTCTTATGGAAAAGTGTCCATTTGTATCCCCTCCCCGATTACTAGCTAGATTCCTCTGCCCCCTGCCACTCCTCCCATCCCCACCCATACCCACACTTCTACCCCAGGCGTCCAGGGTTATCCTCAGAGCCTTCTGGCTAAGCTGACCCAAGAAGTACAAGGGCTGAGCTGAAAGGTGGACCCAGTCCCTCTGGGACTGGAACCAGGAACTGTTCACATGTTTAGAATTACAGCTAGGTGCGGGTTCTCAAGGAAGACTGGCTCTGGTCCAGGACTAATATTGGATGTTTGTGGACACAAGTCTGGGGTCACTTTTTTCTAAGCCTTATTTACACTGGAAAAGCTGAGTTCATATTATCATCACTTAATTCAGTACTTTTTCCCCACACTCTTCCATTATGAATATCCGCTCCACCCCCAACATTGGGTGTTAGATCCACTCCACGACCGGGAGGTTGATAATTGGCCAGAACTTACTTAGCAAACACAGGGACTCCTAAGCCTGGTTTCTACCTTCTAAACAAAGGTATCTGCCCAGAAATCATTTCCCAAAGGATAGAGGACGAAGAAGGTTACAGGGCAGACCCTTTGTTCAGATCAAAGAAGATTGATTACCAAAGGTTGTATACCAATGGTCTTCAAAACTTCGAGTTCAGGGAACATTTCCAAATATTGGAATTTTTTATAGCACATCTAAAGGGATTAAATGGAATCCACTGTCATCATCACACTATAATGACATTCATACATGGAAGACAAAAGGTACATTCCTGTGTCAGAGAGAAAGTCATGATTTAAAAATCGGACAGCTCTCCTACCATTCTGCTCAGAGAGTGTATGCTGCAGAATAGGGTTACCAGATAAAATACAGGACACTCAAGTGAATTTTGAATTTTAGATAAATAATGAATATTTTTTTAATATAAGTATGTCCCATGCTAAATTCATGTGTCTGAAATTTGAATTTAACTGAGCACTCTGTATTTTTACTTGCTAAATCTGGCAGCCCTACCCCAGAAAGAGTGTGGGACGGGAATCTTGCATTTATCTAATCAGCATCTGTGCACATGCACTTCCCCAGGGTGAGCTGCTTGCCTCTCTGGGTACGACTGTTGTTAAAGATGCACACGACAGGCCCCTTGTCCCAAGACAACTACTTGAGCTAGTGCTCAGCTGAAGAAACTATGACCCGCTTTAATGCTGGAGGTGGGAAAAGACTGTCCACAAGAGACTTACTCAGACATACCGGTCTCTCATGTGGAATGTTTCCTGAATATTTTCTTCATTTGACAAATATTAATTGCGCATTAACGTTTAGAACTATTCTAGGCACTTAGGGAAGAACAAGGAACACAATAGTTTCTTGTTAGAACAAGGAACTAAACATTCCTATTCTCATGATGCCTACACGCTCACGGGGGAGATTTTCAATACTACTTTTAATATCCTACTTTTTATCCTAGAGTTGACCTGATTTGGATTTGATCCATGTATTAGTTTTATCACACTTGAGTACCTTGTCATTATTTGAATATATCTGCTTACTGCCCTGATCATGTTTCCTTATATATTCCTGAGGCAAAATTCATGCTATGCCAGCATCTCCCATAGTAGATTTTATGAGAATGGACAGCAATAAATACTGTGCAGAAGAGCAAGCTTTTAGGAGCCTGACTGTCCTAACTGAGCACTTTGTGGTTCTTGGCAGGGGTGCACGCACGTATGTGTTTTTGTGGGGTATTTGGGTGCACAGATGATGGGTCTCTTGGAAAGGTTGGGTGTACAGAGACCACCTCCTTTCTGAGTGAACTCTTTTTTTAAAAAACATTATCTTGACCAGTTTAGTTGCAAAAGCAAACACTGAAAAGATTCCAGTTACAAGTTCTTGGGCAGGAAAGATGGCCCCGGCTCATAGCTTGTTCAGCAGCAGACACTGACAAGTGCCCTGGCTCCCTCCCTTGCCATGGCACTACTGTGTCACCTTCCATTGGAGGCCCTGGTACGTTTTCAGGAACTTGCCAAATCAGGCCCCACCCTGCTGGCAGTCACAGTGAAGGGCCCTCACTGATCCAGGCCCAGCTCTTGGGAGGAAACTGGCAAGAGAGAAGAAAGAAAACGAAAAACTGAATCCCTGTACACCTTGTAAATTTGACTTGGAAATTTCGCCTCAAGGCTGTTAAAGAGTAGAAATAATGGTTCCATTTTCTCCAGGGCCAGCTCTCGGGCATTTAGTCTACCATGCAGAGAAAATACATCCAGTTATCAGGTTACCAACTTTTGTTTTGTTTTGTTTTTAGACTAGCCATTCCCAGGGTCTGGTGACTTTGCTCCTTGAAAATAAACTTAGGTTATGCCACTTCTGGCCAAAGCTAGGTCTTCAGGTCGTGTGACCTTCTGCCACACCAGGGGCCAAGCCTTGAAATCATGTGCATCTACTTTGCCTGGAGACGTTTCTTTGATTATCTGAATCTCCTCTGCCAGGGATAAGTCAATTTGTGTTCATTCTGTCTGAGGTTGTGAAGCCCGGATTGCACTGGCGGGAAGAAATGTAGATTAGGTTTCTCTGCTTGGCTTCTGAGCGAAGCCTGAAGGAGCCACTGCGGGAGGGTAATCCGGTTACAGCCTCTTACTGCCCTCTGGTGGAGACTTTGGGTATTGAACAAGCCATACCAGGACTTCAGTCCTGAGCAAATGCTGTTAAGGTGTGAGCGCAAAGGTCCGTGGGGAAAATTACACTTAAAGTCATTAAGTTATACTAACCTGTGAATCTAAATGTCATAATAGAAAGATACATTAAATGAAAAGGTTTGAAAGACTACTTTATAAGAGTCTGATTTCTCAGTAATGGAAGCTTTAATCCCACCTCCTTTTTATTTCTATTTGCTGGGGAACTCGTTTCTCATTTTTCTCTCTAATCTCTCCCTTTTCTTTAACATTTCCAAAAAGTGGAAAAGAGCGTTTGGCTCCGGAACAGTGTAATTCTTTTACACTCCAGATCTTAAACTGAGATTTATACCTACACATTTAGATCAAAATGCAAAGCAAAATTCACTTCAGGAATTCAAATGAATCATTCTGAGAGTCCCTTGACACAAACGAGAGGCTGTCTCCTTAAGACTTTTGCATGCAAATTACATATTGAAAGAAAATAGGACTTTTTTTTAAAGCTCTAAAGATGTCAAATTCTCAAAAAGTATAGTCAGGTAGAAGCATGCATTTTTAATTAAAATCTATGAGAGGATAATTTTCAGAATCAAGGAAAATTTTTGGAGACTAGTGTATAGGATATTAATGCATTATAGACAAGGATATGGCCACCTTTCAAATGTGTTCCAGTAACTTCTAGAGCTACCACGTGTTTTGAATTAAGAAATTCTTAAGGCCAGGCTAATAGTTGGTTCCTATTAGAAGGCTTTCTCATTCATGAATTAATTCATTCATTCAGTATTTATTCAACAAGTGTTCACTCAGCACCACTGGCCAGCAGGATGGAGGACACACATCCCCTGCAGAAGGCGCATGGAGGACTGAGCACAAATGTTGCCAGGACAAGGCAGGCTGTGGTCAGTAGCACTAGAGAGGTAGAGACAAAGTGACATGGGAGTTCAGAGACAGAGGAGATGAGTTCCAGCTTTTGGGGTGAAACGAGGGGCATCTGAACCAGGAACTGAAGGTTGAATAGGATTTGGACATAAGACTATTCTACGTGACAGAAATTTGGAAATTTCTTCGGAAGGAATAAATTTTCTTAGGAAAATAAATTATAGACAGATAGTAAGTGCCATGGAAATGATATTCATCCACTCAGGTGTCTTGTGAAATGTGAGAATTGGTAACAGTTTAGATACTGCCAATTCTTGATCAACCTCTATACTTTACACGTTAGAAGATTTCTTCTCTCCTCCTCAGAATACTCCCCTCTCTCCTGACCAAAAGCAGCAAAACAAGAGAGGAGGAATAACCAGTTTTCTTCTCTGTTCCTATCTTTTCCTTAAATCGCCAATGCTATTCAGTGATAAATATTTATTGTGCACTTATTATACGCCAGATGCTCTGCCAGGTACTGGAAGGTAACACTTAACAAGGATACATGATTCCCTTCTCTGAAAAGCTTTGACAGGATGGAGACAGCCAATAAAGCAATAGAATAAAATCTCTCAGTGTGTAAGAAGAAAAGCAGTACATACAGAGGTCCATAACCTGTCCTCTGGTGTAAATCTGGGCTCCACTGAATACATGCCATGTCACCTTGGGCCAGCTACTTAACCTCTTTGCACTTCAATTTTTGATATAAATATATTCCTAGCTTACCGAATGACCCAAGCAGGTGTTCATGGCGTGCAGTGGCCTTCCTCCAGGCACTGATTCCATCTTGTGGCTTTGCCATCTCCTTGGACTTCATCCTAAGTGCTGAAGGGGAAAGAGAAAGTGTAGAAGATGGAGAGTGTGGAAGACACACAGATGTTTCTTAAAAGCAGTGTCTGGGAATGGCATCCATTGGCTAGAACTCAGTCATATGGTCACCTTTAATTCAAGAGAGGCTGGGAAGAGAAGCCCAGCTGTGCATCCAGGAATAAGAGGCGAACATGGATCTTATTCAACAGCTAGCAATATCTGACGGAAGCTTTGTAAGCCTTTATCATGGAATTAATAAGCCGCTGACAGCAAAGGAGTAAAATGATCATATTTTTAATTTTAGAAAAGTCATTCTATCAGCAGTAAAGAGAATGGCTTGGATGATTAATTGGATAACTGGGTGGATGGTAATGTTATTCAGTGAGACACAGGAAAAGGAGTGAGTTTTCAGGGAGGAGGGTGGGAGGGGAGTTCAATTTGGAATACATTAAATATGAGGTGCTTCAAGATCACAAGGTGAAGACGCAGATAGATGCTATAGCTACCTACTCTGAAGTCTAAAGCTCAGGAAAGGAATCTGAGCTGGAGATAGAGATTTGTGAGTTTCCAATTTGCAAATGTAGCCATGGGAGTGCGTAGAGAATACTAACATATAAGGAATGGACAGACGAAGAGGAACTGGGAAAGGACACTGAGCAGGAGCATCCCGAGGGAGAAGAAAAAGCAGCAGAATGTGATGTCACGGATGCCACGAGAAGAGATTATTTCAAGGAGGCAGTGGTCAACAGTGTCAAAGCAAGACACTGTTTTTATGAAAAAGAGGCTGTGGGGGAATATGCTGGTTACTCTGTTTATCCACCATTCTCTCCCTTTCTCTGTGCCCTGGAGCCTCAGCTCTGTAGACTTTATCACTTACGATCCCTTCCCCTCTGGCTTCTAATGAGCTTAGCCAATGGGAGGCAATGGCAGCTCAGAAGACAGAAGAGGGCAAGGTATTTTTCCCCACTCTCCCTGTGCTTTGGTGTTTGGTCTCTGTAAGTAGGTGCATCCCACCTTGACTTCAGTTCCCACCAGGTGTCCTCTTCTTACTGTTCTAGTTCCTTCTCTGTCTCTTCAGTCCCAGGAATGATAATGATCTGTCCCTGATGTGAGTCACCATCACATTTTTGTTGCCTACATCACTGTAAGGAACCCCTTCTTTTGAACTATCTGGGATGGATTCTTCTTCCTGCTGGCACACTGACTGATAGAGGCATTTCAGCAGTAAGTTAGAAACCAAACTGCAATGGGTTGAAGATTGAGTAGGTGGTGAAGAAGGAGTAGACCTTCAAGGTGTTTGGCTGTGGGATTAATCTCGTTCCTTTCCCTTGCGGAAGCGAAAGGAGAGAGAGAAAAGGACAACAAGTGGAGAAACCCTGAAGTGGAGGGAGGAGTTCGTTCTTTCCAAGATTAAATAGACTTGTTTAAGTGCTGATGGGAAAGGGCCCATGGAGGGTATATGGTTGATGTTTGAGAGTAGGGGGTTCATTTATTGCCTGAAGTCTGAGAAGGCAGAAGGATTTGGGACACAGAAAACCAATGGAGGGAGTCACCTTAGGTGAGGGGCAGATCACCTTATCCAGTGTAATTGGAGGAATGGAAGGTAGGATGGCGGGGGCACAAGTAAGTTTGCAGGTTTGGTGTTAGGAAGTTGAGAAAGTTCTTGTCTGAGGACTCTGTCTTTTTCTGTAATCACATAAAATTCAAAGAGTAGAATTAATATAAGGTTGGGCATTTGCCAGGCAAACATGATGGAAGTACAATGAGGTGAAGGAATTGAGAACACTGGCAAGTGATGGACTAAGAGAATCTAAGCTGTGTACAAACAAGGGTGAAGGCAGAAGGGTCCTGATATGGGGAGGGTGTGGGGTTAAGGACTGGTGATTCAACGAGGTTTAAGATCAGATTCATAAGGAGTACCTTGAGGAAGAAAGTGGAAAAAATAGGAAGCAATGGTCAGAAAGGGAAATGTCTGAATGTACAATTTCAGAGATGGGACAGTTCTGGATGACAGGATTTGGGATATGACTTGAGAGTGCATGACTAAAGTGAAGCGGATGTGAAGGTGACTGGAGATGAGGACTATGAAGTAACCGAGAAGACGGAGGACGTAGGATGGAGAGGAACTGAAGTCTTCTTCAGTTCAGGTAACTCCTTCAATGAAGGGAAAAGTGAATGGGGAAAACATCGCTGCCCCCATATAGGAGTCCCTAGCATTTTCCTTGTTATCCTAATCTAACATCCCACCACTGCATCTCCCTCAGAACCCTGGGTCTCATGTGCTCATGCCATATGGGAACCGCTACCCCAGGCCTAGAAGCTAGCTTTCCACTCCATGTCCTCTCTCCCACCATGTCAGGGGCTCATTGCTGAGAGAGTCCCAGCTCCTACTTTCCACATGATGGGGAGACTGGTTCTGGGGATATGGGGTACAGGCTCCCACTCTGGCTGCTGGGGCTTGTAGGGGATGAGGGGCAACACAAGCTGAGGAGAGATGTGCTCCTGTTATCTTAATCTGGATTGTGGAAAGCACTTTTCTGTAACAATCCTGGGATCCACGGTTGGCCTCTAGAGAACCAATTGTTGGGATGTCATGTGTAGTTGGAGTAAAGTGGCTTTGGTGGGCTGGTTCTGGATTCTAAATATCATCTTTTAGAATAATTTTATGGGAGACTGCATTCAGCTTCAAACAACGGACTGAGAAATGGCTTTTCTAAAGTAGGGATTGTCTGTATTAAAATTGTGTGCTGACCTCTAAATACCTCAGAAAACAGAGTGGCAAAATCAATGCTATCAATGGCTGCTTTTTTTTTTTTTTTACATTTCTAAGAAGATTGTCAGCAATGATCCTTGCTAAAAGTGTTTATAATTTAGATATTTTAACATTAAGAAATGTTATTTATCATGTTATAGAGGTAATCTGTGTTCACTGAACACAATTCTAAAAATGAAAAGAATAGAAAATAAAACTCTTCTGTTTTCTTACCAGAAAGACTTATTAATACCATTTTCACTCCAGATGCACATCTCTCTTTTCCCCTTCCCCAACTTGGAGTTGTACTGCATGTAAGTTTTATAATCTTTTTTATTTGCTGAATGTAAGGTGAGCATTTCCCTGTGCATTACACACCTTTAAAACATGATTGTGGCAGAGTATTATAGCTGTTCACCAAAATCCGTATCATATTTCTTGGGCATGCGCTACACTACACTTCCATGCCTCCCTTGCAGCTAGGTGTAGCCAATGAAACATGAGCAAATGTGATATGTGATATTCCTGTCAACACTTTTAAGAGGCAGGTATGTTTCCTTTATGTTATCTGTTGCCCCTTCTTATAGCAAGATGCAGATGATGACAAGGCTTTAGGGAAACTCAAAGTCACAGGATAGAAAGAGCCTAAAATTTTGAATAACCATGTATTGGACACCATGTGGATGAGAAGAGATATCTATTATGTTTGAACCGTTATATATTTTCAGGTCTGTTTGTTATAGCAGTTTTGCCTACTCGGTTTTTCATCCTATGGATGTACCATAATTTTTAAAGAAATGCTTTTTATTAGATTGTAGTAGGTTGTTAAAATGGCCCTGAATGAACGAATCACTTCTCCCTGTGACCATGCCTCTTTGTAAAGTATCTTTACTGCTTTTTCTAACAAGAGCTGGAGTCTGTTTCCCATTCTTTGAATCTGGGCTGCCCTTATGACTTGTCTGAGTCATAAGAGAATATGATGAAAGTGGCATTTGTGGACATCTGAGCCCAGATTCTAAAAGGCCTCATGGCATCTGCTTTTGCTTAGGGTGGATCCCAGCTGCCATGTAAAGAAGTCCAGGTTATCCTATTGGAGAGAGAGTCTGTGTGAGGAGATAGGTTCCAGAGGATGAGAAACCACATGGAGAGAGAAGCCATATGGAGGAGAACGAAGGCCCCAGACATATGTGTGAGCCCAGCTAATGCCATGAAAAGAGAGACCCTGCCATCCCAGCTCACCCTCAGCCACTTGAACCATCCCAGGGGGAGCGTCAGATCTGTGAGTGAGGCCATCTTGGGTCCCCTAGATCCAGTCAAGCCTCCCAGCCAATACCACGTGGAGGAGAAATAAGCCATCCCCACAGAGCCCTGCCCAAACTCCTATCCCACAGAACTGTGAGCAATAAAATGATTGTTATTTCAAGTCACTAAGTTGCTGATTGTTAACCAGCAATAGATAACTGATACATGGGTATTTATATGTTTCCAAAGTTTTGCTACTGTAAAAGACAGTGATGAGCATCTTTGTACTGGCTCCCTCTTCTATCAAGGGACTTAATGTTGCTGGACATGGTTAAGTCTGGAAATCAAGTAAGAAGTCATGTCTCTCCATTTTGGTGCTCAAATTACGTTTCTGGCCCCTCCTATACAGATGAAGTAATATTTTAATAGGCTGCCATCTGTTCAGTTCCTACAGACATTGTGATCAATGAGCTACTACTAAAGATCCCTGCTAGTCTAAACAATTTGGCTGCCATTTTGTCCCTATTGCCCATTATAGGAAATGCACCAACCTTGTCTCTTGTAGTTAATTTTTGTCACTTGGCCTTTCATTCTGAGATCCCATCATCTCTAGTGAAATCAGGGAGCCAATTTCAGTGGCAGCATCTTCTACCATCACCCTAGTCTACAGAGGACAGACATCACAGAATTTTGTGAGGATACTAGTTGCCCTCATTAAGGTATTTCTCAATGCCTCAGTGGAGGAGTGACCTCTCAGAGGACATAGCTGGGGGTGGGTGGGTGCATGGGTGTGTAGATCGCAGATTATACAACCACACCATCATTCCAATCTCCCGGAGCCCTTGGATTCCTCCTTTTACATTATGTCAGGAAAATTCTGGCATCTTACCTTCTTTAAATATAGGTTATAGCTGAGTTCAAGTTTTAATCCGCAAAGAAAACTGCTAGACACACTTCTAACTTCAAGAATCTCTAGTAACTCATATAATGACGCATATCGATGCCTTTGGCCTAATTTAGTGTTTTATATTCCACTTTCTTTAGTCTAATACACTTAAAATCCACTATTATTTCAGTTTCTGTCAATAAAAATTGGCAACACTTTGCAATTATTTTGGAGAATAAACTATCTCCTTCCATGTCAGACTTCGTGTTTGTCCTCCTGGACCAAACTGAGATCTGACTTGAATTATAGCTCTAGAGATGATGAAAGTGTTTGGGGTGGGTCTTGAGGTTATTAGGGTCTTCACGTGAAACAAGTCTTCTCAGACCAAGAAGGCAGGCTGCTCCAGGATTCTCAGCTTTTCCCATGTCAAACTAGATTATTCCTATTCCAAGTCTCAGAGTCTTTCTTACCAATCAACGCCCTAACTTTCATATACAAGACTTGTGAGTCTATGAATTCAATTTAGGTTGGAATTCTGCCACCCACAGAATTAAATTTTGGGTCATGGTCAGCCCTGAAGCTATAATAAGTAATTCTTTTAGGGCCACCATAGAAGCTCTGAGCTTCGCTATGACTTGAGCTAAGAGTTAAAGATCTGAGTTTGCCATTTTTCATAGACTCTCTAGTGAAGTCAGAAGCATCACTGCTACCATAATGGTCATCTGGTCCCCCCGGTGCTTCCAAAGGCATTTCAGCACAATCAACCTCGGTGATTAAGCATGATGCCAGAGCACAGCATGGATTTCTCAAATCCCATTTTCCCTTGGTAAGGAGATTACTACTGTGTCCAAAGCTAAGGACATGGCCAAACCGACCTCCGAATCCCATTTCAAGGGGCTGTTTCCTACGACTACTTCTTGTTCCAAGTATCGTATCAGCGAGAGTCCATTAGTAAAACAGAAGCATACTAAGTATTTCACCAGAGAGAGTTTAATATAAAGAATTGGTTAAATAGATATTTAAGAACTGAAAAGCACACATGCAGCACTGAGGTAACACAGAGATAACTGCTGAAAGCAGTCACAACCCCTGAACCTGAGGAGACGTGGGGAAGAGTTTGGGGTTATCAGAATTTAGACTTTTGGAGGAAAGGATCTGCTGAATTGGGACTCAGATTTTTGAAGAGAGAACACCAGCCAGGTGCTTCTAGTACCTCTGAGGAGTCAACTAGTTCTGTGAGCATGTCAAAAAGAGTCAGGGACTAGAACCAACTGTCATTACCTGGGATGAAGAGCTGTTGCCAGGCAACACTGTCAAGAGTAAGGGAGCAAACAGGAAGGAACGAGTCCCTTCGCTCTGCCTCCTGCCTTCCAATCTCCCTCTAGTGGTCCATACTGGGATAACTATCAGCTGGCAGAGAGGCTGTGGTTTTGCAGAGTCCCATCCACAGTATCACGTGAAGTATAGAAGGGTGGCATTGAAGCTGAGGCCACAGCTGGATGGGCCAAAAAGTTTATGTCTCTGAATATATTTGTGCACACACACACACAAATATCCTAAGACTTTGATATGCACTATTTTGGCAATAAAAATAATTTTTTTCTCATTACAACAGCAACACATATTTACTTCTTTCCTTCAAATAGAAAATACAAATAAGCTTATAGAAGAAAAAAGATCCATCCTACTTCTGGAAAGATAACCATTGTTAATACTTTCATTTATATCTTTCCAGACCTTTTCCTCAACATGTGGATGTATGTTTTTTTCATGGAATCACATTATACATACAGCTTTCTAAACTGCTTTAAAACATACCTTACTGTATCAACAGAAATTGCTCACGTCAATTCATACTTACTGATTTGCACCAGTGGCTTCCTAGGAAGTGTCTCTGAGCTACCTCTAGAGGCCTGGGCAGGAGGCATCTATGGGAGGGCCCTGTGTCCTACCAGACCCCTAACCACTGCCATTCTGCCTTTACTTGTTTTATATATTGATTTCTATGCAAGATTTTGTGGGAAAAAAAGAAATCCATTGCCAAAATATTAGAAAACAGCTGATTCATTGTGTGAATATAATATTTTCCATTTTCATGATTACAACAACAAAGGCTAACTTTGTATGTAAATTTTTGTCCAAAGCCCTAGTAACACAGGACACCATACTTTTTACTCTATTTGATAGTACCTGAAAATTATTTTAATCTATTTCTTGGATTACTAATGACATACACAAGGCTTTATAATTTAATGGTCATCTGTGTCTATGGCAGTTTTTCTTTGCAGACTCGAAATTTTTAAAACATGGCTCTAAATCTTAACTTTCTCTCTAATGTACAGGCCATGCCTCTTCCATATCCCCCAGTTCAAGGACGCTCTGATTTCAAATATCCACTGCTCACCCAGAACCCCTCTCCCTACCCTCTATTCTCATACTGATTGAAAATCCTCCTTCACTGACAACACAGGAGCTCTCATTCCAGGGCCCCCTCATCTTTCCATTACCCCATCACAAACATATCCATATCTAAAGTTATCTTTAGTTTTCCTCCTGGCTCAGAGAATAAAAGCTTTTTGACGTTTAAGTCAACCCCTCTACCGAAGCACTTGATCCAATCCCTGCTTGTCTCCTCTGGGCCCTTGTATGGTGCCTGGTAAACAGCTGATGCTCAAAAACTTTGTTGAATGAATAACGGGTCTTGCTCCATCAATTCTCTCCCCTTTATCTCTTTAGTATGTCCACCTTCTCTCACTCTTTTGGCTCCTTCCCCTTGGCCTTTATATATGAGCAAATCATTTCCTGTCTGTGACAGTTAGTCTTATATATCAACTTGGCTAGACTATAGTACCCAGTTATTCAATCAAACACTAGTCTAGGTGTTGCTGTGAAGGTATTCTGTAGCTGGGAGTATCAGCTACAATCAGTTGATTTTATGTAAAGGAGATTATCCCAGGTAACCTGGGTGAGCCTGATCCAACCAGTTTAAACTGAGGTTTCCCTGAACACAGGAAGGAGGAAGAAGAAATCCCACCTGTAGGCTGCTGCAGCAGCTCCTGCCTGAGACTTTCCAGCTGCCCTTCCTGACGGCCTCCCCTATGGACTTCAGACTTGACTATCCAACCCCTACAATTGTGCAAGCCAATTTCTTTCAATAAATCCCTTAATATTTATATCTTTTTTTTCCTGAGGAAGATTCACCCTGAGCTAACATCTGTGCCAATCTTCCTCTATTTTTTCGTATGTGGGCCGCCAGCACAGCACAGCTGCTAACAGAGCAGTGTGGGTCTGTGCCCAGGAACCAAACCTGGGCCACTGAAGCAGAACATGCTAAACTTAACCACTAGGCCACCAGGGCTGGCCCCAAATATATATCTTACTGGCTCTGTTTGACTGGTAGAACCCTGACTGATACACTATCCTTAAAATCAGAACAAAACAAAACAACACCTGCTTAATCCTGCATCTCTCTGTTACCACATAAACTCTGTCTTCCCTTCTTATCTAAAAACATTATCCTACATTCACCACCTCTACATCCTCCCTTTGCCATCACCCCTTGAGCTACAGTCCCATTTATTCAACTGGAGAATTGGACATATTCTTGTGGGCAGCCCATGAGCAATCTCAACTCAGTATATCCCTGCCTCCTACCTAAAGCTGCTCTTGTTTTGAATGCCATATCTCAAACTCAAAGCAAAAATCTGGAAGTCATACTAGACTTCTAAGTACCTAAATATCAGACATCTAAGTCAGTCATACTATCTTCAGTGCCAATGTTTGAATTCAGACATTCACCATGTCTTGCCTCATTTTGTAACAGATTCCTTTACTTCCTTACTCCCAGCCTCATCTCCTTCAAATCTGTTCTCGAGTGCTCTTCCTTTGATGGAAGGTGATTAAACTACCCTGCCTAAGACTCAGTGACTCCCTTATCACCTACAGCAAGGGCTCCCCAATCCAGAGCACTAGCACAAGGATCTTTTAAAAAACACAGATTAGGGCCCTACTCAGACCTAATGAATAAGAATTTCCAAAGGGGGGGGGGGGCCTGAAAATTTCTGTTTTTAAAAGCTATCCAGGTTATCAGGCAGTTTTGGGAACCACCAGCCTTCAGAGTAAAATCCAAATTCTACCCACGATCTGAGACCACCACTCCCAGCTTCCTCCCTCAGCACACATCATGCTCCAGCAATACGGATCCAGAACTAGCGACTCTTCCAACCCATGTTGTTCAACACCTCTGTCAGGAATGTCCTTCCTCCCTTATCTGCCTGAGAAATTTCTATTCATCCTTTAAGAACTCCATTCAAGCATCAGCTGGTCTCTTATTCAGCCAGTAAACATTGCCAAACTCATGACATTGTACGCGTTAAATATGTGTGGTTCTTTGTATAGCAATTATACCTCAATAAAACTGTTCAAAATGTATTAAGGTCCTACTACATGCCAGGCTCTGAGCTAAGCACTGAGATATAAAGATCAGGGAGCTGTATTGGTGGCACCACCTTCATGAGCTCACATGCCACTGGGGAAGGAGACATACAAATGCACAAGTGAACACAATACAGTGAGGTAAATTATGAGAGAGTCTGTGCTAGGCTGAATAACGGCCCCCAAAGATGTCCACATCCTAGTCCAAAGAACCTGTGAATATGCTACTTTACAGTGCAAAACAGGTTTTGTAGATGTGATTAAGTCAAAGATTGTGAGATGGGGAAATTATCCTGGGTGATTTTGGTGGGCCCAATGCAATCACCAAGGTCCTTTTAAGACGAGGCAGGCAGAAGGGTGAGAGAAAGAGAGGGTGGAGAGAGATTGGAAGATGCTATGCTACTGGCTTTGAAAATGAGAGATGGACACAGCCGAGGAATGCAGGTGGCCTCTAGAAGCTGGAAAAGCAAGGAAATGATGAATTCTCCCCGAAAGCCTCATAGTGCTGGTAAATGGCAGAACTGGAATTCGAACCTTGGCGGTGTGTCTCCAGAAACCACTAACAACCTCTCTAATACGTTACGGTTGGGGCCTTACGTACTTAAGTAGGACGGCATCACTGTGGCTGAAGGTTAATGAACTATTAGAAAGACATTAACGAGGTGAGGATCAGTAGAACTTGGAACACCGTGTGTCTAGGACACTGGGAGAGGATGGGGTTGAGGGAGTCAGACGGCCTCCAAGCTTCTTTGATGTGATCGCGGTGCTGCTGCTCAAGACGGAGGAGCTTGACTATGTCAAAGTCACTTTTTCTGTATTACAAACGCCGCACTTTGCATGAGCCTCTATTTCACTGCTTCCCTTTTCCCTGATGTCTGAGGCGGAGATAGGGGTGCATGCACCAGTTCGACTCGCAGCCTCAGTTTCTACTTCTGTAAAATGCCGTGAAGCAGTCCCAAACTCGGCGGTGCCTCAGAATCCCCTGTGGGGAAGAGTAAACACAATGCAATTCCTCGTCCTACTCCGACATTCTGACTGAGTAGTACCAGGATGGGGTTTCTTCCCCAAACTCTCCCAAGTGGCCCTGATCCGCGGTCCGGTTCTGGTGACCAGGGTTGGTCGACCATCTGGGGCTTTCCCGCCCGCCGTCGCTGCGGCAAGACCCCGCGGAGGACCCGCCTCGCCCCGCCCCTTGCCCGCCTCGCCCCGCCCCTTGCCCGCCGCCTCCCAGCCTCGTCTCCTCTGCCCTCCTTCCGGCGCTCCAGTTGGTCTCGTCCAGCTCCGCCTTTCCCAGTCCCTCCCCCGCATCGCAAGATGGCAGCGGAGCCGCCGGGCCCGGAGCCGTGGAATCGCGTGCGGATCCCCAAGGCAGGGAGCGGCAGCACCGTGACGGTGCAGGCGCCCGGCGCCGCCCTGGGTGAGTGAGGCGCCGGCGAGAGGCAGACGTTTCCGGGGTCGGGGGCGGGGAGGTGTCCGGCCGGGGCCGCGCACGTGCGCGGCGGGGCGGGACTTCCTGAGCCCGCGGGACGCCGGGAAGAGGCCCCGAGCGGCACGCCGCCGGGCTCCGGGTTTTGCCGTGGACCGTGTAGGGACTCTGGGACCGCAGTCCTTCGCTGAACCCCAGGGGCAGAGAGGCGGGTGCGGCTGGTGCTGCCTGGGGCCTGGTGCTCCCTGCGGCCTGTTTCCCACCTACGGCTCCGAGGAGCGGAGGGCAGTCACTTGAGCACTCTGGACTTAACCGCAGTCTTTCTGGGCCTCTGGTTCCTTATCTGTAAAGTGGGTTTAGTCCTCCCTACCCGTCGCTGGGTGTTGGAGGATCTAACGATGTCGTTTCGGGGAAAGCGCTCTTAAAGCGTTTCCCCACTGTATGATGGTATTACCGTTATTAGGCAGTAGGGCGTGGTAGTTCGCAGCTTGGCTCGGGAGCCGGATCGCCTGGGTTTGAATCCTGGTCTTTGCAGGAGCTGGGCGGGAGGGGCTGTCGTTATTTAACCGGTCTGTGCCTCGGCTCATTTTCAAATGGGTATAAAATAGTATCTGCCTCAGGGCTGTTTCGAGGAATGAAAGAGTTAACGTTATAGGTAAAGCATTTGGAACAGTGCCTGATACAGTAAATAAACACTCACATGATGGTTATTAGTATTAAATACTTATGACCTATCCAGTTATCACATCCTCCTCCTCATCCGTCCATCCTACGAAGCTGACAGGTTAATCTTCCCTCTTCTTCCTTCAGAAGTTCCTTACCAGGATTCCCATTAGGCGTGGAAATTCACCAAGCTCACTCCCCCCCCCCCCCCCCCCCCCCCCCCCCCCCCCCCCCCCCATCCTAAGACAACCCATCCTGGCCTGAGATAGTTGGGACAGTAAGAAAGTTCTCCACGTTGTGTAGAGATCTGCCTTTGTGTTACTTTCAATTCGGATGCTAGTGCTACCGTTAGAGCCACGGAGAACACGTTAACCCCGTCTTCTACTTCACACCTTTCAGACGACGAACCAGGCAGCTTTTATCTCATTCTGCTGGGCACCCCGTGTTCAGTCAGGCATTTATCAAATAATATAATTTCCAGCTACCAAGGTGGTTTCTCTTTTCTGAGTATATCCTTATCTTCAATTGGTACCCAAATACAGTAACCTTTGACTTTAAGAGTATGAATTAATCCATTCTGCCTTGCTTATGTGTATAGCAAAACGGGAGTTTTAAACAAGTATGCAGTGCCCCACCCTCAAGGTACTTCAGGTGTAAGTGTACACCAAATGGCTTTATAAGAAAGATTATTAAAATCGTGATAAAATGTGGTGTAAAGATACACATTTGAGTTTAACAGATGTTCTCTTAATGATTTCCTGGACTTCCAACTTCTCACATACTTAGAATCATTAATTATGTTCTTACAGTTGAGGCTGATGATGTTCACTTGTTCTTGATTTCTTTAAAACGAATTAGGAAAGGTGCTTTTCAGTGTTTTTTATATAATATACTTAATGGAGAAATACATATTGTCTTATTAAACATCTCCGCTTTAGACCTTTGCATTGCAGCTGTAATTAAAGAATGCTGTCTTGTCACACTGTCACTGAAGAGTCAAACCTTAGATGCAGAAACAGACGTGTTATGTGCTGTCCTCTACAGCAATCACAACAGAATGGGCCGCCACAAGCCCCACCTGGCCCTCAAACAGGTAAGGAGGAAGCCCTGTGTTTAAGACTCACATGTTTACCTGATGAAGATGGAAATCACACTGCCACTTAAAATTTTTTTATTATAGAAATCTCAGTAAATTACTTGTGATTTATAGGTCTCCAGCCCACAGGTCTACCTGGGCGTTTTTTTTTTCTGAAAGCATTTCAAAAAACAGATCACTATATCTTCGATCAAGACAAAGTGTTGGATTAAGAAACAATCTCCTGAGCAAAATCAAAATCCTAAAATCCTAAAAAGAAGAAAGTTGTGGTTTATTTATTTTGGGGTATACAATCTAATTTGTAATATATTAGAGTAAATGGGTAAATAACAAGTTGTGGTATAAAGTGGTTTCATTTAATTTTTGGATTTTAAGACAAAATTGGGCTCTGCAGTGCAGGGGCTACACCACAGAGAAGAACCTTCTAAGCTGCGTTCCTTTTATGCTCATTCATTCATTCATTTTGTTAATTATGCAAGTACTTTTGAAACTTCCCATGTGCCAGGCACTGTGCCTGGTGCTGGGTATACAGGGGTGAAAAATCTCTGACCTTACAGATTCATGCTCTCTGGTTAATTTCCCACTCCCATTACTTAAGGCAAAAAGAATGAAGATTTCTTCATCAAAGAAAGATCTGGGATCATGGTCTTTCCCTAAGTTTTCTTGTCTGGGGCAGCTTTTATCTCTGTGTGAGTCTTTTGCTCCAAAACCAAACCTGTTATCTCAGATTGAACGTATTTCTCCTCCTGGCTTCTAAGTTGTGAATAATTATCCAGTCAGAAAAATTTGGTGTTCCGTTTTCTCTGCCTGTTCCTTTTATGTAGCTCTCCCATTCAGTCAGTTATCACTCATAAGATTCTCTGCATCTAGTCCCTCCTTTTAGTTCTGGCCGCCATCTTTTTTCAGACCTTGCCAACTTTTAGTTGTCTTGCTGTCCTGACTTATCTCTCCTCCTCCAGTCTTTCCTGCACTTTGGTATATTCATGTGTACCAAAGCCAGGTGAATCATCCTAAAACACAGCTTTGATTTTTAATGGTTCTCCACTGTCTTCTGAACAAAGACCAAACCTCTTAGCTTGGCTCACAAGATCTTCCGTGATCTGGCCTCTTCAGTTTTCCTTAGCTCAGACTTCTTTCTGGTCTTCCCATATTTCGTATTCCAGGCAGCCTGCACTCTTCACGAGTTCCCTGCTCACCACCTTCGTTCCGTCCCCTGAGCCTTTGCTCACTTGGTCCTGTGTGTTTAGAAAGCCCGGTCCCTCCGTCTCTACCTGTAAAGGCCTTCACATCCTCAAAGTCCCACTTCCACCCTTGCTCTCAGTGATAAACAACCTCCCAAGGGTAACATGAGTGTAGAGAATGGCAATCTCATTTTAAGTACCTTTTTCTGATTATTAGTGAAGTTGAACTCCTCGCTTTTTATGATTCTTGGCTATTGGGGCCTCCCCTTTGTGCTTCTCTGTGACATTTAACACAGTCTACACTGTGGCACCGTCATCTGTGGACGTGTTTTAGGTTCCCCACAACCTTACAGTCAGAAACATTTCTCATGCTGCTGCTGCTACTCTGTTACCATTACTAGGACTTACCATTCTATCTGCTTCACCGACAGAGAGCTTTCATCTACTTTAAGATTTATTTTTCCTACCTTCCAAGGCTAGGTACTGGAATTTGCCTCCCTGTAGCATCTCTGCAAGGAACAGAGAAAATAGTCTTGATTCCTCCTCTGTGTGACATCCTTTGAATATATGAAGATTGTTCTTATGTTCCTCCATGTTCTCTATTCCTGTTAAATTCTCAAGTCTTTTTTTCCCCTCTTGGTTTTTTTTTGAACCATAGGTCGCTTACTATGTTGCCAGGTGCTTTCCTATCTTGGTTTGTAAGTACTTCTCTCAAAGGATGGTGTTCAGAACTAAAAATTGGAAAAGATAGCAGCTGACCTCAGAGGATTTAAGGATTGTGCTGTCTCCATTGCTCTGAAAACGGTGCTGTTAGGATTGATTAACTTTGATTTAATTTTTAGTAGCATATATGTAGCTCTAGCAAGATACTATCTTCACCAGTATCAGTGCCCATCCAGACCTTTACACCCTGCGAAGTCTGGAGGCAGTCCCATGCATGCCCTTTGCATGGCATTTCCTGAGGACTCCAGAATTCTTACCACATTTTGTATAATGGATGGCCCTTACCTTACCTTTGTTTTTTTTTTTGATAAAAACTATTGAGTGCTTAGTCAACACTCTGCTAAGTAGTAAGTCACAGTGGTGGACAAAATAGACCAAATATCTTGTCCACGTGGAGCTCACATTATAGGTGGGAGGAGAAAGGCAATCAAATCAATTGGTCAGTGAATCGAATGTCAGATGGTGATAAATGCTATGGAGGAAAATAAAGCAGGGAAGAGGGAGTGCGGAGGGGGATGCAATTTTAAATAGGGCGTATCTATTTTTGTTTTAGTATTTAACTAATTATGTTATATGTCTTCTTTTTTTACTACTAGATTTTAGCAGCTAGAGATGGGGAAGTGTTTTATATACCATTTTATTTCCCAGCATGCCTTGCATGTATTAGGTGTTCAGTATCCACTTGTGAAGTGAATAAATCCATCACTTTCCTCATCTCTGTGGCATTTATAGACTGTTGAAATTTAGTAGTTAATAATTTACTGTCTTGTTTTAATTTCACTGTTAGAAATCACGTTGCTTCAGAAAAATTATAATCTTGAGAATAACCTTATACTTGACTTTGTCCCCCTTATACTATCAAGTACCTCCTGGCATATAGTAAATTCTTAGTCATAACTTGATTTGAGAAATTTGTTTGGCTGGATAAATTTCAAATTTTTAACCAGAAGTAATTACTTTGGGCTATGGATTTCTTTACCATTAAAAAAAGGTATTCTGTGGTATTCAGTGTATTTCTATACTTTGAAATTTTGGATTTGTTTTCCTGTCACATTAGTGGCCTTGTCTGTATTATATACATATGGATTTGAGCTGCTCTTCTCCTTTCAGGTTGAACAATGCTTAAAACGTTTGAAGAGTATGAATTTGGAAGATTCAATTCAAGATGTGTCTGAGTTGCTTTCTCCCAGGTAAGTGGTCCAGTTGCTTTGTGATGGCCTTTGTGGGGGGCTGGGGCCTTTGTGTGTTGCCCTGATCTTCCTATGGACTTTTCTCTGCTTGGTGTTGGGATATAACCAGTTATATCTCAGCTGTAGGAATTGTGTTTTAATAAAGGGCACCTGGTATTTGGGGTAGTCTCCCTCTGTTGGCCTGTGGGAGGGACTGGCGTGACACTGAAATCGGGTCATGATAGATTCTATTGAAGCATCAGTGTCAATCAACTTCAGTGAGCCATTGTTCAGCATAACTACCACAAATTGAGCTTAAAACAAGTCTGTGCTTGAAAACTGATATACAAGTGTTTTATATTCCAGAATGAAAGTAATGTACTACTCTTTTTTTGTCAAGTGAAAATCAGCCTGTAACTACCAAGGCATGTGTCATCCCCAGCCAACCAGTGGTGGAATTGGTGTTGATGAAGATTTTGGGAGCCTGCAAGTTGTTACTTCGCTTGTTGGACTGCTGCTGCAAGACATTTCTGTATCCTTGAATCAACTGAAATACCTTCTTCTGAATTGGAATTGTTTGGGTATATTTAATAGTATTTCTGTTTGAAAGCTAGGGGGTCTGTAGGAGTTATAACCCATGGGGATTTCTTAAAATTTTGCTTCTTGGCCTCCTTTTCCCAGGAATTTCCTGATACAACCATTGCCAGAGACTGCCTGTCTCTGTCCAGCATGTATTATCCTAAGGGCATTGACAGTTAGAAATTCTTCTTTTTTTTGTGGGGGTGAGGAAGATTGTCACTGAGCTAACATCTGTGTCAGTCTTCCACTATTTTGTATGTGGGACACCTCCACAGCATGGCTTGATGAGCAGTGTGTAGGTCTGCAACCAGGATCTGAACCCGCAAACGCTGGCCACTAAAGCAGAGCATGTGAACTTAACTACCGTGTCACCAGGCCAGCCCTAAACATTTGCTGCCAGTCCTACTCTTTTTGGTGGAGGACTGGCCCTGAGCTAACATCTGTGCCCGTCTTCCTCTACTTTATATGTGGGTCGCCTACTTGGCATGGCTTGCCAAGTGGTGCCATGTCTGCATCCAGGATCCGAACCGGCGAACCCTGGGCCGCCAAAGTGGAACGTGTGAACTTAACTGCTGCGCCACTGGGCTGGCCCTGATAGTTTAGAAATTCTTAATCGTAGAAACTAAATTTAATAATGAGAGCTCTAGCAGAGTGTATATTACTTTATTTTTAAGTTTCCATGACTTACATAGTACATGTTTTAAGGCTTTAATTCCTTCAAGAAAACTCTTTCTACTTCCAGTCTGCTTCCTTCATAGATGTTCACTTAAAAATCCAAATCACTTTGGTTTCATTTTCCAACTTTAACTTGATTCTCCAGCTTGACTGTGAAACACCTAGGTTTGCAAGAATTCATTATTTTAAACCTTGTGATGGTTGGGATAGTGAGCAGGTTATGGTATGTATGTTCATACCTTTGAAATCTTTTCATTTCTTTTTCATCTCTAACTCAGCCTAGGTTTCTCGTTAGTAGTTTTCATATTTGCTTTCCCATGGGATTCTGAAGGTGTGGGAGTTCCATTTCTTCATTTGATCAGAGTTTATTTGGGGTGGATTGGAGTTATGTCAAAGACTAGGCTTTGAATCTGAAGTCATCAGATCATCTCCACACTAAACAGTTAAGCAAGTTAATTCCTAGAATTAGCAACTGAAATAATAATAAAAAAGTGATTGCTGTAATGATACAGCAACTGGCCCATTTAAAATGAGTGTTCCTGGGCAGGCTGTATCATTTGATTCATTCTGCCACTAGGTTTCCAATTTTTACTGGCAATAACCTTCCTTATGGGCTCTAGATTCTTTTCTTCCACCTGAAACACCACTGCTTTTTGAGGGATAGTTAGTTGATGTAAAGAACACTGGGAATAGTTGCAAACCAAAGACCTTCTCTGGCATCTCTCAACTTATATTATGAAATTTATGTGATGCATAATTGGACTCAGAATCAGCCTGTATTTATAAGGAGACCTATTTTGGGCCATTTTAAACAATTGGGATGATTAGCTCTAATTTGAATGAAAACTAAAAGCAAAAAGTACAAAATTCTCTCTGGATATTAAAAACCTTGCTTTGCTATCTTAACCTAGATAGCTCAAGTTCTGTTTCCAATCTTGTTTTTTATTTTGCTTATTCTTAGAGGTAACAATGTTAGAATTACTAGTCATATTATTTTAAGATGTCAAACCTTCCTTATTTTTTATAATGAAAATAGCTTTAATTTTTGCTGATTATGACAATAATACAATGCTTATTTTAAGAAATTTAAAAAAATAGGAAAAAATGTGAAGAACCTGACATTTGCCTAAAAATCTCACCACCTAGATAAAATCACACTTAAGATTTTGATGCACACCCTTTGAGATATCAATTCATGGAGTACTTTATTTGGTTTTATGTAATATGTTTTACTTGGATTTTTCTTTTTGGGTTGGACTAACCTGGCTATTTGCAAATATGCACTATAGCATTTTTATCTATAGTGGCAGATTTGATGGGCATTTATTTTCAGCTTTGACTCTGTTGTGGTTTTATGTAATCTGCAAATTGTAATTACTGGCTAATTCACGAGCTCCTGTTTCTTTCTCTAGGGTTCTGTATAAAGGCGTTTTAAAAAGGCTGGTTTCTTTATATGAGCCGTTGTTTGCATTGCTTCAGGAGGTCTCTAGGATTCAACCATTGCCTTACTTCAAAGATTTCACCTTTCCTTCTGATATTGCTGAATTTTTAGGACAGCCCTATTTTGAAGTCTTTAAGAAAGAAATGCCTACAGCTTTTGCAGCTAAAGGAGTAACTAAATTGCTAAATAAACTGTTTTTAACAAAAGAGCAATCACCGAGGTCCAGTGAAGAAACTTTACTTAGAATTTCCAAAAAGGCTCAACAAATGAAGATCAATATACAGAACAGTGTGGATCTTGGGCAGCCAGTAAAGAATAAGAAAATCTTCAAAGGTAATTTGCTTTGATATAGCACATACTCTAATTTAAAAAAAAGCAAAGAACTTTTGAAATTATAATCCTGCATTGTGCAGGAGAAATTTGGTCTCTCTCTTCTTAATTTTAACTCACACTGATTATCTTTAGAGAGGTATGGCAATACCAGCGTTTTCTAAGCTTGAGCATTTTAAGTTGTTTGTTTCTGCTGTTACTTCCTAGTTCTTTGCTTGCTTAGTTCCCTTTATTTCTTTTGTAGTAATTTGGCAAGAAATGTTGTCATGCACTTAATTTTTTGATTTGAAAATACTATGCCTAAGTTTTTGTATCTGTGATTTTTCCCTCTCCACAGAAAAGTCATCAGAATTTGATGTGAGGGCCTTCTGCAAACAGCTGAAACATAGGGCTGTTCAGGTTTGTCTGGCTCATTTTAATACAGCTTATGATTTCTGATCTGTAGACTAGATGCCACTAACCAAGGCAAGAGATTCAATTTTACTTCTGTTGCATCCCCAGCTGTAAGCTTAGCGCCATCTTAGTTCTCAGTCTATGCCTCTGAATGCATAGAGGCCCTCCCAAGGGGTCTGAGTGGATCCAGTTTATCAGTTAATAGAAGGCCTTCAGAAACATATTACCAAGAGTTTTGCTAGAATTTTAAAGTCACCCTAGGATCCATCGTAAGTGTGGATTGTACTGCAGCTTCAGAGTATGGGCTTTGCAGTCACACACAAATGGTTTGAGTCCTGGCTTTGGTTTATACCAGTGTCACCTTATGTAAGTCTCTTGACCTGTCCATACCTCTGTTTTCTAATAATAGTATGTACCTCATAGGCTTGTGCCAGTTTTAATGCATGTAAAGTGTTCAGCATAGAGTCTGAAGTACGGTAAGCACTTAATCAGTGTTCGATGTTTTTAGCCACTTTCATCATCGTTATCATCCTCATCCTTTGTCATGAAGCTTCTACTTCTTTCTTGTGTCAGGGTTCAACTTTAACCTGATTCCTCTTCTTAGTCAGTGTCTGTAAATTCTCTTTGTTCTGGACCTAACAACAGATAAGTACATCAGAGTCACCCTCTTGCATCCGGTAACTGCTTGACTTCTGTTACCCTGTCTTCTCAAAATTGTTTTCTTCTGGTTTCCTTCATGGGTTATTTCTTAATAATTTCTATATAAGTATTAATAATTCTTAATAATTTCTAATAAGTCAGTGTACTTTTTTGAACATTTACAAGTTTCCAGCCTGCATTTTTATTCCATCCAATTCATGAGTTCCAGAGAGAGGAATATTAGTAACAGTAATAATAATAATAGCTCATACTTATATTACATTTACTCTTGGCTAGGTGTATGCGAAACTCTTTATATGTGTTAATTCATATAATCTTCGCAAAAGCCTTGTGATATAGTTGCTATTATTACTGTTTCCAAATTTCAGATGAGAAAGTTGAGGCATGGAAAGGACAAGAAACTTGCTCAGGCCACACAGCAACCACGAGGCAGAGCTGGTATTTGCACGCAGGCAGTCTGGTTTCCTAGTCTTTGTTCTTTACCATGACACCAGTCCCCAAATAGTTTTGTCAACTCTGTGTCAAGAACTATGACTCGCTGTGACCCTTGAAACTTCTGCAGTCCGTCCACCTGTTCCTAGGTGAGCTGGTGGCCAGCTTCCCTCTTATTCGTGACTAATCACTACCACGTTTTTAGCAATTAGCACTAATACGCTCAGCTTACTTTTAGGTCACCCTTATCAATCACCAACACAAAGTATTGATGGGTCTCTACTTTTATACTTCCTACTTTGTTACATTCTTCTTGAGGGTGAGGGATTTGGAAGAAGGTGAGCTTTCAATGAAGGATGGAAGCAGACTTAGTAGGTGGCATATTTTCATAAACAGTAAGAGTTGGTAAAATTAAAACTTCACTTGATATAGAAAGATGGGGTTGAAGAGACAAAGGTGCCACATCAAAGGATGCTTGAATTGGAATTGGAAATGCTGCTCGGTTAAGCACTTTTAACATATGCTCAGCAATCATCCTTGCTTTCACACGTCTTAGTAACATTTATGATCCATCAGTGAGGAGGGTGACACGGTCATAGAAATAAGTGAAAAACAAGATGCGGTAGCCCAGTGGTGTAGAGGAACAGGGCTCTTCACTGACTTTTTTCCCACCAGATAGGGAATATTGGCTTTGCCCAGTATTTAATCATGTGGAGTTTTATTCTTTTGTGTAGGTTAAATAGATATGTGGTAGAATATTTATATTAAGTTTCCTCTGAATGCAGCTACAGATAAGATCTGTTGTACCACAGAGGGAAAAGAAATTTTGTTAGAAGCAGTGGATAAAAAATTAAGCTTTTTAAGACAAAAGGAAAGTGCAGTGAGCTTTCAAAAAAGTTTTCCTTCTTTTAAAAAGATGGATTTCACATTCTGATAGACTATGAGTCAACTTTTCTCCGTTGTCTTGTATTTACAAGTCAGTAACAAATCTAATACATTTTTCTTACCTTTCCATATTTCAGGAAACCAGCTCTGAGTTCAGATTTTCTAAATCCAAACTGAAGGCAAGCAAACATTCTTCTCAGAAAGGGACAGGAACTCCTTGTGCCAAAAGCTTTGTGCAAAGATTCCGAGAAGCTGAGACTTTTATACAACTTTCTAAAGAAATCCAAAAGGCGATTCTGTGGAGCAGGAGCAGAAAACTCAAGGCTCAGGCCACCTTTCTGGGTAACAAACTTCTTAAAAGTAACCGGCTTAAACACGTGGAAGCTCAAGGCTATAGGTGGGTTTATTACAAAAATTATATGCCTTTACTTTGTCTGTTGTCATTTAGGGCAAAAGTGTATATATTCGAGTCAGCTTTCTCTAAAATGGGGTGTCCAGTAGCCCGAGGGGGCTAAAAGTGGGATCTAGTCAAACTGCAGTTTTGTTTGCTGCTTTTGTTGGGCAAAGCTGTAGCATTGGGAAGAAGAACAACTTGGTTAATTGGGTTTATTCCTTTGTCTCTTCACCATTCCATCTGTCGGTTCAGAGAGTATCAGGAGTGCTGTGGCCACGCCTGGGTACAGGTGCAAGTAGGACAGACTCAATCCTCACAGAGCTTGAGCTCTAGCCGGAGGGGTGGCCCAGCTGCCCAGAGCCTCAGCGCAGCGGGCGAGGGTGCGAGAGCAGCAGCAGAGGTGCCTGCCTCCCACAGGCCCAGCCAGACTCGGGGTCAGAGCCCGGGGGGCATTCGGTCATGGGAGCTAGACTGTGCATGTGTTGATCTCTTCCTCTCTCGCATTCACAGAACTGTGTAAGGATGGCCATCTTTGATTGTGAGCCAGTGCACGAAGTTAGACACTTTAGGGTTTTATATTTTTATTGAAAAAATAATGGATGCCCATGGTAACAATTTCAGACACAAATGGCTATAAAGATGCCTTATTACCCCTTCACAGAGGCAATCATTCTGACCAGTTTATGTATCCTTCAAGAAATATTCTGTGCATCCGCCATCATTTCTTATCTATAGTTACAGACGTATATCGATTCAGGGTTTTCTAAATGGTTCCCATGGATGAATCACTTTGTCTAAAATTTGTTGAATTTTCTTTTAAAATTTATGGAAAAGATATTCCCATTGTAGTAAAAAATTTGATATATAGTGAGAGTTTTGCAAAAAGTTTTGATTAAAAGTGGTGGGAGAAGTTAGGTATTCCTAAGGAATGAATTGCTGGAAGGGTTTTTACATTGGGGTCCCCTAAAGGCCCCTAGCCATCTAAAAGGGATCTCTTTTAGAGTGGAAACTCAGCCTGAGCTGTTCTGTTCAAGACTGGGTTTAAAGTCAGGGGTAGATGAGGTAGAGGTGGTAAGAATTAAGAATTAATGAGAAGGCTAACAAACTGCTGTTTATTTGGTTAAACCGTTATTCTGTACGCCACAAAAATATAGTGTTCTTTCATAGTGCCCTGTTGTGAGGTTTCAGTTGTTATATTTTAGTACATTTTAAATTTACTTATGTTCATAACTCTGTCAGGTAGGCAGTGTCATTCCCATTTTATAGATGAGGAAATGAAGATTTTGCTTAGGGTGTTAGAGCTGGAGAATTCAGTTCAGATCTTCGGATTCTTCTGTTTTCATTCTTTCCATTTCCATTTCAATGGGGAGGTACACTTACCCTCTCCCCACTTAAAAGTCACTGCTTATAGGGGCCAGCCTGGTGGAGTGAGTAGTTAAGTTCACCCACACTGCTTCAGTGGCCCAGGGTTCATGGGTTCAGATCCTGGGCACGAACCTATGCAACACTCATCAAGCTATGCCATGGCGGCATCCCACATACAAAATGGAGGAAGACTGCCACAGATGTTAGCTCAGCAACAGTCTTCCTCGAGCGAAAAGGAAGACTGGCAACATGTGTTAGCTCAGGGCCAATCCTCCTCACCAAAAATAAATAAATAAAAAAAGTCACAGCTTATAGTAAGACAAGAAAAATGTTTAGAAACAGCTCATGAATTACTACATTATAATGGGCTTCCTGAAGTTCTCTATTTGTTTAAAAAGGAAGAGGGGAGCATGGTGGGGTAGGAAGTATAGACCCATGCTAATCTTCTGAAATCTGACCATCACCAACAGTGAGGTAGTTATCAAGGTTCTGCTGTACCTTGTGGCGGTGTCCCCTATTCAGAAGCAAAACTCCTAAAATAATCAGCTTTGAATTCTGAATTCCCAAACTTGAAGATGATCAATGAATCACAACTAGAGTAGCTCAAGGCTGTCGGTTTGTCTATGCCAGAAGCCCCGTGTTCTTATGCGTATATACGCTCCCTCTTCACTTTTATTCCTTTTTCCTTCTACAACACGAAGTTGTTCATCCAGAAATGAATTAACACATCCTGGCAGATTTTTCTATCTGTGATACATCTTTTCCCCTGCTCCACTCCTACTACCTTCTGAACAGAAGAGCAGTTATCAGGGAGAAGCTCCGGCACTGGAGAGAGGCGGTGTCTCAGCGTTCAGCCCCTTACGAGGCAGCTGCAGGAGCTACTTTACTTTGGGAACATAACGGGGACACATTTGCCTACAACCTGAATCAGAGGGAAGTTGTGCTCTGAACATACAGATATGGGCTGAAGCTCCTATTTCTTTATTTTTCATCATGATTTTGGGGTTGTATACAGGTGTAGGACTTGTAGATAAATTGTGTACTTTTCTGTTGGAAGGGTAAAAAGGAGACAAATTAAAAGTTTTTGAGAACGTTTTTCTGCATCTTAACAGTCTGATTTTTCCTTTCTCTCTGTCCTTTAAAGTTTGCCAAAGAAATTAGAGTGCATAAAAACATCCATTTGCAACTGCCTTCTTCGTGGCTCAGGTATCAAAACTTCAAAGCATCATCTGAGACAAAGAAGATCACAGAATAAATTTTTACTGAGACAGAGGAAACCGCAGCGAAAGTTGCAGTCGACTCTTTTAAAGGAAATTCAGCCGTCCCCTCCAGAGACAAGGAGTGCTATGGATATCAGTAAACGGGGACCCTCTCACTGTACAGTTCATAGAACTGACTTCTCCCCTAACAGTAAGCACCTCCTCAGCGGCAGAGTTTCACGTCCTGTCCTACCGACTAAGGAGAAACAAATTCATGGAAATCTTACAGGAAGCGATGAAAATGAAGCTGATTCACGGACAGTGATACAAATCAATAAACATAATACATCAGGAACCATGAAGAAGACAGATGACATTGATGATATTTTTGCTTTAATGGGAGTTTAGATGCTGATATGTGAGACTTTTAAGTGATTAACAGACTGGTCCGGTGTCCTGCTGTAAGTGGAACTGCTGAGATCTGGAAAGGTCTGGAAGTACCACTTGGACTCAGAGAGGAGCAGCTTTAGTGCAACTCTGTACAGCAGAAAATTCGTTTCAGTTCAATAAACATTTATAGTAGCTTTGTGCCATTTAATCAACAAGTATTTGACTCTAGAATAGTCAGATTTTGACTCTATGTGCCAAGTGTTAAGATGAAAAATCTACCATATACCACCCTTGAAAAGCAGATGTAATTCTTTGATTGAAGCTGGTAGTTCCCTGAAAAATTGAATAATTTTATGATTTACCAGGGAATCAAGACCCAAATAATTAGGTTTATAAAAACCTTAAGGTCTGTGCCTTATGGTAAATGGGGAGGGGGTGGGGAGTAAGGAAGCACTAAAAGGTCACTTTAGCCTTATGGGTCTGTGCTAGGGCAGTCCCCCTCTGAACACCAAGGTCTGTAGCTTCTAAGGGTTGTGCTGTCTCACTTTTATTTCAGAACTGATCATCAAAGGGATCAAAAGTGTTAGAACTAATTGCACTACCTAGGAGTGGTCATCATCACTATTTCACTTCATTTGTTCACCTTATCATAGGAGAGCATATTAAAACGCTTTTGGAGTTCTCCAAAAGTTTGTGTGTTTTTGGTTTATTTATTTGGGTGCTAGTGAATGATTCCAAATAAACCTGTTTCCAAAAAGAATATACGTTAACTTATGGTTATATGAAATACAACAGGATGATAAAGTAGAAGTAGGTGAAAAAGTTAAATAAAAAAAAAAAGCTGGGGGGGAGACAGACCCAGGAATAAGGCTAAACATAAATTTATAATTTGGTGCTAATGCTATCATCTGATATTTGTATGCTGCTCACACAATGGCTCGGGGTAAATCGTATGTATTTGCAAATAATGTGAAGTTTGAGGTATCTGTCAAATGTTCTAGCTTCCTAGACTTAGATTAATAAGCTTCTATTTGTTAAGGAGGTTGTAGCCTTAAGTCTTACGTTACAGATTTATAGAAACATAAAACAGTATCCTAGTATATACTGCATCCTTTTCCTTGCCCATCCTATCATTTTATTTCCTTTCTGTTATCTGGCCTTGTTCTTTCCTTGTCTGCTTTCTGCACATTTTCCCACTTATCTGTTCTAATAGTTCTCAAACTTTAAGCTGTTTTGAGAATCACCTGGTGGGTTTAAAAATGCAGATTCCCAGTCCCCTTCAAAGAGCCTGATAAACATGCCAGGGGATGGGGCCAGAAGTCTGTTGTTTGTTTAAGATTGGTACTTGAGCTAACATCTGTTGCCAATTTTACTCTTTTTGTTTGAGGAAGATTGTCACTGAGCTAACATCTCTGCCAGTCTTCCTCCTATTTTTTTGTATGTGGGATCCCACCTCAGCATGGTTTTGATGAACCATGTGTGGGTCTGCACCCGGAATCTGAACCTGTGAACCCAAGGCTGCCGAAGTGGAGTGCACGAACTTAACCACTACACCACCAGGCTGGCCCCACAGAAGTCTGCATTTCTTAACAAGGAGCTCAGGTGATTTTGATGTAAACAGCCCAAAATGCAGTTATATCACACTGGTTTAGTATCCTTTCCTGAAGCCCTGCTAAACATCCTGATTTAAGTGAGCTCTTATCTCTAGTCACTTTTCATTTATATTCCTCCTGGTTTCCTACCAAGTTGTAGTAGCTACTTAGTGCCTTAAAATATGGACAATATCAAGGAGATCTCCTTCATGACAAGTCTGGAAACAGGCATCAGCTTCTAAGATTCTAAGATTTAAGGTCCAGTCTTGCTTCTTTTATTCACACATGACTCCCCCGAGCTGGTCAGTCTCCTTGGGCTTAGGTTCCTTCATCTGAAGTGGCAGTATGGTTCAAGAATCATAAGCTTTTACAGCTGAGAGAGACTTTGGAGATTATCCCTCACTGGAAAAACCAGAGTGGTTCCATGAGTTGTCCAAGGGGGTAATATATAAAGCCTGCACTGACTATAAGCCTAGCGTTTTTTTCTACTTCATTAATGTTCCCTTGGAGTAAGTTTTTTCATCTCCTCCTCCCATCTCCTGCCCCTTACAATTCTGGGAAAAACAGTAAAAAGCTTCACACGTGTCCACAAAATGATAATTTATAAGGAATGTAGTATTCTGTATCAGTTAAATTTCCCCAAACAACTTAAATTCAAATGTTTTAAGTTTTTAATAGTGAAATCTATACAAAACCACGACTAACCTAGTAAATTAGAAACTATTGTTAGTATCATCATAGTGAATACTAGTTTCATCACTTCTGCTGGCACTAGAACACAGGTCAGGCCATCTGTAAGAGCAGTGTGGTGGGACCTCCCCTGCGTCTCTTCAGACCCTCTTAGCCTTCTGTCTTCAGCTCCTGTGTGGGAACCAGTGTCAAGGAGGACTGGACAACTGCACCCTGCCTCCCGCTCTGGGGCTCACTTCCTGCCCCCTGGCTCCTGACAGGCTGCAGGAACCGCTCGGCACTTGGGCATGTGCAACTTGGAGGAGCTGTGGGGCTGCCCTCTCCCCTCTTCAGACAGTTCAGAGGCATATTTCATCAGGCTCCTCAGAACGTCCCTCAAGATCACACACTAGTGCCTTTGTGGCACTCAATGCATCAATGCATCCTTGACTGGCTTCCCTCCCTTCTGTTCCATTTCTCCATCACTCTTTCTTCCCTGGGATCACTTCCCAGATAAACTGTGTGCAAGCTTTTGTCTTGGGCTCTACTTTTAGGAGAACCAAAGCTAAGACAAGCAGTAAAGCAACACTGGCAGGCAGAAAGATAACTTCTAAGATAATTCTATTGTCACCATACATTTCACTTTGTGAATGCCTATATAAAAAGTTTTTTAGTTTAAAACACTGCTGATTAGAAAAGACCAGCGCTATCAACTATAAAACAACTGAAAATATATTCAGAATTGAATTTTCTGAAAAAGGCACAAAACTGTTTTACAGCGTTAATTTTTTATCCAGTCCTATTGCTATGATCTTTTAATACTCAGCCTTACTTTGAAAAGCTAAACCACTTACATGAACAGGTCAGTAGCATCTTCATAGAAATCTTTCCTATTAACTTTAGTTCAAAGTCAGGCTTTATCTTTCCATTCTGAATCTTAACGTGCCAATTCTAAACTGTCTCATCAACTTTCTTGCCCTGTACAAATCAGTTTTCTCACTTAAAAACTAGTTTTTGTTTTTTATTTTTCACTAGAGAAAATGTTACCTCCCCCATGACAGGATGCTTTCTGTGATAAATCTACCTGTGAATTTTGCTGTATCCTTGGGTTGGTTTTGCTTTACAAACATGCAAATGTCCTTGTCACATATCATACCATTTTAATCTGTACAGCTTGTGAGGTTAGAATATAAATGAAACTCAGAGAAATCAAGTAATTTCGGCAAGGTCCCACAATAATAAATATTAGAACTGGAACTTGAATTCTGGTCTTCTGATTCTGAATCCTGTGTTCGCCTGAAAGTGACTGATCCCGGCCTGAAATGACTGGTGTTTCCAGCATGGACTGACTGAAATGTTATCAATAATAATTTTTGTTTTTTATGTGAGGAAGATTGTCCCTGAGCTAACATCTGTTGCCAACCTTCCTCTTTTTGCTTGAGGAAGATTGTCCCTGAGCTGACATCTGTGCCGATCTTCCTCTATTCTGTATGTGGGACGCCTCCACAGTGTTGCTTGATGAGGGCTGTGTCGGTCTGTGTCCAGGATCTGGAACCCATGAACCCTGAGCTGCCGAAGCAGAGCATACGAACTTAACCACTATGCCACTGGGCTGGCCTCAAGAATAAATTTTTTTTTTCAAATAAGGACTCAGAAAAAAGATAAATTATAGGTATACATAAGAGCATTTATGTTCAACCTGCTTATCTGCTGAACAGAAAAGTAGCCCCTTGTTTACCTAGTCCATTTTAATATTTAAAAAGATATAGAAATTACATAATAGACATTTTCGTTAAAAGACAAAAGCCCAGTAAGTAACATGCAAACTGTTCTCTACACAGTAATAAACAGGTTTTCATGTTATAGACTTCTACATATTCTTGTTTGTCATTTGTTAAAACAGGAAAAACTATTAGCATCTGTTCTAAGGAACAGCATAATTCAATCATTTATAAACCTTTTGTCCCTCAGGCATAAATACATTCTTGCTTCTGGAAGATGCAAGTTTTAAAGCTCACGTGATTCTTCTGCAAGTTACAGACACAAAACATTTAAAACAATGTTGAAACGCTCGGTGTTAACTCCCATTGGCAGAAAGAATTTTGTCTTCAGCTGAACTGGAAGCCATGAGTCTTAAGATTTCCTGTTATATCTGCTATAAAGCATCTCAACAGATGGATTCCAGAATAGGTCACAGCACTGTGGAAAGAAAAGAAAAATCATTTTCTTCCTTCCTTCAGAGGTAGTAACACATCTGAATTCATCTAACTTAAAAAACTGTTTATAAACTCTGTGAGTTCTATGTAGGAAACAGAACATCTTCATCTGTGCCACCTTTCCTCTCCTCCCCCAGCCTCTGTGGTATTCCAAATCTGATGACCCACATGATCTCACCTACTTCCTTCAGGGCTCTGAAAATTTCACCACATCTACTATTTTGCTTTTTGTTTCCCAGGCTAAAAGTTCATTTTTTAAATTCAGGTATAAATAAAATGTATTAGTTTCAGGTGTACAACATAACCATTCAATATTTGTATATATTGTGAAATGATCACCACAATAAGTCTAGTTAACATCCGTCATCATAAATAGTTACAAATTTTTTTTTTCTTGTGGTGAGGACGTTTAAGATCTCCTCTCTTAGAAACTTTCAAATATGCAATATAGTATTAACTATAGTCACCATGCTGTATATTACATCGCCATGACTTATTTTGCAAAATAACTGCAAGTTTGTACCTATTGACCACCTTCACCCATTTCTCTGACCCCCCCCACCAATCTCTTCTCTATATCTATGAGCTTGTTATTATTGTTTTTTTTTAATTCCATGTATAAGTAAGATCATACAGTATTTGTCTTTCTTTGTCTGACTCATTTCACTTAGCATAATGCCCTCAAGGTCCATTCAGGTTGTCACATATGGCAAGATATCATTCTTTTTTATGGCTGAATAGTACTCCACTGTGTATATCTACCACACCTTCTTTATCCATTCATCCATCGATGAATACTTAGGTTGTTTCCACATCTTGACTATTGAAAATAATGCAGTAGTGAACACGGGGGTGCATATATCTTTTTGAATTAGTTTTCGTTTTTTTCAGATAAATACCCAGGAGTACCATTGCTGGATCATATGGTAGTTATATTTTTAATTTTTTCAGGAACCTACATACATACATTCCATAGTGGCTACACCAGTTTACATTTCCATTAACAATGCACAAGCGTTCCCTTTTCTCCAACATTCTTGCCAACACTTGTTATTTCTTGTCTTTTTATTAATAACCATTCTAACAGGCACAAGATGATCTCATTGTGGTTTTTATTTTCATTTCCCTATGATTAGTGATGTTGACCATCTTTTCATGTACCTGTTAGCCACCTGTGTATCTTCTTTGGAAAAACGTCTGTTCATATCCTCTGTCCATTTATTTTCTTTTCTGCTTTATCTCCGCAAAGCCCCCCAGTACATAGTTGTATATTTTTTTTAGTTGTGGGTCCTTCTAGTTGTGGCATTGTCCATTTCTTAATTGGATTTTTTTTGCTATTGAGTTCTTTATATGTATTTTAGATATTAACCCCTTATCAGATACATGATTTGCAAATATTTTCTCCTATTAACTTGGTTGCTTTTTCATTTTGTTGATGATTTCCTTTCCTGTGCAGAAGCTGTTTAATTTGATGAAGTCCCACTTGTTTATTTTTGCTTTTGTTGCCTTTGCTTTTGGAGTGAGATCCAAAAACTCGTCACCAAGACTAATGTCAAGGAGCTTACCACCTATGTTTTCTTCTAGGAGTTTCATGGTTTCAAGTCTTACATTCAAGTCTTTAATCCATTTTGAGTTAAATTTTGCGTATGGCCTAAGACAGTGGTCCAGTTTTCCCAACACCATTTATTGAAAAGACCATCTTTCCCCCACTGTATATTCTTGATTCCTTTGTCATAAATTAATTGACCATATATACATGGGTTTATTTCTGGGCTCTCTATTCTGTTCCATTGATCTGTGTGTCTGTTTCTTTGCCAATTCCATACTGTTTTGATTGCTTTAGCTTTCTAATACAGTTTGAAATCAGGGAGCATGATGCCTCCAGCTTTGTTCTTCTTTCTCAAGATTGCTTTGGCTATTCAGGGTCTTTTGTAGTTCCATACAAGTTTTAGGATTATTTGTTCTATTTCTGTGAAAAATGCCACTGGAATATCTTCTATTTTGCTTTGTATTTCCCAGATTAAAAGTGTTGATCTCTTCAACTTGTTCTTTTTGTGGCAAAGATTCAATCACCTTGATTTTCATGATTTATTTTTTAAATTATCATTACCATTATTGTGTCTATTATTTATCTATCTGTCTTACTACATTCATCTATATCCATTCATCCATTTGTCAGCATGGAAATGATGACCTCATGGTTTCTCAGGATACATGGATCTTTATGGATACACTGTGACTTTTATGGATACAGGTTTGATGTCTATAAAACAGGCAAAATATTTTCTGTTGTATTGCTAATTCCCTTCTTGATAAACCATAGCATTTTAGACTTTTTGATCAAAGCTGCCTGCTTGAGAACAGCCCATAATGATTCTTGAGATAGAAGTGAAGTTGTACATATAGAGTATAAAGGAGAGATACAAATTGGATAGTCCACACACTAACTATGGCACCTTGAACTCATCTGCAACATTGCTGTCAACTCATGATTTTCTTTGTCCTTGGAGTCAGTTCTCATTTGCTTACAACTTCACTACATAGAAAACCACAGAAGCAAGTATACAATGCCTACTTATATATTTCTTCCATACCATTTATAAAAACAGACTGAAGCCAGTAACAGTCTTTAGGGGCCTTTCACCATTTACACTGCTCTGCTTAGCTGGGGCAGAGTTCAGACATGAAGGTTAGCACTTCACTTTTGCGTACACACTTAACAGCCAAACCTCACTGGACTACATGTCTACCAACACTTCCACTTTTCTCTCACCAAGATCATAGAGAAAGAGAAAGAAAGAAAACCTGACTTATTTTATAATAATTATTCTGTGAATAGGCCAGACTTCCTTCTGGAAAGATGGACTGGGACTTGGTCATGTAAACAAAAGCACGGAGTATATATCTACTTTCTGAATTGGGTTTTCAAAGCTATAGAGGATAGCCTGCCAATTTCCTGTACGTGGTCACTGTGGTACAAAGGACGGTGAAGTTCTTGAAAGCCAGCAGGCCCCCATCTCAATTCTTACTGTGTGCGTTCGCCACCTATGCAGTGTGCTGGTCACTTATGGTGAGTATGGTGACAGCAGTGCTTCCAGGGCCATGCAGCAGAGAATGCTGGCATATCTAAAGAAGGGGATGCCTCTAAAAAGTCCCGGGAATCTGATAACCTGGGTTGTTAGCCTGACCTGCTATTTACTGACTGACCTTTGCAAGGAAGGAAACTAACATTTATTCTGTGGCTAGTGTGTGTCTATTGCTCACAATACATTTTATTTAATCCTTCTAACAATCACATTTTTACTAGTGAGAAAACAGATTCAAAGGAAAATGAATTTGTTCAAAAACGAAATAAGCTGCTTTAAAATCTATAGCCAAGAAATAGAGGAACCATGCAAAACCACGGCTGTTTGACCCTAAGGCGCATGCTCTATTTCGGCAAATACCTCTCTGCAACTCACATCGCCTCTCCAATCTGTAACCGTATCTGTGAAATGGGGGTGTGCACTGTGAGGAGCGATTAAGTGTTCTGAATGATCTAATGACATAACCTCCCCCAAGACCATCTGTTTTCATATAGCTCTAGCTGTTCTTAATGTCGAGCCACAATCTATCCTGATTAGTCTAGTGGCACATAGCTTAGAGCAGTGTGGCCTACTGCTCGAGCACGCCCTTGTTTTGAACACTATACTTCTATTAACGTAGTGCAGAAAGCATTGAGTTTTTCCCCAGCCCCATTATGCAGTTAATTCCAACTCAGCTTACAGGCAACTTAATTTTGTTCTTCAATAAATGCTGCTGTTAAGCCATGATTTGCCCATCTTATGTTTGTGTTACCTTTTCAGCTAAAATATCACTTCCTTCTTCTTAAACAGTTAAAAGAAACAGCTATTTTTTATGATAATGCTCAGGCCTCTAAGAAGAATTAGGATGTCATTTCTGCCCCTGGGAGTTTCTGTCGTATATGTGGGACACACGGAAATGAATGGGACACATGCTTGAATGTAAGCCAAGGGAGAAAAGCATTTTGTAGGAATGAATGAAGAGGGATTCTGACAGGCTTGTTGATAAATACACACAATTTAAACGTGATCTGGATCGGTAGGACCTAGAATGACTGCTTAGAGGACAGTTTCATTTCACATACAACTGTTATTGGGTGCCTTCCACAAAGAAGTTAGAGTACGAAAACCACAGGGGAGTGGCTCTGCTACGGTACAGGGTACTTGCTGTACCCAAGGTACACACTGAAAGTACAAACTCAAGCTTCATCGCTAAACTACATCTGATGTCTCAGAAATTGCCGGCTCAGGAAATAACCACTCCGTCTGCTCCCAATGCTTAATTCTAACTTGTACGAAGCGTTTTTTTTTTTTATATATGGTCCTTTTAAAGGAAAACTTTTATCCTTCACAGCCTGAATGCTCTTTCTACTAAAGACTCATTGTTTTTCTTCAGAATTGAGAAAGGGAAGGTAGTATCTTTATTGTGGCTGTTCTTTAGCTGATTTTAAAAGGTAAAAAGTTTTCACTTCTGCTGTGGTTTAGGCTGAGGTAGAAAGAGAATGAAGATACCTACAGGGAAGATCCAGCAAGAATCTGCAGAAGGAAGAAAGAATAGAGGGATGAAAAAAATAAAAATGTTGATGGGTTGTACCAGCAAATCATGGCTAAGTGCATGGTCTTCCAAATTCCTCTAATTTTAGGTGGTACCTCAATTTAAGAAACACTCATTTAATACTAAAGGTTGTTAGTACATTAAGTTACAAAAACAATTCAACTCTTACCTCACAGGAAACAACTGAGGAAAACATCCTTGTGTTTTAGTGTCAACAAATTTCTGGATCTGAAGCACTTGTTTTAAAAGATGTCCCTTGGAAGATTTGTCAATTTTTGTTAATACCATCTGTAAGGAAATAAATATTTAAGCATTAGAAATAAAGTATTTCTTAATATAGAGTTTTACATATTTTAGCTACAAATTTTCAATAACAACTAGGTGACCCATGCAAGTTTCTTAATCTCTCCAGTTGTTTCCCAGCTATAAAAGAAAAGCAATACCCCCAATGGAGTTACTGTGAAGCCTGAGTGAGTTAACGTATGCATTGTATAAAGCATACACTGCGTGTTCCTGTTTACCGCTGCCTGAGGCCCCATCATGGATTCAAGGCCAGTGAAAAGGACCCTGGAGCCATATCTGCAATTGCCATAAGTCAAATGTTTTATATGATCACCATATATATGTGGTCTAAGATATATAAGTGAGTATTATTAGGTTGATCCTTATAAAATTGCCAACTTATAATCAATTTTGACTTACAAAATAGTTCCACCTTATATGTAACAATCTAAAGTAAAAATTAGAAATCAGGCTATTTTTAGGTTGTATCCACTGTAGTTATATTCCAAGTTATATACATTTATATTCCAAGTAACCAGAGAATTTACTAGGCTTTCTAGTAATTACTTATAATAATTTACTTATTCAAAGGCAATTTCATACTAGAGGAAGGTCAAGGCATGGATGATTACAAAATCAATTAAAAAGTAAAACCTTGATCTATCAGGTTTTCCTGGGGAATTTCTATAAAATTAAATTTCCTGATTAATCACTTATGCTTTTCAGTTATGAAAAATGTTAATGGCAGAAAGAGAGAAAAGCAGAAAGTGTGCGGTTTCTAATGACCTGTGAATCACTCCAAATGGGAGTCTTTCCTCAGAGAGGCAAATATGCTGATATTTAAATGGAGATATAATTCCTCTATCACAATCTCTTTTCCAAAGAAGAAAGTAATATTTCCTTAAAGTTAGAACTGAGGACAATGTATGATTTCACAAGCTGGTCCCTATGATACTAAATCAGGAATAGTATTACTTAATAAAGCCAGTTTGGCAATATTTGGGCATTTTTAACCATGTGACTAAGTTTATCAATCCTTTGGCTCCTCATACGGTAAGTTATCTCTAATAGTTCACAGGGTTTTTCCAACAATTCCATAACCCCAAGAATACAAAAAAGTTGTTGACTAGTAACACGGTTTGATTTGCATTAAACTCCACTGTTACATTTTAGTGGTTTTCTGACATTTTTTGGAAACCAAATTATTATCAATGTATTCTTCACTTTTCCTTTAAAAGGAACTTTAAGAGTGCTATTTTATCTCGAAAACCCTTGAAGCAAAATAAATGTGGATACCAACCTATTAATCTGTATTCTATTCTAGGGCAAACTACAGAAAGAACACTGGTAAGATATTACTGGAAGAAATTTTGTTTTCTTTAAGAAAATAAAAATCCTACTTGTGTGCTGGAGCCTGCTATGTTCCTGTAATGGTTCTTAAATTCCAAATCAGTTTAGCAAATTTTTCAATTGCAGTTTTATTTACATTCTGATACGTACTATCTGCCAACCTGCTATTAAAGAGCTACTAGCATGTTTTAGACAATCACTTATATTGCCATAAAAAAATATAAAGAAAAGCACTTAGGAATACTAAGTAACAGCTTAAAAATCTTTCCTTTGACTCGAATTTCAAAGACTTAAAGCTGAGAGAAGGCAAAGAGAATAAAAGTACCACAGAATTTATTTTAATATTAATGGCTCATAACCAAAAAGATTATTCAAAAGGTACTCCTTTATCTCTTGAGAAGACAAGACACGCTCATTCATTAGAAAGACACACACACAGAGCCAGCCCTGATGGCTCAGTCGTTAAAGCTCAGCATGCTCTGCTTCGGCCTCCCGGGTTTGGTTTCTGGGCGTGGAACCACACCGCTCATCTGTCACTAGCCATGCTGTGGCGGCAGCTCACTCAGAAGAACTAGAAGGACCTACAACTATGTACTGGGTCTTTGGGGAGAAAAAAAAAGAGAGACAGAGAGAGAGGAAGATTGGCAACAGATGTTAGCTCAGCACAAATCTCTCCCAGAAAAAGACAGACACACACACACACACACAACTGGTATTTCTAATCACAAGCATGATTCAAAAGAAATACTTACCACGTAAGGTAATGCAAATTCTTCACACATTTCTACAGCAATATTGTCTGTTTTTTGAATTCCGACAACACTATCCACTAACAAAAATGTTCTCATCAAACTATAAGAATGCAAAAAATGACGATTAATGGCAATACAAAATACACTCATTCATTTCTCCCTCTGACCCTCATGATACTAAGAAATTTCCCTTTGAGAAGCCAGCCCCGTGGCCAAGTGGTTAAGTTCACTCCCTCTGCTGCGGTGGCCCAGGGTTTCGCTGGTTCAGATCCTGGGCACAGACATGGCACCACTCATCAGGCCACGCTGAGGCGGCGTCACATATGCCACAACTAGAAGGATCTGCAACTAAAATATACAACTATCTACTGAGGGGATTTGGGGAGAAAAAGCAGAAGAAAAAAAAAAAAGATTGGCAACAGTTGTTGGTTCAGGTGCCAATCTCTTAAAAAAAAAAAAAGAAATTTCCCTTTGAATAATTCTCGATCCAAAATTTAAAAATTTCTTTAGGCAAACGGAATTCTCAATTCACCAGGAAGTGCATCCTACAGTCCAATAGGTCTCAATGCTATTTAGTTTCAATAACTAAATTCACTAAATATTCATTTATTTCAATATCATGTATTGAACATATGACACTCTGCCTGGGACTGGATACAAAGATGAGTGAGCCCCTTCCTTTAAGAGCTTGAACTCTAGTGAGAAAAGGAGGCATGACCCAATTAACTATAAGTTATCATAAAAATGTCTAAATTTTCAAACATTACTTTAAAACCAACAGATAACAGAAACCAGATACACATTTTGCATTTTCTTGTGTAAATATTTCATCTTAGTTTCTATGTAAAGTCACAACAAGCAAGACACACGTAAACACTTTTTTACACTTCAAAAGTTTAACTTAATTTTTCCATATATCAGGCAAGGCTTGAAAAATACAACTGCCAGGGGCTGGGCCAGTGGCACAGTGGTTAAGTTTGCATGCTCTGCTTTGGTGGCCCGGGGTTCAAAGGTTCAGATCCCGGGCACAGACATACACACTGCTTATCAAGCCATGCTGTGGCAGCGTCCCACATACAAAACAGAGGAAGACTGACACAGATGTTAGCTCAGGGCTGATCTTCCTCACTGAAAAAAAAAAAAAGATAGAACTACCTATGGAGACAATACAAAGGTAACACTTACAGAGGATGTGATCTCAGAAGTATTTTAAGAATGATCAGAATTTAGTGAAGTTTATTTAAATCTGGTAAATACCAAATTAACCCACAATTTTCATTTGCAAAATTAGCCAGCTAAGAGTTTGGTATAAAAAAATTAATAAACTCTGCTGAAGTACTATTTATAGTCTCAATTTAGGAAAACATTTGAATTTAAGATTAAGCTAACCTATAGGAAAAAACTAACCAAGCAGTACATACCTTGGTCCTAAATATTGTATTGGAGAATATTCTGAGAATAAAATGGCCTTTCTAAAAGAAGTCATTTGATAAAACTGAAGTGTTCATTATGTGCAGAATGCTCTATTAATGAAACCATGCTTTTGGGTTAAATGTATAACTATCATAAGAAATGTTTTTCCTTACTTCTTTCGTTCTTTTAGATAGGTCTCTACCATGTCAACAAAATCTTCAGGTGCTCTATAGCCATAACCTGGCATGTCCACCAATGTAAAATATTTTCCAACTTTGAAAAAATTCATTTTCTTTGTGTGCCCCTGATAAAGTAAATGGAAAAACAAAAGCTTCCTTAAAATATGTCCTTCATAAATTTCATGACTCAAAATATTTTCTATTCAATCAACAATATTTGTTAAAAGCCTAAGCAATCTATGGATCATCCTAGCTGTGCTGATGACACAGGAAGAGAAGACAGAAGGGAAGTGGCTAGAGATGAGCTTAGATGATACCACTTCTCCCCTCCAGTTCATTTCTTTTTTTAAAAAAGAATCTAAATGACTTAAGAAAAACTTTAGATTCCATATGAGAAATATGTAGGCAAAATATTTTGGAGTCTTTCCTATTTTGTTATCCCTCCTTCAGTGAAAAAGTTACCCTGTTCTAAATGGTGTGACTGCATTCGTCAGTATTCTCTGATGAATAATGTATCTCCCCTTAAAGAGGAATGATTACGGCACAAATAGGTTAAATTAAATGCTTACCGTCAGTCACGCAGGTTTTCATAAAACCTAGATGCAAAGCCTGACAGTTTATTACACTAGACTACTGCTTCCCTAAATCAAGATGTTTTGCATGTTTCATTAGATGGGTTTTAGTGCTTTCATTAAAACATTTTCTAAAACACATACAACACTATATCTATGCAACTAAAATTGACATAAAGACGATAAAAGTGGTTTATTCATGGTTTTGTGTCCACAGACATTTATTAATCAGAAAAGGAAAGATTAAGATAAACAATCTGAAAAGTCAATTATTTGGAACTTAGAACAAATATTTTCAGAGGAAAGCTTTTATAAATGGTGCTTAGGTTCCCAGTTGGCTTATGTGTCTATCTTTGGGAAAATGATTTTAGAATTACAGATCAGGAATGTCAAGAATTTCTCCTATTGTCCTCCCACAGCATGAAAGGAACCCCCTACACAGAGGTGAAGTTTTGCTGGGTCATCTGGTGAGGCAGGGCAGGAATGAGGATGGGGGGTAACAAATGACAACACTCACCAGTGATGGAGCCAGGGAATCAGCTACGTGAAGAAGTGGGGAGCAGAGAAAACTAGTGAAGCCTCATGGAAGGGTTCCAATGAAAGGAGAGGGGGGCAGTGAGCACTGGGCTGGTGGGAACATTCTGTCATGGATAGATAATAAAGTGAGGGGAACTGGGGGTGAGATTTGAGGAAAGGGTATCTTTAGCATCGGTAGAGTCTGCATCATCGAGAAGGAAGTGGAGGAAATTAGAAAATGACGGAAAGCTACTACACCAGACTGGCTGGGATAATAAGCACATAATGTGGCCCTGGGTAAACTGGGGACTGCCTGATTGGTGTATGTTATGAGTTGGCAAGGTATACGAAATTATAGGAGGAAAAAAAACACTTCAAAGCTGTTTCTTCTAAAATCAATGTAGAACTAGATGATCGTTCTCCCGGAAGCAAATACAGAATGACAATAGAACAACTCTCTGGAAAAGATCTGGACCGAGGAAGATTTTCCAAAGATCTTTCCTAAAGATTTCCTAAAGATCTGGCTAGACTACTAAAATGAGTCCAGACACACTTCCTTTTCTTCAGAGAAATACACAAGCATTAATGAAATGTCTTAATTCACTACTTGTTTGAAAGAATCACTTTTCTAGGAACTTAGCAATTACGACTTCCTGTGCCTCCCAACATTTATTATTCATCTTAGTTCACAGACAGTTCAGACATAATATAAATTTCAACATACCGGTTTTTTGGAGACTCTGACTTCAACATCTGGGGCCAGTGAAAATAAAGCCTTTATTAGAGAGGATTTTCCAACATTGCTTCTGCCTATAAAACACACCTTATACAAGAAAAAAGAAGATAATTGAGTACTAGTTTATATATATATTTTTATTTTATGCTGTATGTCATATTAACTGCAAAAATCTGCCAACCTATTTAGTCTTGCCTCGCCATAAAAAGTGGCTTATGTTTAGTCAAACCTGAAATTCTAACATACAGCTACTATCTACTGAATGATTTCAATGAGCCAAGTACTGTTCTAAGCACTTAACATATATTTTATTTACTTTTTACAACATCTCCGTGAGGTCAGTAATATTATTATTCCCGTCTTACAGATGATAAAACTAGAGGCAGAGACAGATTAAATAACTCGCCCCAAATTATACAGCTAGAAAGTGAAGGAGCTGGAATTTGAACTCAGGAATTCTATATCCAGAATCTGTGCTTTTAATTACACTATGCTACTCAAGAATACCTGCAAGCATTCCCGATTCACAAAGCTTTTTGAAGTTAAAAACTAGATGCATTTCAACAAAACTGGTTCTAAAGTACAACCACACATTTGGAACCGCATTTCCCCACACACTCTATGAGGACACTGCAACACCGTTGTAATTAAGAGGTTATTCCTTTTCCGGCTCTCTCTTGTTCCAATTAAGCTTTTCTCCTTTAGTCCTCTATAGTGTAGAAACCAACAAAATATTCCTGATACTAACCCTTAATATACATGGCTCTGCTTTTTAACACAATACTGAAGGCGGTACAATACCAGTGGTTCTAAACGAGGGCAGTACCGCCCCCTGGGGGGTGTTTTGGAAATTTTTAAGGGCATTTCTGGTTACCAACGATTGGGTGGCATTTAACCGGCAGCGGCCAGGGATCCTATTTATTTTGCAAAACTGAGGGCAGTCCTTAAAAATGCATTGATCGGAGTCCTGCATAAATTCAAATGCTCTGCCAGATTAAATCCAATGATAATACAGAGATAATAAAACTGAATTTTAAAAATGAATTACACAAAAAGTCCAGTCATTTTGAAGCTTAAATCGAAAAGCGATACTACCTCAAAATTATTAAATGATTTATGTACTCTTAAATTACTACAGCAGTTCTAAATATATTAGAAGACAAGTTTCGGTGCAGTGCTGCAGTGACTGCAAATATGTAAGAAGATACGAGCCTTCTTTCAGCAGACTTAGAACAAAATATTTTAAACTGCAGGACATGCATAAAACGCACACTCAGGGAATTTCAGCAAAGTTTTTTTAAAAACTTACATTATTGCCATCTCTATATTTTTGCACATGATAGGAAATTTAGATTGGGTGAAAATTACATATCGATAGGGATTACCTCATTTGTGAAACTACTATGCTTTTCATATCCTTCACTTTTTCTAATTTGTCTCGGCATGTTCTCCCTCCTTTAATTACATAGGAAAAAGATAAAAAGGCAATGTTTTGAATGTTTAGTTTGGGTTTGAAAACCTTTTAAAGTCTTCTATATTCATCACCAAACTAATTAAAGTGATACATGCTTATTTAGTTAAGATAATTATATGCGTCCACACAAAGCTAGAAAATAGCTCTCGTTCGTTGACAAGAAACAGGTGATATGAAAATCCCCGCCAAGCCCGCGCGACCAGCGGGCGGCCGCGCTCTCACCTCCGGCCGGGGGAGGGCCGGGGCGTGGTCCAGGCGCTCGGCGGAGCTCAGGTACTCGATGCGGTTCTGAGCGGTGGCCGTGAAGATGCTCTCCGCCCTCGCGATGTCTTCCAGGCTCGGGTCGAAGATCTTCAGGTGAAACTCACGCTTTGAGTCGGGGACGAGGTGCCGCTCGAGTTCCTGTAGCGGGAACACGAGTTTTGTCAATTGCTTCTTTGGCAGCCGCAGAACCTCCGCGAAAGCCTGGGATGTGCTGTAAGCTCGGCGCACGCGCCCCAGCGCCGCCGGCATCTCAAAAAGCCTGCCCAGGCCAGGTCGCAGCCCCGGTGCGGCCATTTTCCTCTCCCAGAAGCCCCGCAGCGGGACCTCATTCCTAGGGTCTCGGCTGCGTGTGCGTGACTCCGCTCCCGCTACGCCTGCTGGGAATTGTAGTCTCCGCTTTCCTCGCTCGTTCTCGCCTAAGCTCTGGGGGTCCAGGATACCGAGGCAGGAGTTGCTCCCTTTGCTGGCTGCCTTTCGCACTCTGTCCCCGATGACTGTGACTTTGACTTGTATGTCGCAGTGAGGAGACTGTTTAACGGTTTCCAGAGGTGAAAAGACATGTCTGACTGTTTGGTCCTTGAGTCTCAAGCAAAGGAGAAAACGTGTGAAGCTCTGGTGGATTCCAGGCCCGTTTGCACTTCACAGTTTCTGCTTATCTCACGGATCATTGACGTTGACGACACATCGCTAGGAAACTTTTGTGAAAAAAGAACAGGGCTGATGAGAAATGGGGGTGAAGCAGCACCTGGTTTTCAGGGGAGAGACTGCCCATATTTCAGCCTCCTCCAAACCTGCAGGAAATGTCATTAAATTTTAGAGATTTCTTACAGAATAAAAGCAAAAACAATTTTGCACCGGTGTTATGGAGTTGTTTCGTGGAAGTTACATTCTGACATCTTATTTCAAAAGTTTCTTCTCAAAGCAATTCAAACTGATCAGCCCTGGAATGGCAGACACAGGTATCGTATGATGAAATGAGTAACTGAAAGATAGTCCTACTTAAAAAACTATAGGTCTTGTAAAACATCAGCAACAAACAGCGGAGGAATATTAACTCCCGGCCCTTTGAGCAGTTCCCCAGGTTGTTCAATGAATGAATGTGATACAAAAATTAATGAACAGGACCGAGGACTTTGAGAGCAGCCTGACCTGTGGCTGGCTGGCTAATTTTTTATTTTTTTTTTTAAGATTTTTTTTATTTTTTCCTTTTTCTCCCCAAGAGCAGCCTGACCTGTGGCTGGCTGGCTAATTTTTTATTTTTCTTTTAAAGATTTTTTTTATTTTTTCCTTTTTCTCCCCAAAGCCCCCCGGTACATAGTTGTATATTCTTCGTTGTGGGTCCTTCTAGTTGTGGTATGTGGGACGCTGCCTCAGCGTGGTTTGATGAGCAGTGCCATGTCGGCACCCAGGATTCGAACCAAGGAAACACTGGGCCGCCTGCAGCAGAGTGCGCAAACTTAACCACTCGGCCACGGGGCCAGCCCCTGGCTGGCAAATTTTTTATTGAACTTTGCTTTAGGCCTGGAGGCTTTTCTCCATCCTCTAATCCCAGCTCCCCATAATAAAATACTTTATTGTACACATCTGGACATTTTGGATACATATATTACTGTGTCTGTATTTTAATTCCAAATACTGACCTAGGGCATTTTTTTCCTTTTAACAATATATTTGGAAGTCTTTCTGTAGCAATGCGTACTGACCTACGTGATTGCTTTTAGTAGGAGGCATATTATTTCATTTATTTTCCTAGTGTCCTATTGATCACTAATTAGGTTTTCTTATTACAAACAATGCTACAGTGAGGGTTCATGAATAGATATCTTTGCACACTTATGGAAGTAGATAAATTCCCAGAAGAGGACTTGATGGTCATAGGGTATGTGCATTTAGATTTTTTATATCTTTGTTGAAAATTATCCTATAAAGAAATTGCACCAAATTACTCCCTAATAACAAAGTACTACAATATCAAAGCAGATTCTATAAAACTAGAGTATTATCATGTTGTATAATCTTGACAATATAATAGATGAAAAACTCATTTCTTGTTTCAATTCATATTTTCCTGATTTTAGGGGGGATGAACATATTTTGACATTTTATTAGGTCATTTTTGTTTCTTTTTTTGCCAAAATAAAAGGGGTATTAGATTATTCACCTTTAAAAATTTGATTTATAACTTTAATTATTCAGAACATTGACCTCTTGTCTGTCATGTTTTCCAAATATCTTTCCCAATGTGTTTTTTTTTGGTTTTTTAATAGTACTTTTGGCTGCACAGATTTTTAATTTTTAGGTGGCCAAACTGAACAGTCTTTTATGTATTCTTAGCTTTGTGTTATGTTTAGAAATATCTTCTAAGATTATAAACAAATTAACCTATCTTTTCTTCTAGTAGTTTAATGTTCCTTTGCAGTTAAATACTTGATACATCTGGAATTTATTTTAAAGGAAAGAGTCAGCTAGGAATTCAGCTTTATTTTTTTTTCCAAATGGTTAGCTAGTTGCCTTGATAATATTTATTAAATAATCCATCTTTTCTTCACTGATTGATAATACTACTTGTATCCTAATAACAAATTTTCAAATGAATGTGAGTCCATTTGCAGACAGCTCCGAACTTTGAAAGTGCTTTCGTATGTGCTATTTCATTTCTTAACCTTCAGGTCCCAGGTTTGGAAATAAACCAGAGCATTGAGGACTTTTTCCAATTCTCAGAGGGGTTTGGGAGGTATTCAGGCATTAACAGACATCACAGTCCTCCTTCTGTAATCCTACGTAGCTGTGGATCCACAATCACTTGACAGGACAGTTTTTGCAAAATAAACGTTTTTGTCATCCAAAGATTGAGAGGTCAAACAAACAATCCACTGGAAATACACGTGACAAGGAAAACCACTTAACAAATTATTTAATCATCCTTTTTTCTCCTTTACTCTATTTTCAAAAGTATCTATGTAAGCAAAGCATACAAACTTAGGAAAGATGATTTAGAGTAAATAATACACTATGCTTTCCCTGGGTAAATATGATTAAACTCTTCCCTAAATTCCAGTGCAGGCAGAGGCATGCACAGCAGTGAGGTTTCCCAGGGAGAGGGAAAAAGCTAGAAACAGGAGGAATTAGTTTAGGGGAACTAACTCCATTGCAGAGCTGCAATGGAAATCACGGAGTCCACAGAGAATGGTCAAAGTCCAGGAGAATCAGGCCACGTTGGTGTCGAAGGGCATTCAGTTGGTGGATAGGATGTTGCAATAGTACTGTCTGTGTTCTGGCAGTATTCTGACTCTGGTTGTTGGCAGCATCTTGGTTCCAGGTGGTCTGTCTGGCTGAAGCAGTACCCCAGCCAACGACTTTGGATTGGGAGTCAGGATCTAGCCTCCTGGCTAGGCAGGGTATCAGGGCTGAGATTCAGAATAGGATTAAGTACTAGTGGGGAAAGGGAATGTGGATTAGGAAACCAAGCAGCTGCTTACGTCATGCAGATTGCCCAAACATAACAAGGATAGGAGATAGCGCTTGAATTGATCTCAGGGCATCTTAGCACTCCTCCCAGAGAACTGTGGAAAACCCACCCTTGTTCTACTTCCACAGCACTGAGGTCAGGACATACTTTGCTAAACTGTGGTAGCCTGGGGAGGTGGATAAATGAGCACTGTATTCATGCACTGTCCTGTGCTGTACTCCTCCCTGTATAGTACTGTAGTGCAAATTATCTAACACTGAGAGTGATAAGGCACCCCTGCTCAATTTCATCTTTTGTTCATTCATCAAATATTTAATAAGCACTGATTACATGCCAGGCACTGTATTAGGAACTGGAGATATATGAGTGAATAAATGAAACAGAAAAATATTTCTGTCCTTACGTTGTTGTCTTGTGACAATAAATAAGATAAGTAAAATACAGAGTATGTTAGGTAATAAATTCTTGGGGAAAAGCTAAAGGTGGGTAGGGAAATAGGATGTGTGTGTGTGTGTGTGTGTGTGTGTGTGTTGAGATGTGGGAGTGTTGCCATTTTAGTGTGGTCTTCACTGAGAAGGTGACATTTGAGCACAGACTTGAAGGAGGTGAGGGGATAACGAAGTGATGATCCGGGGGAGGCGTTCCAGGTGGAAGTGCAGACTCAGAGGCAGGAGTGTGTATGTCTTGTTTGAAGAACAGCAAAGAGGCCAATGTGACCAGAATGAAGTAAACAAGGATGCGTGCTGGCAGTGACTCTAGCCATTCCTATCAAACTTTACTTTGGATATAGACATTTTGTTTTTTAACACCTCAGTATTATTTTTAACTTTTTTTTTTTCCACTGAGGAAGATTTGCCCTGAGCTAACATCTGTTGCCAATCTTCCTCTATTTTGTACATGAGCCACTGCCACAGCATGGCCACTGATAGACAAATGGTGTAGGTCTGTGCCCGGGAACCAAACCTGGCCTGCAGAAGCAGAGTGGGCTGAACTTAACCACTAGGTCACCGGGGTTGGATATAGACATTTGAAGTGAATGTATGTTTTTTGTTTTTGCTGTTTGGCATCCCTTACACAGAGAGAAGCCACCCACTCCCCCTCTGTGTGGTTCTAGAAGGGCTATCAATAACAGTGGTCAACTCTTCTGATCACAGCAGGTGGGATTTGGCCGTACATTGTGTGTATTAGGACAATGATGACTATTTGAGTAATGTGCAAGTGATCCCAACCATGCCAATTATTACGTTAAACTTGGATGGGCAGCTGGCTCTGCCACTGAGCCCTGTGTCGTGATGCTGGGATGCAAGTCCAGCACTCATGATGGCTGTTCTTCACTGCTACATGAGGGACACCAACAGTGCTTTAAGAAAGGATGAAGCTAACACAGAAAGAAAAACGGTACTGAGTGGTGGGGATGGGAGGCGGCGTGACTCCTGATAACCTATGGTGAATTTCATGTTCTCTGTCCCTCTGCTCTCCAATCACACAAGTCAATGTGTTCCCCTCCTTGTTTTGACTGAAACTGACTTGACTTGGATTTTCTGTATCTGCAACCAAGAGTCCTGATTAATACAGCATTATAAGGTGCTGTGTGGTTCCTTGTGTAAATCCACAGCCATCAGACTACCGTGCAGGGTGGTTGGAGAGTCCTATGTAAATTTCACTCCTATTCTAGAGAGGCATGATAAAGTTTTAGGGCTTAAAATGTCTGTGAATGCAAGTTAAGCAGGTCAAAATATTATCCTCCCTCAAGCTGGACTTGAGGAAGTTCAAGTCTCCCTTCCACCCAGGGTATTTCCTCATCAGTGGGTATTCATGATTTTGGTAAAGGTCAGTAGTCTGGTTATGTTGTGAAAATTAGCAGAGTTCAGGATGTGTTTATAGTCCTCCTGAGAAAAAGTGCCTTCTGTTGGACAGCTTAGGAGGTAGTTCCCCACAAAGTTAATAAGATTTTACTCTCTAATATGACTTGGGAAGATATTACATACTTTACTCACATTCCTGTAAATCAGCTGTTATTGCTAAAATCTATCTGACCTAAACGCCAAAGTTCTACTCTGTCATGTTCATCGAACGAGAGTGAAAGGAATGAACAGAGGTAGAGCAGAGGTGGGATCTTTTTCTTAGGACAGGATCATCTCAATTGTTCCTTCAGTGATGTCTGTCTCTATAATGAACTGTAATTGGGTTCTGAGTGGTCTCAATTTATGTCCAAGTCTGGTGGTTATCATGTTTAGGGAATCGATCTAAGACATGAAGAAAGCAAAGGTGGCCCTCGATGGGGAGGCAGACTCGGGAGTGTCAGAGAGTCAGCAAGCACAGCATACACGTAGATTCACTCTCTTCCTGGGCTGGAAATGGTTTGAATGCTCTGACAGGAGCAAGGGCAGAGACTCTAGGAAAACTGACGTCTAGATGCAGAGAGAGGTAATGGATTAGATCTCAGTGTCCAATTTACAGAAAACCTTTTCCTACGATACCTCTCCCCTTGTTTTAAAAACAGTAATTAACATTTATTGAGTGACTGCTATGTCAGGAATTAATCTGTGTGCCAGGAATAAAATAAGAGAAAAACATGGTCACAATCTAATTGGGATCTCAAAATCTTGTATTAGGAGGAAAATATTGGGAGGAAGAAAGGAAAAGGTATTATATGAAAGAGAGTATCACGGGAGTTGCTTGAATTGTAATTGAATTGTTTGAATGAATTCTTTAAATTTAAAATGCATTTAATTATATTTTCCTCAAGTTTTCTGTGCAACACTCATTTTAAAAATTTACGTTAGAGGGCCCAGCCCTGTGGCTGAGTGGTTAAAGTTCCATGTGCTCTGCTTCGGTGGCCCAGGTTCATGTGTTCAGATCCTGGGTGTGGACCTACTCCACTCACCAGCCACGCTGTGGAGGTATCCCACGCACAAAAAAATAGAGGAGGACTGGCACAGATGTTAGCTCAGGGCTAATCTTCCTCAAGCAAAAAAAGAGGAGGATTGGTACAGGTGTTAGCTCAGGGTGAATTTTCCTCAGCAAAAAAAAAAGAGAAAAAAGTTTACATTAAATACCACCTAACAGGTTGACACACATTTACAGCACACACATGCAACATAATGTATGACTTGTCCGCCGAATTTCCTGATTAGATTATAAATTGTTATTCTTGAAATTTCTTATTCTACTATCTTACAAAAAACAATGAAGACATATTTCCTATGACCCTCTTCTTTGGGAGCTCCTCAAATCATTTAGTTTCACTTTATATTTTGTTACTGTACCTTTGGAGAATATCTCTAACTTCAGAGAGGGTTTTTTTCTTCAGAGAAGATTTTTGAGCTTTCTTTTAAGGTTGTGCTTGTTGTTCAAACACGTTTCTCTAAAGAGATCTGGAGATTAAATATCAGAGAGTGCTCATGTGTAGGAGGTGAGTTCTTAGAATGATTTGGGTCTGGAGGAGGAGGGTAGAGCCTTGCTTCCCTCAAGCTTGTTTTTCTCAATAGAGAGAAAAATAATTATTTTATGTAGTCAGTTTTCTCATTTGTAGTTGTATGTTTGATCTCTCTGCCATACTAGCGCGATTAAAATATTTTAGAACACTCTTTAACTTGTGTTTTTATATTATACAGTTTTTTTTTTCTTGCTGGAAAAAAACATGGGTTTGGCTGTTCTCACTGATGAATTCATTAACCTTTTAATTCTTATTACCTGTTAGGCAGGGTTATATTTTGATGGGCAAGTTTACTTGGAGGTGCACCTCCAATTTACATCTTCGTTGCCTTCTTGGGAGTAAATATGTGCTCTCCGGCACTCTGCATCAATGAGACAGCTTTTCAGAGGCAGAGATGCTGAGATACATTCAGATTGTTTTATTCACTCACAGGGAGATTGTGTCAGGGTCCCCAAGACTACTCCCCAAATTTGGTGATTCTTTAGGCAGAATCGCAGGACTCAGCTTATGGTCGTACTCATGGCTATGAATTATCACAGTAAAAGGATACAAAGCAAGAGTGGGAAAGGGAAGAGCACTCAAGGTGAAATCTGGAGGAAACCAACCAGTCCCGAGCTTCTGTCAGTCCTCTCCCAGTGGAGGTGCACAGGATGCGTTTAATTCTTCAGTAACACGCTATGACAACACGTGTGACATGTCTACCAGGAGCGTTCTCCTGAGCCTGGGGCTCTGAGTTTTTATCATGGGCTGGTCGTGTAGGCACCTGGTGCCTGTGTGACTGACTGTGGTCACTGACTTTCCAGACTCGCAGAGGGACAGCAGGTGTTCGGCGTAAACCACGCGGTTTGCACAAGCAGTTTAGATACAGGCAGCCACTGTTACCACTTAGGGAAGATTTCCTAATCAAGTGCTCAGACGCCAGCCAAGGGCCAATCTGTGAGCAAGCCTTTCTAAGGGCCGCCGTCACAGGCCTGCACATACATTAAAAGGTGAATTCAAAAATGAGGAGTTTCTCATCTGCACTTGTTGTGAGATTGTATACTTGTAGGAGAAGTATATTCCAGGTTCAGCTCTAAATACGAATGATTTTTCTGGAGATTTTTGAGAAAACTGGGACAAACCTGCTCTAGTCATTTTAGTGGAGCATGGCGAAACGAGAACTCTTCATGTTGAAGGGGGTTATAACCCAAGCTGCTGCGTCAGCTGCTGTCAGGAAGGATGAGGCCTTTGGAGAGCAGAGCAAGGAACATTAGCAAATGAACTGGTATGAACAGCAGATCCTAGATGGACTAGGTGAGCCCTGGGGTGTTTAGCTGGAGTTGAGTGCAGTTAGGTCCTGCAACATTCCCTCCAACCTCCTTACTTACCTCCTTCCTGAGCTGGACAATAGATTACAAAAGAGTCTTTATGATTACTTTTAGAAAGGAGTGATGTCTGGGGTAGAGGTATGAGGCAGTTACCTGATAGGCAGGATCTCCTCAGGGGAGGACACAGAAAGAGCCATTGACCCCAGAATGTAATGCCAGATGGTCTTCGTGCTGTGAGGTCCATCTACTGCCTAAACTAGTACAAGCTAGGGCCCAGACTGTCACTCCTCTCCCTTGTATCTGCCTTGCCAACATAACTAACTGATTTTACCGTGATAATATGAGCTCACAAACTCACATTATGAACCCACAAGCCAAAAAAAAAAAGACAAAAAAGTCACTCTAGAAGTAATCAGAGTGAATGGATCTGGTGGACAAAGAATTTAAAATAAAAACAGTAAACATCCTCAGAGAGATAAGGGAGACTATAGAGAAACATGTAACAGGAAGCTTCAAAGAACCAACTGGAGATACTAGATATGAATATATTATCTTTGAAGGAAAGATCTTACTGGACGGGTTTAATAATTGAGTAGCAGAATGAATACAACCAAAGAAGAAAATATTGAGCTGGATCTTCAGGATGGAGAATATTCTAGGAAAGCACTAGGAAGGGGTAATAAGATGAAAAATAAAAAAATGTTCAGAGCTATGAGGGATAGAAGAAGAAATGTTGGTATCAATATCATTGGAGTCACTGTCAATTAAATGGAGGGAAGTTAGTACTTGAAAAAATAATTATTGAAAAATTTCCAGAATGGAAGATGTAAGACCTCAGTTTGAAAGGGCTCATACAACAGAATAGATGAAAGAAACTCTACACCAGCCATACTGAGTTAACATTTTAGAGCACCAAGTTCAAAAAGCAAATGTTACAAGTCTCCAGAGGATAAATGCAGGTCAAGTACCAAGCAATAAAAATCACATTAAATTTTCTGAGTAGCAGCACAGAATGCAAGAAAAGAATAAAGTCGCATTTATCAAGCGTTGAAGAAAATGAACATCGAGCTCAGTAAAGTTTGACTACATAAACAATGACCCGAAAAACATATTCTAACAATCTAGCAGTAAAACTCTCGTCTAGACCAACGCTACTTTGACTGCGGTTCAAAAAATAGTTTGTTACCATCTGGATGAGACAGGAAGCTTGTGCAGGAAAGTAGATCAAGACGCTGCTGCTTTTATTGAGAAAATCTTGCTAGGAGAAAAAAAGTCAGCGGGACTAAACTGTGCTTAGTAATACAGATGGTTTACACTTTGACACAAAGGTCCTTTTTTAAAATATCAAGACTGGTATCAAACAGTTTGTAGACCAGTGCTTGTTCATGAAGCACATTTTGAGCAGCACTGCTGTAGATGATATCACTGTGGGGTGGAAGTGCACGTGGCCATCGGAACGTGAGAGTGAGCATCGGAACGTGAGAGTGAGCTTAGCTATTTGTCTTGGTTTTGTGGTGGAGAGAAGATTTAGATATAGATAAACTTTAAATTTTTTAGGGAAAAAGAAGCGTAAATATGAGTGTTATTAAGTTGCATTGTTCACCGTAAGAAGGAAAATAGGACGTAGACCTTTTAAAATAGAATAAGAAAGTATAAGAAAGTTGAATTCTTCTAATGGGAGTATTAGAAAAGGATAAGTAAATAAATTTTAAAAGTATGACACATAGATAACTAGAAATACGATGGCTAAAATAAGATCTACTATCATAGCAATATAATAAATGTAAATAGTTTAACCAATAAAATGATAGGATTCTCAGATAAGTAAAAAACAAACACAAGACAACAGAAATGCAAGATTCAAATCCGTTAGATAATTCTATATGTTGTTTTTAAGGCAAAGTTTAAAATAAAAATATTTGGCCTTTTGACTTCTTCTAAACTATTTATTTGAAGCTGACAGGTGGATGGGGCCAAGCCAGGAGGCGGCTGAGAGGATTAATATCTAGACTAGAAGGAACTTTAGTATATCACCAAAAAATATAGTTAACCCAGATAGAAAGACAAAGTCTAGGAAAGCATATGAATGGTCAATTCACTGAGGGGGAAAACTGAATTGTGTAGAAACAAGAAAAGGATTTATGGCCTAACTATATAATGGCTTATGAATTATGTATATTTTATGATTCTTCTAAACACAGATGGACCATCAAGAAAACACCCAGACTTACGGAACAGTAATTGAATTGGCCATCTTTGATATTTTGCAGACATTGGGTCTTATAAAAACTATAGGTTTACATTAAATTTTTTTTTTTAATTTTAAGTTGTGTTTGTTAAGGTAGGAGGATGGAGCATATTTTAGTTAACAATTTGTTATCTTGATTTATAACATTAAAATATTTGGATGTGTGATATATAAGCTTCCATCTGCACTCTCACCTGGGCCCCACAAATATCAGGGGTGGGCCTGATAAAGGAGGAAGAATAATAAAAGAAATTCGTAGCAGGGCTTCCTACATATTGTGGAAGACTGCAGAAGTGGAGCAGTGGTTAAACGGTGTATTAATGTCCTATTGCTGTTGTAACAGAGTACCACAAACTTAGTGGCTTATGACAACACAAACTTATTGTCTTACAATTCTGGAGGTCGGAGGTCTGAAATGGCCTTCACTGGGCTCAAATCAAGGTGTCGGCAAGGCTGTCTTCCTTCTGGAAGCTCCAGAGGAGAATCTGCTTTCTTGTCTTACAGCTTCTAGAGGCAGCCTGCATTCCTTGCCTCCTGGCTCCTTCCTCCACCTTCAAAGCTGGAAGTGCAGCCTTTGCATCTCTCTCATGCTGCCTCTGACTCTCCCTCCCTCTTTCACTTATAAAGACCTTTGTGATTATATGAGACCAGCCTAGATAATCCAAGATAATCACCTCATTTTAAACTCCTTAATTTAGTCACATTTGCAAAGTATAAGGTAACATCTCACAGGTTCTACAGATAAGGACGTGGACATCTTTGGGGGGGGACATGATTCTGTCTACCACAAATGGAGAGCGGGAATGGGGAAGCAGGTGGGAACTGAGCCCTCGGAGGAACATTTTCACTTTTTACTTTATACCATTTTGTACTGCTGTACTAAATTTTGTCAACAAGAAATTACTTTTCTAATAACAGTCATTTAAAAATTTATTTTGATCCCTCAGCCATTTTTTGTTTCTTTTTATAGAAAGTAAATTTTATATAGTGCTTCTCTTTGACTTGTGGAAGCATTATTTTGATGGCCTCTTAAAGTCATTGTTTTAAATAATCCCATGTAATAGAGATACACACTGATGTACATAGAGCACAGCTGAGTTACCGAATAATAGGACTTGAATAAAGCACACTTTTGGAAGAAGAAGAACGGTGGAATAAAAGACTAAATAAGGAACAAAAAAAGGTACTCAGGAGGTATGTCAGCATGTCACTTCCACAAAACTAGTTCCAACCTGTGTGTTGGGTCTTATTCATTAACACTCATATCCTGGGGGTCAAGGAGTTGTTATTTGCTTCCAGATGGGCCTAAGATAAATAGTAAGTTAAATACTGACAACATGTTTCTGGGAAAGCTTAACTCTTTTAGCAGTAGTAATAGTCTATTTCCATCTTTTCCTGATCCTCTCATATCGACAAACCAAATTTAAGCAGTCATGAAATACATTATTTTAAAACAGACTATTTAATGCATGTGAAGTGGACAAAGAAAAAGCAGCCTAACCTTAACATGGCCACCCAATTTCCTTCTCCTTATAGTATCTCCCAAGACATTCTAATGGTCTAGGTGTCGTCCCTCTGCGTGGAGGCGTCTAATGATGAATACTGTGATAGTGATTTACTCTTCAAGACGGAGGCATAGTTGCTTGTGTTCCCACTGCCGTTGGTTGTGGGGTTTTCATTTTGAAGAATCAGGGTTTACAGATCAACTTGTGGTGCAAGCCCATTCCTGATTTACCCTCCCCAAGGTTGCTACGCCACCAGCAGGAGCTCACTCATAATTGGTTTTTTCACTCTTAGGACTAATTTGTTAGTAGGTGGGCACCTTTTCTTACAGGTTTGATTACTTTATCATGTTCAGCCAAGTAAAATATAGAAACACTAAATCAAAAAAAGATCTTAATCTACTTCCTTTTCTTGATACAGAGCATTCAACACCTAAACATTTTCAACAGTCTCATAACACTTCTTTTCCTAAGGTCAGATAATCATATCAGTATACTTTAGAAAATTCCCCTAGACACACTTTCAAATCATGTTAAACCAATCCAAAATTGTTGGCAACATATTAGATAAGTGAGAATTAAAGCACACAAAAAGGAGAGATCATTAGTAGGAAAATAGTCACAGAAACATCATTTAGATAGATGTTAGTGCAGCTTAAACTCTCACAAGGAAAAATATCTTAATGTAGATCTTCGGACTTTTAAAATTCTTAAATTTGATCTATGGAATATCCGAGCTTTTATGTTGCATTGACATAATCAGTGCTACAAGTGACCAGAATAAACAACGATTTTAACAGAACCGATTGATGAAAGTCGTGTTAAACGGAGCAGCTACAAAATACAAAGGATTTTCAGCTTCTGGAATCGCTTTATCTTTTTGCTGCTACCCAAAAGTTAAATGGCAGAGTGACTTATTTTTTAAAAACCATGCTTTTGAATTCATAACTTTATGTTTTCTTTTTCCTACTCCAACACAGTAGAGATTGGTGAAATGGTCAAGTTCAGGAAATATTTTTAAGGAAGAACCAAAAGACTTGCTGATGGATTGTGAGAGGTGAGGAAAAGTAAAGACTCAGAAGATGGGACTTCTGTATCAGGAAATGGCAGACAGAAATTCAGACCAACAGTCCCACTGAAGACAAGTAGGAAAGCTAGATATAATAATAATAACAGCAATAACCCTACTGGAAAGTATCAGAGAACTTGCAAGCTAACGAAGAATTACTTGGCCAAGATCCAGAAAAAGAGAGAAATACAGAATGGTGAGCTTGGACCTTAGACCTACTTTACCCTGGGGATATTTGTTGATGCAGAAGAGCTGGCTGAAAGGTTAAATAATGCTTTGACAGCTTCTTGGGGAGGCAGAGGTGGGGGGAGGAGGGAGAAAATAAAACCACTGCTCACATAGATTACAATCAAGCATTGAGTCACATGGTGGCCTAGAAAATCTGTCCTTAAAATTGGATTAAGATGATCAAGATTGCTAATGTTCATAGATAACTGGCAGAAGTAAAAGAAAATCCTCTCTGGAGAAAGATAAAATCATACGAGCCTCAAATTATTTCTATAATTTGAAAAACAAAGCAAAATGCCTGGCACATGAGGAAACCAGACTTTATAGAAAAGAACCAACAGAAACGGTAGATGTTAGAGATTTACTCACAGCCGCTCTAAATACTGGAATTTTCAGACAGAGACTTTAAAATAGTCTTTTTACATTCAAGGAGACAAAAGACAAAATCAAAAGTTTGGGTGGAGAACTAGAAATTACCGAAATGACAGCAGATTTGAAAAAAGAATCAAATAGACATTCTAGAACAGAAAAGAAAAATACAGTAACCAAAAACTAAGTGGCAGAACTGAAGTTGAAACCCAGAAAATTCAACTTTAGGGGCTATAGTCTTGACAGCTACTCTCAAAACTAGGAAAAAAATCGTGATATTCTTAAACTTCCAAATTTAACTAATTAAACTTAATCCAACTTAAACTACTTCCCAATTATTCATTGAAAACATTAAATTATCTCATAAAAGATAGACAGCGTGGTCAAATATGTTATTTGGGAATAAAACTTATAAGTCACTGATATAAAAAACCATGATGGTTCAATGGACCATTTGTCACTCTCCTGAAAAAGGTCCATTGAAATTAAATGAAAGTGCAGACAGATGGCAGCTCCTATGACTGGTACAGTTTTCATGTTTCATGTTCTTTTACTAGGATGTTACAAAGAATTCATTTATTTATTCATTTAATACTGTCTGAGACATTTAAGGGGATACCATTTGGCTCAGTCCGGAATACTACTTTTTAAAATTTCCTGTCCCTCTTGCCTCTAGCAATGAGGGCTTTTTGGAGATCAGATGACACCTGTCTCTTCAGAATGCTTTGCCTGGATGTCAGTTTTTAGCCAAGGTATATGTCTTGGCTTTTTATTCTTTTCAATTCATTTCAGTATTCTTCTGGACTTCCCCTTCCCAGGTGTCGCTCATAGATGAAAATAACATAACGGCCTCTAGAATATTTTTTTCTGTGAGAATTGGCATTTATTCCTGAAGTTGCCAAAATCATCACCAAAGATTCACCAAGGAGTGTGTAAAGGGAAAGAGGAGACTCGAACACTGATTGAGGGGCCAAGTCAGGAGTTTGGAGGGAGGGGGAGTGTTTGGGGGGACCCCCAGCTGTCCCTCCCTTTTCTAATACCACTGGAAAGGGTTCCTCCTCTGGCCAGCACCTCTCCCCATTAGCCATGTCCAGTTTCTCTTTGGGGAGGTAGGGTGGAGGAGGTGGGAAGAGGGTGCAGTGTGAGTGGTCTCCAGGAGGGCTCAGGGCACTAGGGTGGGGACTGGGTTCCTTGTTTCACATGCATCTTAATGCAGAGCTCCTCCAAGCTTAAATTTTCAGCAAGATTTCTATTCATTAATTTGGTTTCTCAGGAATGAAAGACAATTGGTTGGAATACCATTGTACTTGAGACTAGAATTAGAGTAGATTATTTTCTGATGTTTATCCACATGGCGGGCACTGTGAGGTACCACCTGACCCCCTTCAATGAAGGACCTTTTTTCTCCAGTGTTGATAATTTTGTCAGCAGTTAAGAAGTCAGCGCTTCCATGGATTGCCTCACCCAAGGTCATGCTTGTTCCTAGAGCTGTATGTAATGACTGACAAATGCAGGAGCATAAAGGTATGGCCATTTCAGCCCAACAGAGGACAACTCTAAAGGGTAGTTCAAGCTACAGAACTCCCCATGGGGTTAATTGAGCCCGTTGTGGGCCTACCTTATAATTTAATTTCTCTCACTGCCCACACCTGTTTCTGTCTCTTCATTTCCACAAGGATGATCTAAAGTTACTCTCTAATAACCATCCTTCACGCTAAACTCCATTCCAGGGTTTGCTTCCCAGGGTGCCCAAACCTATGATAATCTACTTTAAATTTCCCTGTAATGAGGCATGGAATCTGTCTTCTATCCATCTATCCATCCATCTACCCATCTATCTCTTTATTGTTTTTTTTTTTGTTTTTTTTTTTTTGCTGAGGAAGATTCACCCTGAGCTAACATCTGCTGCCAATCTTCCTCTTTTTGTATGTGAGCTTCCACAATAGCATGGCCACTGACAGAGGAGTCGTATACGTTCATGCCAGGAACCGAGCCTGGGCCGCCAAAGCAGAGCACGCCTAACTGAAGTACTAGGCCATTAGGGCTGGCCTTTTCTTTACTGCTTTTATTAAGCCACACGGGCGTCTCAGAAGACTCATTATTCTTCTTTTCAATAATTTTTCTTTAGGTTATAATACCTATCCTATCCATCACGTGTTCATTTGTCATGTTTAACTAATTTCCAGAGATATAAATAAACGTGCAATGTTTAGCATGTTAGCTTACTTTGTGATCAAAATCTCAAAGTGCAGCTGTTACTGAATTTGCTAAATGATCTTATGAAAACATTAGCGTTGGTTTCACCACATGATCTCTAGGGGGCAGCAGAGAGCGATCTTAATGCAAATAGGTAATTGGAGACAGAGCAGAGTTTCTTTTCTCTTTCTCTCTGTCTCTGTCTCTCAGTCTCTCTCTTCAAAACAAACAAGCTATAAAGTTGTAAGAGTGCCCAACTAGAGGAAAGAGTGAGTGACTAGATGATAGATTTTGGAGGGATGAGGAGCGTGGGAGATGTATTGGAGACAAGACCTCTGTCTTGTTAAAAAATAGGTAGTAAAGTAACTAGCCACATAACTAAGAGATAAACTTTGGAGTGAAATTTCTTGGGCTTGAATGTTGTCTCCAACACTTTTTAGCTGTGACTGGACAATTTACTTAACTTCTCTGGCTTCAGTTTCCTCAACTGTAAAATGGGGATAATAATATTTACTTCATAGGGTTGTTGAGAGAATTAAATGAGGCCATATTTATAAAGTGCTTAGAACAAGGCCTGGGTGTTAAGCTAAGGCCTTGACAAATGTTATTTACTATGGATATGACCAGTGAGGTCTAGAATTGACACTCAGCAAAATATAAAATATGGTCACTAATTTCTTTGCTCTGGTTTTACCTGTTTATTTGCTATTACACATATTTTATTTTTAAACATCAATTTCTAAGTTTTTCTTTTTCCACAATCTGTGAATTTATATTGAAAAATAATGATTAACTCTCATCTGATATATGTTTTATCTAACTTTTAAAGGAGAACTAGGGAGGTGACATAGCGTCAACTGTATATTGGAAGTGCAAAATTTCAAGGTAAGTATCAATGATATAGTAGAATGTAAAAAATAGAAACATACATTTTGTGAGTCTCTTTTAGGTTACTCATCAGTACATTTAATGATTGTGCATGGAAGAAGATCCAGGATTTCAGATGAGTCTTCAGAGCTTGGGCCAATGAAGACTGTAGAGAGGTGAGTTGGAGAATAGGGAAATAGGATATAGCCAGGAGAACAGCCATTTTATGCAATCATGCATTGAATTATAGTGCCTCTGTGGTAATTCATTAGCTTCAAATCTCTAAAGATTGTGCCATGAGGGCAGGGAGGAAGTGAAATAAAGAGTGGAGTATTGTGGAGTTTGAGTTCCTTGAAATTCTTCATGTTATTGGCCATTGTTCTTTCATATCTGTGAAACTGTTGCATTAGTACTTGGGTAGCAGCAGGATGGGGTAGATTGAGCAATTTGGGACTAAGTGTTTAGTTGTGTGTGTGTGTGAGTGTGTGCATGTGGAAGGGTAAGTCAGGCCACATGTCTAAGCCACAGAGCTCACAGAAAGTAAAAATGACAAGGCAAGTAGGTATTGGCCCATTTTTGCAAGGATGAGCACCCAGAAAATTCAGCTAAGGAAGGAGTGGCAGGCAGGTGCTTGAGTTCTAGGTAGTCATGATGCAAATCAGGAGGTGAAAGGCAGCCAATGGAGAACAAGGGGTCAGGAATAAAAGGCCATTAGAGTCTGTGCAGTAAGTGTTCAAGATCCATGCAAAGCTTCTACATGATGGGGAGGAGTCCCAAGGGCAAGACAGCAATGTCTTAACTGGTTTCAGTTGTGGCTAAGTATGAATCTGATATTGGAGACAAAGAGATACACTTGACTGGAGGAAGTCTCCTTCAAAAGCATTTATAGGAGATAAACCAATTTTTGAGTAAATCAACAGTGCAAATTTGGGGACATTGTGTCTTAAAGCAGCTCTCACTTACTAAAGCTTACTAAGCCTTTTAGTTTTGACTATTGCGATAGTAACCAGCATAACATTGTTCTGTTTGTCTCTCATGTGCATTGATTCTTAATTGGTTGTACTGAAGAGAAGTTGGGAGACTGGTAGAGTAAAAGGTTTGGGTTTTTGTTTTGAGCTATACCATTCTCTTGATCCTATCTTGCTCTTCTGCTCTGTTTTTTAGGTCCCTCTGCTCAAGGGGCACAGTTAAGGAGAATCTGGGGCCTTTAGATTTTTCAGAGAGGTACATTTACTAGACAAGCACATTTTTCTCTTATTATATTGACTTTCATGGCACATCTTTGATGGATGATTATGCTAACAAACTCTTGGTCCCTTTATTGTTTCTCCAAATACTTGCTCCCCATAAGAGGTAAAGGGGGGAGATGGGAGGTTGGGGGAGTGGAGTTTGGGGTGGAGGAGATAAAGGAAGGGGGATAAAGTCTCATCCTGCCAAATCTACTTTGAGAATTCTATGGTTTTTGACACTATTCTCTTGACTCAAACTGCTGATTGTAGATTGTGGTCTGACCTGAGAAAGTGCATGGGAGTGAGTCTATGAAAGTTGCTGTCTGAAATTTCAAACCAGAGGAATTAAGTGGAGAGAACACAGGGCTAGTGACATGAGCCATGAGTTTTACTCCCAGCTGTGTCACCAAGTTGCTTTGAGACCTCGGCAGGCCATTTAGCCCTTCCGTGCTTTAGTTTTGGCTCTGTCGTTGAAGAGGCATTAAAATAAATAATCATCAAGAATTTTTGATGACATGAAAAAATGCTCATGTCAATACAATACTAAGTGGAAAAAACAGGTTGCGCACCCGATTAAGAAACTTGTCTCGTATCATCGGACTAGTAATTGCCCTGCAGAGACTCAACCTTAGGTCTGTCTGTCATCAAAACCCATGGTCTTAACCACTACAGACCTTAACCTTTATGTGGTGGAAACCAGACTGTTATATTTTAAATGAGATTTCATCACTGATTTTTCTGACACCTGGTAAAACATTAACCAGGAGAGGCATTGTTTTTGCTGTAGTCCACCATTGTCACTGAGCTCACGTCTTCAAGTATTTCATGCTCTCAGTTACCTGATTTCTGTCGTAATCAAACTGGTTCACTGGAAGGAAAGCTTGAGGAGGGGAAGGGGAAAATATATATAGATTATGTTTGGCTAGGGGGAAAATGGAACTGCTAACTTAAAAGAAAAAAAAGGCATGTGTTTAATCTTTTTCCTGTTTGCAATGTTTTCTTCCCCTTCATGGAGAGTCTTGCCTTGGGTAGGAAATTCTTAGCACACAGAGGATTTCTTTCCTCCCAAACATAAATAAATGCATATGAACTAGCCACATTAAGGCAGAGGTTTTACAGTAAGTCTGAATTCCAGATGTGTAACAACTAAAGATGAGTGTTTATTTGTAATTTGGTTGAAATGACCACTCTAGCTCTTCAACGGTGAAACTGAACGGAAATAAGTACCAAACTGTGATAGACAGAATAATGCCTCCCAAGATGTCCACGTCCAATCTCTGAAATTCTTAAATAGGTAATCTTACGTGGGAAATGGGACTTTGCAGATGTGATTAAATCAAGGATTTTGAGATGGGGAGATTATCCTGAATTGTCTGAGTGGTCCAATATAATCACAAGGTTCTTTGTAAGAGGGAAGCAGGGAGATTACAGTCAGAGAAGGAAATGTGATAACAGAACAGAGGTGGGAATTATGCAGCCACAAGCCAAGGAACGATGGTGCCCTCTAGAAGCTGCAAAAGGCAACAAACGAATTTTCTCCATGTGTCCAGAATGAACACAGCCCTGCAGACACCTTGATTTTAGCCCAGTAAGATCCATTTTGGTCTTCTGACCTCTAGAACTGTAAGATAACTTTGTGTTATTTTAAGCCACTGGGTGGTAATTTGTTACAGTAGCAATAGGAAAGTCATACACTTATGATGCTTCTAGAGTTGTAGACTTGGTAGATAGTAATTTCACATAAGAATTTCAAGGGAAAATATTTTATTCCAAGCTTTATTATTGAGGCTGACCACCTTTTCAAATTGGAGAAAGCTTCTAAAAGCTATCACGACTGGGAAATTTAAAGGGATGGGCTAAAAATAGAGAAATATCTTTTTAAATCCAAGGTTAGATGAACCCATTTATCTTGGGCACATTCAATGCTTTACTGTAAAGTTTATCTGTGTGCCACAGAAGTGAGAGGAGGACCAATGAGCTGAAAGATAACTCAATCAATCCGCTTCCTCCGTCTCTGCTTCAGCGCTTCATACAGGAAATCTATTGCTGTGTCAAGTTCCAGAGAAGAGTTTCTTCTGTTCCAAGTTACTAATCAGGCTAAAACACATAGAGTTGAAGGAAGAGGCCAGGAGGAAAGGAGTTCCCGCTGCCGATTGGCTCAGAGGATCTGGCACTCAGAAGTCGACCAGAGAGAGCCTCACCATGTCCACAGCTCCTTCTTTACCTGTGTGGAGGAAAAATTTTAAGTGAAGGGCAGGAAACAAGAGACCAGAAATGCTCTGCACTCGGAGAACTTCTGACCTGCGGCTGCTATTGACTTTGATTGTCTTCTTAGTGGTTGGTAAGTGGAAATTCTCTTCGGGAGAGCGACAAGAGAATGACTGGGGAGAAGCCCGGTCTCAGCTTTTCCTGAGCTTTCTTTGCCTTTCTTATGAGGCAATGCAAAATAATTGCAATCATAGATAGGAGGGAGGGGGCCTACTCCCAGATGTATTTCACTTTTTTATCTGTATTTTCTTCTTTGTCTTACTTATTTTACTTTGTATCCTCCTACAGTATACATATCTCTATAATTTGCCTCGCTTTCCACTTCCTCATTTCCCCTCCTCCCTCTTTTGAATGAGGCAGAATAAATTAAATCATGTCAAGTAGTGATCCAAGTCATCTGGGTTCTCTTTATCTTCTTCCTCCTTTAAAGAAAATTTAAATAATAATCCCAACCCATTTAGGTCTGTATTGTTAACAGAATAGATTAGGAAATTTAATTGCTTTCTGTCACTTTCTACGACCAGGTGCTTTTAAAATATAATACACTCACAGTTTGGTGGTGCATCTGTGGTGTATGACTGTATTTATCTTTAAGATGTGTAGGCTGTAAAAGACACTTTCTGGGTTAGAGGGCACACTCTTTAACCTCTAGGTTCCTGTAGGAGTTGTAGAGAATTTGGGGCTATTGTGGGTTGTCCAGGTTTTACTATAGAGACCTGCTAGGAGCTGACGTGGGAGGGAGTTTTCAGGTTTCACTTTTAGTAGGTGGGAGCAGCTGCAAGGAAAGAGTGTAGCTGGGTTTAAATTTTATAATTTGATAATTGAAAGAAGAAAATGTTTTTTCCCTTCATAGGAATGACTTTAAAATATTGCCTATCTTCCAGCCAAAAAATCTGTTTTCCACATGGCAGTCTTACCGGTGAGCACACATAAAATAGCCATACTGTACTGCTGTACCTTTCTAGGCAGGATTTCCACATCCCTTTCTCCTTTGATCTGCACAGCAGCCCAGTGAAGCAGGGGTGGGGGACATGTCTTCCTTTGACAAAGGCAGAAGCTGGGGCTTAGAGAGATGAAATGATTTGTCCAGCACTACTGGTACATTGCAGAGTCCCACCCGGCCACGTCTGTGCATTGCTGAACATTTGAATGGGCAATTTTCCTCAATATTTAGCCATTGTGATTTTCGCTTAAGAGTACCACGGTTTCTTACACCACTGGGTTATAAACCTAATGGACTATTTACTTACTTAAAAAAAATATCAAGTGATCTGAATCCTTCAATAGTTAAGATCTTTGTGTGCAAACTCTTAGAGAAAGCTGTGCAAGACCCAGCTTGGCAGGGAAGCTAAGTAGGCAAGAAGCTATTTATGTCAAGTTGCACTATGACTTTTGGGTAAAGGGAAAAAAAAAATCAAGATTAAAACACAACAGATAATTTTGAATTTTAGTGGTTTAAAGGTTTGAATTTTACAACTATTTCTGAACACAACTAGGAGATCCTACATATACCAAATGTCTGAAGTTAAGGCTTATACAATTATAAATTTATCACAATGTTTAGAATCAAGATACAAAAAAGCGAATTAATTTAACTTTACATGCAAAGACTTGGCATTATAAATTCACCACGAAATAATTCAGAAAAATAAGCAAATTATGCAGGCATGAACTTATTTCTTTATTACTAATACTGCTTTGTTATTAACACTGCCAAACAGAAATGACTCACCTTATTATACAAATTAAATTCACAAAGGAGCAAGAGAGCTAATGACTTCAAGGTAAAACATAGCATTTAAAAAAATCTATTTACTTTTCTGTTTACTTATTTGCTTATAAATTCAAGCAATGTGCTATTTAGTAAGCCAAGTTTATTAAGAAAATAATATCTGAGAGGAAAAATTAAAACAACCTAAGTCATCCACTGCAGAGCAAAGCTCTACAGACCTGTGTCGGGTCCCCTTCCCTCATCCCCATTCACCCTGTGCCCCTTTTCCTCCTTATTTTAGCCTATTGTCTTCTAGATTTCTTTTTCTTGAATTCAAATTAAATTTTGCTATTCCGATCAATATGATTCTACCTTTTATAAAAGTCACTGATATTGAGATTATGAGTTCCTGAAAAGGAATCCCCCACACTTTTATTTCTTTTGGCTAATTTTTACCATTATCCTCATCTTCCACTAGGGGGCAGGCAGTAACAATCAGAGGAGAGAAGACAGGGGTGTTTGGTAGCCTCAGCAGGTTTGCAAAAGATGGAAAAAGAAATTAAAAGCAATTGCTAAAAAGAAGGGGTTTGTTCTCATAGTTTCAGTTCTATCTTCCTTTTCTAGTTTTTGATAGTTGTGAATTTACATATTATAACAAATTTTAGGTATGTGTTCCTCTAAACATCCATGCTTAAGCAGTCAGTAAATTAATCAAAAGTTTTTATTAAGTCTTTATAAGTGTGTATGCAGGGGGTGTGTGTATGTGTGTGTGAATAGTGCCTAAAAGTTATCAGCAATCTAAATTAGGGAGATCAAGCTAAGATGAAACAATTGGAGAACACTTTAAATCAGTCAGTCTTGAAATTGTCTATGAATCCAGTGAAAATCCAAAGATGAGAGAAATTATGGTGGTTTGGAGTTGTTGAGGACTTATGGAGAAGATGGGTCTTGAATGATGGTTTGGACCAATGGGGAAAGGCAGAAACATAAATTGGGAGGAGGGGATGCACAGCACAAACAAAGGCAAGGTAGTTTGGAGAAAGAAAGAACTCTAGCTCGAGGGAACAGAGTTTGTGTGTTATATGGATTGTAGGACCTATGGCTGAATTTCTAGGGTTCTCAATAGCTAAACAGAGAAATGTGGATACAGTGCAGCAGGCACTGAGGAGCCATCTGTTGTTTTATGAATAGGAAAGTAATATAGTAAAGCAATATCTTTGGGGAATACTGTGGCAGCAGTATCCCACTGAGTGAGAGTGGCAAGTGGTAGAAGATTTATTTTGAAGCAGGAGTCAAGAGGTCCTACCTTTGGGTTTCCATTTTAGGAAGTTGTGTGACATCGCTGAGAGACATCGGTGGCTACAGAGGAAGGTGTTAAATCCAGTACAGGGAGGGAGGGTCCCTAGGAGGGAGATTCCTACAGGAACTTGGAAGTATAGCACAATCCAGGATTTATGAATCATTCCTGGAGTGGAGGATCTCACAAAGAGAGTACTCATAGAGATAGAAATAGGAGAATCAGCACTAGAGATTTCTGGATTTGGATACAAGAGATAATTATCTCTTTCCTCTCTGTAACGGAGAGCAAGATCTGAGAAGAGATGGGAAGAGAGACAAGCTGGGATATAACTGGAATGCTTACCCTTTAATAGGAGGAGGGAAACTCTTCTGAAATTGAGGAGTAAGATGAGGAGTGAGATAGAGGGATGCTAATAGGTTGATGATAAAAATAAGGAGATGGGAACAAATGAGAGAGTCCCACAGTAGATAAATTGCCTCCTAATAAGATCATGAGTGTTTCAGTTAATGATGCTAGTTAATAAAATAACTCAGTTGTCATTTGGTTTTATGTTGTACCTGGAAAAATCAATCTGCCCAGTGATTAAAATGCAGTAACCATTGATATATTTTTGCCTCGTCTTCTTTGTTATCACTGACACACTGGGATTAGGGAGCAGGTCTGTGGTTATAAAATAGCTTTGGACTGTGCTGTGTGAGCTAATAGCTCCTAAGAATCAAATCCACAACCATTACTTTTTTTATCATTATGAAATTTTATATATATATATATATATATATATATATATATATATATATATCAAAACTCATATAAGTGTTATAATCGGCTCATTATTTCCAGGAAGAAACAACATTGTTCATGCATTAACACTGAGCAAACAATTTCAAAGTTTTCTTAGCTACAATTTATATGTCTTGTCTGTCCAGAAAACCTAGAAACCATCCTAAGAACAAAATCCTATTTGTGTTTAAGGAAAGCAGCATAGAAAAGTCCCAGAAGCAGGACTAGAAGGTTCTAGAAGCAAATCATTTTCTTGAAAGATCTCTGTTCCTTTGAGGTGTTGATGCTGTTGTAGGTTCTCCAAGAATCAGACTCTGAGACAGACTTTTGAGTAGAGAATGTTTATTAGGGAGGACTCTTGGAAGAAACACCTGTAAGGAAGGGTAGTGTCGTAGAGGGAAAAGTCCATCTGCAATCTTAACCACTGACACCCTCATTTGACCCTCATGTGGAGCCGTGGAGTTAGAATGACCCTAGAGAGGCCCTGCAATGAATCAAAACGGCTGGGCCTTAATACCTCCATCTCAATCAGTCGTTGGATGTGGACTGCCCAGAGAAGGGTCTCACTTTGGCAAAGTCACTGAGGCCATCCCTGAAGATGCTGAGAACTGAAGGCTGTGTGCTGACAGTGCTCCTAGTAGCAGGAGCAAAGAGTCATTCCTTGAAGAGGCTTCTGGGCACAGATACTATGTCCACCATAGCTGCCATTTCCAATGGTCTTCGTTCCTTTCTGAATTTCTGAGTTTCTGTCTGGTATTATTTCCCTTTAACTTAAATAATTCCTTTTATCATCACTAGTAGTATAGGTCTGCTGATGAGGAGTTCTCTCAGTTTCCTTTTATCTGAATATGCTTCATTCTTGAAGCATGTTTTTGCTAGATATAGAATTCTGGGTTGATTTTTTTTTCTTTCATCATTTTAACATGTTGTTTCAGCATTTCTGATGAGAAGTCAGCAGACACTCAAATTATTGTTTCCCTGAATATTATCTGTCATTTTTCTTTGGTTTATTTCAAAATTTTCTCTTTATTCTTGGTTTTCAGCACATATAATGTCTTCTATGTATTATTATTTTCATATTTATCCTTCTTGGGATTACCGAGATTCTTGAATCTGTAAACTTATACTTTTCAGCAAATTTTGAGAAATTTTCAATTGCTATTTCTTCAAATATTTTTTTCTGCCAACTTTGTCTCTCCTCTTCTTCTAGAACTCCCATTACACATATGTTTGAAGAACTTTTTGCTGTTTCACAGCAGGTCCTTGTGGCCATTATGTGTTTTGCAATGTTTTTCTCTGTTCTTCAGATTGGATAATTTCTATTGATATATTTCAAGTTTGCCAACAATTTTCTCTCTCATCTCCATTCTTTTGTTCAGCCCATCCAGTGAATATTTTATTTCAGACATTGTATTTTCAACTTAGAATTTCCATGTATTTTTTAATTAGTTTCTTTTTCTCTGGTGAAATTTTTCTGTCTTTTCATTTGTATGAGCATATTTTTCTTTACATCACTCAGCATAGTTCAGTGTCTGCTTTAAGGTCCTAGTCTGATAATTCCAATATCTGGGTCACCTTGAGGTTTATCTCCCTTTAATTTTTTTCTCAAAAGAGTAGGCCATATTTTCCTTATTCCCTGTGTGTTGAGTATTTTGGATAGTGAATATTACATCATAGAGACTCTGGGTTCTATTACTCTGTTGATTTTTTTTTTTTTAGAAAGCATTTAACTTGGTTGGACTCAAACTGCAAACTCTATCTCTTGAACAGTGTCTTAAATCTCAGTTCTTTTACCTTTAGTGGTTGGCTTCAAGTGTGCCCTGCCATATATTGCCTAGTGTCAGCCAGAGACGTGCGTAGAGTTTACACACAGACTTTGGAACTCTCTCGCTGCCTCTCTCAATTTCCAGAGACCAAGGTTGCTCCAGAATCTGTCCTCTTGTTCTTCAGAAAACTGTGGGATTTCTATTAGAGTTCTAGCTGTCCAGTGTGGTGCCAACTGCAGCCTTCCCTGAGACTAAAAGTGGTAAAAATGGGAAAAAATGGGAACACACACACCCAACCCTGAGCCATTTCCTTCTTCCAAGGATTGACACCCCTCAAGAATCATCCTGCTTTTTTCACTCTCCAGTGGTTTCAGATAGTTGTTTTTATGTTTTGTCCAGTATTTATAGTTGTTATCTGTGGAAGCTTACTTTGCCATAAAGGAAGTGGAACTTTCTTCAAGTCCATGTTTCTTAATATCGTTGTGCTTTTACCAACTGATATTGATTTGGTTGGTTATATTGTGTTGGACATTGAGATGGAGTGTATTATATTATTACATGCTTTTTTGCTTTCTAAATTTTATTCATGCATTCAATATTTTGGTGCTTTTCACTTTTCTCAATAAAATCTCACTCAACTTTCCTCCAGTTTCTAGATTCTTATATATCTCTGTGTTGGGTTTAAAGGCCTGTCATGGGATATAATTCAACCACTAGCTGTGTCTTCTGTAAGAAATTGTTTACTCTCTTTAGATAGTAATTTCCTCATTTGTGAAATGAAGGACACACATGACATGATTGAGAAGTATAGAGCTTTCAGATAGGACGGACTTTAGAAACCTTCAAATTAAATCCTTTCATTTCATTCATGGGCAAATAAAGCCCAAGAGTGTTCAAGGAGTTACTAAAGATACTACCCAACATTTTAGCAGATGAGCTGAGCTTGAAACTCCTCCGTAATACTAAAAATAGAGGGGGAAAGAGATGTGGTAGGTATGTGTGGGAAAATAAGGTTTTCAGATGTGATGTACTTGAAATGACGGCAGGCATTTAAGTGGGGAGAAATTTCACCTAAAGGGTTGAGATTCTTGTTTAGGAAAAATAAGTCAAAGCTAGGATATGGGTCAGGTATTCTGTCAGCCAGTAAGTAAAGGAGTGTGTCATGTGTCAGACACTGTGCTTCATGCTGGGGATACTTGAACAAGACAGACATAGATAAAGCTCTCATGGAGCTTAGAATCTGGTAGGAAAGATAGATATTTTAAAAAGTATTGCAAATAATTAAGTAATATATAAGTATGCAATGAGAAATAGAGGCTGAGAGAGAAATGTGTAATTGGTAAGTCTACTCAGGTCTGAGGGTCAGGGAAGACTTCCTGGTGGAAGTGATAATTAAGATAAAGAAAAGCAGAAAACACGTAGGCAAGAAGAGTTGAAGGAACTAACATTCCAGACAGGAATGAAGGAGAGAGGGAGCTAAACTATGACTGAAGTGCTAAAACAAGGAGAAATCAACTGTATAGAGGACCCGTTGGCATTCTAGGGTAGGGGAGAATGATGAGAGAAGGCATAAAGAGAAAGGTGAGCAGGTGAGACTTTGGGGAATATATGCATTAGTGTGCCTAAGGAGGAAGGCAGGCTTGCAGAGAAGACGGAGTAGGAGACAGACAGAGAAAAGCTTAGGGGTAGGGATAGAGGCTAAGGAAGGGGTTTTAGAAGGACAGAAAAGTGGTTTATAGCATCAAAATCTGACGAACAGTCCAGGAGCACAAGCACTGAAGAAAGGCCAAAAGCTTGACTATAAGGGGCTGGTGACCTTCAACATTGTGGTTTGAATGGAAGGGTGTATGAGCTACAAGATTGCTGCTATCAAGGAGAGCGTGGGTGTGGAGGAAATTGAGGCCGTGGGCACAGACCACTCATTCTGGAAGTTTGGCAGTAAAAAAGAGAGAAAAGATCATAGCTGGAAGGAGAAAGCAGCATCTAATTTTTTTTTCTATCAACATAGGGGAAACCTGAGTGTGTACAAGGGGTATCATTTGAGAATATACAGTGATTGGGTAAAGGTATTTTTTCCAAACTGAGTGTGTGTTTATGTAGCTTTTAGTTGTTTAGCATTTCTTTTCTTTTTCCTTTCTATTTGGTTAGTTTACCATGAAATGCTACCTTTTCTCAAAGGTTTATCTATTACATAATATGAGAATATCTGGTTATAGGGTCCATTTTGTGATATTGACAATTTTTTAAAAAAATGTTCAAGTAGTAAATATTGCTAGATTCAAAACAATGAAGTCTAGTTATTTTTATTCTCTAAAAAAATCATTCAATCTATCCTTCATTGGCTCCCTCTGAGATATTCCCCAGGGGTTGTTCTAAACCAGTAATTAAGCTAGTTGCCAACAGAGTTGCCTGTAGAGCCTAAAATATTGGAGATAATGTGGTGCCATCTCAAGCCTACTTAATGAGACCTTTCAGGGATTAGAGTCTGGGAATCTGGACTGTCACAAATCTTTGCAGGTGGTTCTGATGGGAGCCAGGATCAAGAAGACTGCCCTAGGTCTTTCTTCATAGCCCAAACCATTCCTATTGTCCCTCATACTCAGCAGATGGCTGCTCACTCTCTGATTTACCCATCAGCCAGTGTGGACTTCTTTAGCTTGCCCAGATGATGAGGTTTCTGAGGGCAGAGACCTTGCCTCATTCATCTTACTGTCCTCAGACCTCTGCATAGCTACCTGACGCTGAGTAGATGTACTCAAAAATGTCAACCTGAACTTCCTCAAAATGTCCCTCGTGTCTGTAACCACTCTTGCCTTTTCTCCTTCTCTCTCAGAGACGAAGTGTGTCTTTTCAAAAGCAAATCTCCACTTTGCTTTTTCTCATCTCCTCCCATCACCTCTAAGATCCTGTTTTACCAGTTAGCCTCCTTCATTCTTGTAACTTGTAGCTCTCCCTCTTTCTATCTACACATATGCTGTGCTCTCCTCTATTCTTAAATACCGTCACTGTCCTCTTAGCTCTAGATATTGTCCCATCTCTCTCTTTCTGGTTTGATGTGAAAGGATAAAGGCACTGTCTCATTCTCCCATATTTTCAAGGTCAAAATTCTTGAACGAATAAGTCTACATTTGTTGACAATCGCTTCTGCTCAGTTCTTTTCAGTCTTGGTCCTGTTCCTCCCTCTGTACTAACGCTGCCCTCTGACAGCTCCTGATGGTCTCTGACTACCTTCTTGTTAGTAAATCATAAAGCCTCTTAGTCCTTACTTTAAGACTCTTCCCACATGATTTGATCTTGATTATTTCTGTTTTGAAATCTCCTCTTTCCCTGGTTTAAGACATTGCATCTATTTTCTACTTTCCTTCATCATTTTTGCTAACTTCACTTCCTCTAACAGATCCCTAATTATAAATATTTTCAAGACTTGGATTTTGGCCTCTTCTCTAATTTCCACATCTGAGACTGCAATTTGGCAGCCCATGGGCTAGATCAGGCTTGCAGACACTTTTAGTTGGCTCATGTAATATTTTTAAAAATTTGAATTAGTTGCCGATATTTTAAAGTTGGGAGAGTTTACTGAAAACCCCTGACCTAGAGTCTAGGGTTGCTGTGAGGATTAAGTTACATCACATATAAAGCACTTATCACTATGTCTGAATTTTACAAACATTCAAAAGACGGCACCTTAATTATCATTTTGCAGTTTTCAAAGCTCTTTCATAGATATTATTTCATAACTTATTTAATTAGCCCTACGGATCAACTATTTTATGCTTGGCTTTTTTGGTTGTTTCCGGTTTTTTGGAATTAAAAACTATGCTGGAATTAAAAGCCTAGTATGTATATCTTTGTGTATTTTACGTGTGGATATTCACTATCTGCCCATTGAACGTGCTATCCCTTGTGATCACTGATACACATGTATATGACATCTTCCATGGGCCAGGGAACAAATCTGTCTCCATTAACTAGTTTTGGACTATGTGATGGTAACTGCCTCAAAAAAAATTAGGCCAACAATATGCTTGTATTAGCATTGTGTCTTAACAAACTGATGCACATTGTGATTATGCTTAAAAAAAAAATTAGGCCCAGCAACATGGCTTTTATTAGCACTGTGTCCTGGCCAACTGATACAGACTTTGTGATTATATTGCACTGGAAACTAGGATCAAATTTATTATTCACCATAATTCTTTTTGCTTTCTAAATTTTATCCATCCACTGAATTCATTATTGAATTCTTGTGTTTTGGAGCTTGTTACTTTTCTTAAACATTTCTCACTTTTCCTTTTTATAAACTGTTTGCATCTTTTGCTTTTCTCTCCGTTGTATCTGAAGGGGATAATTATAGTTACTAGTTAAGTCACTGTTAACATATTAATCTACTTTTTTGTTGGCCTATTCATATCTTTTGCCCATTTTTTCATTTGGCTTGTCCATCTCTTTTTTTATGGGTCTATGTGTTTTCTGCATATTTTTTGGAGTAAATTAGCCTTTTGTTTATCATAATGTAAAAAGTAAAAAAACACAGGGAGTGATTATCTCAAAGGATAATGGCCACCTTTACAGTAAAGGTTGGAGGGATAATTGGGGAAAAACCAGCAATAGTCTATTTCTTAACTTACTTACATAGTATTCACTGTATAATTGTTCTTTGAAATGTACATATACACTCTGAAATATATATTAAAGATATATATTAAATATAGATATATATTATGTGTTACTAAAAAGAAGATTAAACTAATAAGTACAAAGAAACACAAGAAGTACAATTAGTACTTATATATATATATTTTTAATTTTTCTATATTAGTCTTTGCTAAAATCTTGGGCTTCCATCCAATATTTTATTTACTGAACACCTAATTAGATGTTGTCTGCTGCTAAATTAATGTCTTTAAAAATGTAAATTTCATAAATTAAATGAAAGAACACGAAATATATGCTGTGATAGTAGGATCAAATGTTCATATTGTTATGTTAAAAAAATATGTAAGTACTAATTGTACTACGTGTGTTTCTTTGTACTTATTATTTTAATTTTATTTTATATTAACATATATAATATATATTTCAGAGTGTATGATATCTGCACATTTTGAAGAACAATTATACAGCGAATATCTATGTAAGTTAAGAAATAGACTATTGCCAGTTTTTCCCCAAATATCCCTCCAACCTTTGCTCTGAAGGCAGCCATTATTTTTGAGATAATCACTTCCTGTTTTTCTTTACATTTTACCATGTATGTATGCAGCCCCTGTCAATAAAATTTATTTTGCCTTGTTTTGTATTGTGCATAGATGGAATCATACTGTGTATATTATTTTATAACTGCTTTCATTTACCCAATATTATATTCGAGGTTTATCCGTGTTTAAGTCTGTAGCTGTAGTTCATTAATATAGATAATTTTCATCCTAAAATTTCAAGTGTTTGAAAAATAGTTTTCTTCCCTGGAAAAATTCTGGTGCAGAAATAACAAACATGATTTAAAACAAGAAATCTCATATTTTGCATTTCCGTTTTTTTCCTTTTTGGAAGCAAAGATTCATGGTAATTGAAATATTAAGATATGAGATGTATGAAGGAGAAAGTATTAATTCTAAAAACACATTGTATTTCATATTGCTAAAACAGCAAACATTTATTTTTCTTTTCTGTTCGCCTTCTGTAGGAAAATATATTTGTCTCAGGAAGGAAAAATCCTGAAACCAGTTTGCGAAAGCAGCATAATAGCATAATCTCTTTTTGGCCCTGGTCTCTCGTCAGGTCTTGGTACTCCCCATAGTCCCACTAGGCACATGTCCTCTGCACATAGTAGTGCTTTTCTTTGGAATGTTCTTCCCTCTGTCTCCTGTCCTCTCCTCTCTTGCTTATTAGCAGCTTCTTGTCCATTGGATCTTGTATTAATTACATCTTGCTGCCTAATAAATTACCCCCAAACGAATATTTATTTTCTTAAGTGACATAAGAATGAGAGAGAGACAGCACACCAGGACAGAAGCCACAATCTTTTTATAACTAACTCCTGGCAGTGACATCCATCATTTCTGCTGTGTTCTGTTTGTTAAGTGTGTTAGGAAGTCCAGCCCACATTTAAGAGGAGGGGATTTTCCAAAGACATGAATACTGGGAAGGGAGAACATTGGGAACCATCTTAGGGGCTGCCCACTGCCTCAAAACTAAGATGAGTTGCTTATGGTACATTTTCCATACTTTTCACTTATTGCTATTACAATTTCATGTAATTATTTGATTATTTGGTTAATGTCTATTGTCCCCAGAAGATTGAAAGCTCCTTGATAAATAGGCATTTATTGAGTGCCTAGCTGTTGTAATTGAATAAATGAATGTTGCTACAGCTTCCAATTTTCCCCTACCAGTCCAGAAACTCTAATATACCTGATAGGGAGTCACTCGGGTGCCATTTGAATGAAACCTACTAGTGAGAGACTGATCATAATCTTAAAAGGCAGAAAAGAAAATATTTCCTTTACTTCCAAAATTTATCGTAAAATTAGTGTGGCAGTCTTCAGGTAGCTTTAGTAAAGAAAAAGATCACATGAGTTTCTTATTCCAACCATTCCTGTTTGTTATTTAGAAATAATAGAATTGGGGAGAAAACTGGTGATGCTTTTAATTATTCCTCCAGGGTGATACTGCTTTTTACTTATGTATCAGAAATAAAATTGTAATTTAGGCTCCCTCCTCCAAAAGTTACAAAATTCACGGATTTTCTGGCTGACTAATATGAATTTCCACTAGTTCCCAGATCACAGTGAGAAAAGCACTGCATTAGAGGCAGAAATATAATTAGCCTATTTGGGTGACAAGTCATCTTATTTTCAGGACCTCTAAAAAAGGGAGACAATTTAATTCTCCAACTTCTTGCTTGAATCCATTCATTACTCTAAAAACTGTCAGGAAATAATACTTTTATGTCTAACCTACATTCACAATATGCAGTTTTATAAAATGCAGTACAAACATTCACTAACTAAAACGTTAAGGTTGATATTTTAAGCTTTCTGGAGCCAGAAGATTGATAGTAAAGGTTTTTATATTGTATTGACTTCTCCATACTGGTAATTAGAAAAAGTTATGTGCTTTGTGTAGCTAAATAAAGGTTGCTCTGGCAATGTAATTTGAATTTCCTGGTCTTTGTGTGAGTACGATCTCACTCTCAAAGTTGCAGTCATTTTAAATGAAACCTTGAATCTTAAGAGGAGGCGGACTGTGTCATTCTAACCAGGTTTAATACCTCAGTCTCTAATGTGCTTTGAATCCCTTTTATGAGTTATTCCTTGCTTGTTAAGTAAGAATGATAGTCTATGTTTTGCAGAGGAGAAAACTAGATCATATAAATTTTTTTAATTTTCTAAAATGATTCAGGAAAGAAGCAGAGTAAGAAACAAAACTCATGTCTCATATTTTCCAGTCATTGCTTACTCCACAATGGTCCAGCCCTGTATTTATTATAATAACTTGCAGAGTTTCGAAGCTTAAAAACATGAAATGCCAAATGAAGAATGAAATAATTCTATTATTTGGTTTTCCTTGTGCAAAATATCAGGGTATTTCCACAGATTTCAATGTATTGAAATATATTTCAATGTATTCTGTGTTCTGTTTTTTTAAAAAGTAGTAAATTCACTAAATGTTAAATGACAATGAAGATGACAGGTGAAGATGTAAAGACCATTATAAGCAATAAGAATGACTTTGAATTACTTCAGAGCTAGCACAGAGGCCTCAAGTCTTGTAGAGAAATGTCAAAAGAAATTTAAAAATAGAACTATTCTACATTATTGACTTTTGCAGCTATATCTTACTAGATCATAATCATCTTACTCGAGCATAATCAAATATTTTAGGCTAAAGTTTTGCCCCAATTTAAGGATTCTTTTAGCTTAAAATTCATTTATAAGACTCCTTATTACTTTGTTTGTATTCTCCCAGAAAATCTGCAAATGAATGAAAGGGTAGGAAATCTAACTTTTTTTGTTTCCCATTCCAACACTTTAGAAATAAGAAATAAATCTTAGCAACTATATTGACTACTGAAGTATGACATAATCCATGTTCTCTTTTGGTTAATAACAATGACTAAATCAGGGGTTTTTATTGGGAATGGTGAAATATCAGAAATACCTATCTCTAACTTTTTAAGTCAGGAGAGCGCAACAGAGCACAGGATTTTTAAAATAGATAAAAACTGTTTAACATCACAAGAAAACCATGTGCTATTTCTGAGAGCCTTTTTTCCCTTTGCTGGAGGAAGCCTTTGGCGTTCGCATCTGCACAGTCATGCCTATACAGTGTCTTTTGCGTGGGTGGTGTACGCTTGCTCAGGCATATGACAATGATGATTTGGGAAAGAAAACTTCTGGTGCTCAAAATGAGTAAGAGGTTTCATTAGTAGTAAAATCACAAAACAATCTTACTTCTGCTGATGATTTTGACTTAGATGGAAAAAGTTTTCTCTTTAAACATTATTTTCAGTGTCAAGGGTTCTCTGTATTTTGTTTTGTGTTTATTTGTGTGGCTGCATGTTCTAATGTTACGTGTGTTAAAAGCTGATGTTTCTGGTATTATTTTTAATTAAATTGAGGGATAATTTATGTACAATTAACTGCATCCATTTAAAAGGTACAATTGGATGAATTTTGACAGTTGTATATACCTGTGAATCATCCTCGCAAACAAGATACAGAACATTTCCATCATTCCTAAAATATTCCTTCATGGATATTTACAGCCCATCCTTGATTTCATCCCCATCTGCAGCTTCTCAATTGTTACAGAAAAGATTACCAGGTTTTGATTAAGATTAATCTATAGACCAATTTGAGGAGAATTGACCTCTTAACAATATTAGTCATTCTGTCCAAGAATAAGGTATTCATCTCCATCTATATAAAATTTACCTCAGTAATGTTTTGTAGTTTTCCGTGGATAGGCCTTGCACATCTTTCATTAAATTTATTCCTAAGTTTTCTTTTCTTGTGCGCTGTTGTAAATGGAATTTTCAAAATTTCATTTTCCAATTGTTTGTTGCTAGTATATAAAAATATAATTATTTAAAATATTATTAGCATTTTATACTATGACCTTGTTAAATTCAATTAGATCAGGGAGCTGTTTTTATAGATGCCTAACAATCGTATCATCTGCCAGTAGGGACCATTTTATTTCTTTGTTTCTGATCTATATGCCTTTTTTCCTCTTGCTTTGTTGCAATGTCTAGGAGCTCTAGTACAACATTGAAACATCCTGATTTTGGAGGGATATATTCCATTATTAAGTAAAATATTAGCTGCGAGTTTTTCATAGATGCCCTCTAGCAGTTTGAGGAAGTTTCCTTCTATTCCTAGAGTTTTAAAAATCATGAATAAATGTTGAATTTTGTCAAACGCTTTTTCAACATTTGTTGAATTGATCATATATTTTTGCTCTTCTATTCTCTTAACGTGGTGAATTTCATCTGTTTTTGAATGGTCAGTCAACTTGCAGTCCTGGGAGAAACCTTATGTGATAATGCTGTATTAGTCTTTTTATATTTATTATTATTATTATTTTATATTTATTATTTTTTATAGTGCTAGATTTGTTTTGCTAATCTTTTGTGAAAAATCTTTGTGTTTTATGTTTGTAAGGGTTACTGGTCTGTTGTTTTTCTTATTTGTAATGTGCATATCTGGCTTTGGTATTTAGTTAATTCTACCTTATTAAATGAATAGGGAAGCATTCCTTCCTTGTCTGTTTTCTGAAGGGGTTTGTGTGTAGAACTGATATTACTTCTTCCTTAAATGTTTGCTTCAATTTTTCAGTTAAGCCAATTTGGTGGAAAGATGTTTATCAACGAATTCAATTTTTTAAATAGATTCAAAGCTCTTCAGATTATGTGATTAATCCCAACTGAACACTGAAAGCTGTGATTTTCAATGAATTTGTCCATTTCATCTAAGTTATTGAATTTGGTTAGCATAAAGTAGTTAATATTCTCTTACTATTCCTTTCATGAATGTAGTCTATATTAATGTCTCTTCTTTCATTCCTGGTGTTAGAGATGTGTACTCTCTCTGTTTTTTTCTTGATAAGTTAGCTATTGGTTTATAAATCTTAAAGGTATTTTCAAAAAATCAGCTTTAGATTTTGTTAATTTTTGTCTTGCTTGTTTTCTATTTCGTGGAGTTTTGCTCTTACTTTTCTTTCTTTCTCTTTTGTTTTTAGCTTCTTTAGGTGGATTTTAGACATTTCTTCTTTCGTAATTAGTATTTAAAGCTATTAATTTTCCTGTAAGCATTGCTTTAGTTGTGTATCACAGATTTGGATATGTTGTATTTTTATTATCATTCAGTTCAAAATCTTCTCTAATTTCTTTATGGATTTCTTCTTCTTCTTCTTTTTTTGCTTGAGAGGATTGTCCCTGAGCTAACATCCATGCCAATCCTCCTCTATTTTGCATGTGGGTTGCCTTCACAGCATGGTGGCCAATGAGTGGTGTAGGTCCACACCCAGGAACCGAACCCTGGCCGCCAAAGCAGAGCACACCGAACTTAACCACTAGGCCGTGGGGCCAGTCTCTGTGGATTTCTTCTTTGACCAAAGGCTTACCAAGAATCATGTTTGATTTCCAAATACTTAAGGTTTTCTTAACATTTTATTCTTTTTGGTTTCCAATTTAACTCCATTTTTGTTGGAGAACATTTTTTGTATAATTTTAGTTTTTAAGAGATTTTTTAAGACTTGCTTTATGGCCCAGAATATGGCTAAACTTAGTAAACCATTTGCACTTGCAAAGCAAGTGTATTCTGCCAATGTGAGTAGAGTGTTCGAAATATATCAATTAAATGGTTACTGTTGTTGATAGCTACGTTGGTGATTATCTATTGCTTTGTAATGAATTACTGCTAAACTTAGCAGCAGCTGGGCAATATGTATTTTAAAAGATAAAATACATCGTGAATTGATACTGATATTTTTTATTTTAAAGATTGGCACCTGCGCTAACATCTGTTGCTAATCTCTTTCTCTCTTTTTTTTCTTCTTCTCTCCAAAGCCCCACGGTACCTAGCTGTATATTCTAGCTGTGAGTGCTTCTGCTCGTGCTGTGTGGGATGCTGCCTCAGCATGACCTGATGAGCAGTGCCATGTCTGCACCCAGGATCCCAACCGGCGAAACCCTGGGCTGCTGAACCGGGGTGCGCGAACTTAACCACTCAGCCTTGGGGCCAGCCCTGATACTGATACTTTTGATTCAAATTTAGGACTCAGAGTTTTTACTTAAACTTGTTCATTTTACATCTGTATCTTTTCTCCCACACTGAAAAGTTGACTGACACCAACATAATAACTCTTTGATTTATCCCACAACACATATAGAATAATTTGAGAAGAATAATACCAGACACTAGAAAAATGCAATTATTGAAAATAGTTTAAGGTTTTTTTACAATATTTTTGTCATTGAGTTATATTCCACTAGAGACATACAGTTGAATTACTGTGTTTTGGAAGTCACTTGGAATAGTTCCTCTATATGTGATTATGCAACCAATTCTACTTGCGGTTAAGTTCATTTGTTTCATTTTGCTTTACAGTTTAGTGCTTACAAATAATTTGATTTTGTTTGATAATTATGTAAAATGATTACATGGTTGCAAAGTCAAATCTATAAAATGAGGTATATTCAGAGACATCTTATTTCTATTCCTGCCCCCATTTTATCTTTTTAGTTTTGAAATTATAAGCAAGAAAAGAAAGAACACACAGACACACACACACACACACTTGTGTTCCTCCCATAATGTTGTAGAGTAATGGTACATACTATATATCATTTTATCTGTCTTGCTATGGAGATCACTCCATAATAGTTTATAGAGCTATCGCTCATTCACTGTCTTTCATTTTGTGGATGTACCGTCGTTTAGACACTAATCTCCTATGGGTGGCTATTTGGGTTGTTTCTAAAAGTCTTGCTATTACAATGTTGTAATGAATAGTCTTGTGCATATATTGTTTTCATACTGTTGCCTGTGTATCTTTGGGATAGATTCTGAGAAGTGGTATTGCTGGGTCAAAAGGGAAATGCATATGTAATTTTGCCGTATATTGTCAAATTTTCCTCTGTCGAAGTTGTGACATTTTACATTCCCGCCAGCAGTCTATTGGTGTGCTTATCTCTCCAGAGCTTTGCACACACAGTACATTGTCAAACTTTTGGATTTTACAGATCTCGTAGGTGTGAAATAGTATTTCTGCATAGTTTTAATTTGTACTTCTTTTACCACGAATAGTGTTGAGCATCTTTCTAGATGACTAAGAGAAATTTCTAGTTCTTTTTTGGGTAAACTAACTTTCCATATCTTTAGTCCAGTTTGCCATAGGGTTGTGTTGACCTTTATATTAAACCTAGCTTGAGCCAGCCACATGCCAGGCAGCTGTGTAAGCCACTCTTCTAAGTACTGAGAATGCAGACTGAACGGAGACAAAAAGCCCTGCCCTCATGGAGCTTATAATCTAGTGAGGGGGTGATGGGATTGGCCCATGAATTTTGGCAGTTGTCTGAAATCCCCCTCAGCTTAACTATTCCCATTCGGATCTATAATGGCTTGTGTCCGTATGCCATTATAATCCTGATTCTACGGACTTGCCATTTGATATGTTCTTTCAGACCTTTGTCTCTCTGTTTCCACGAAAACATGGCTTGGACTTGCTTCATCAACTCTCTCAGTTTGGGTTAATTTGGGTAGTATATTTATCCTAGTGTGTTTCTTAGGATCCAACCCTTGGTTTCTATTCACTGCGGTGTGAACTACTTGTACAAGAACAATTGAGCAATTGGAGCAGCTTACAAGCTGAGTGGCCTGGGCCAAATTGCTGCACCCCTGTGAGTCCACACGTCTTTATCTGTAAAATGAGGGTGATTATACTTGTCAGTATGGAGAGACTAAAATAAATAACAAATGCAAATTCCTAGAAATCTGTTCCTAGTATAAGTGCTGAAAACATTTTTACTTTCAAAGAGTGTTTTATTAAGGAAAATGGCAGCTAAGAGGGGCACAGGATTCAAAATTCTTCCAGAGAAACATCGCGCATTAAATTTTACCCTAAATTGTTTCTCTTTACTGGTCAGATACATTCACTGTAGACGCACTAGAAATGCATCATTTCCTTGTGAACACTTTCTAAGAGTGTTGTTCGTCCCACAGTTAGAGCCTGCCAGTATCCAGCCTCAATTCTAACCACACATCCAGTTTTTCTCACTTTATTGCAATACTGAACTCTTCTGTAGTTCTTTGACTTTATGACTTCTTCTAAATTCCATTCTTCCTGTATGCATGTGCAATTTTCTTTTTTCTCCTATCTTCCTGGAAAACTTCTCATCTACTAAGATCCAGCTCAAAATATTATCTATTGTAAGGAGTTTTCCCTAATCTCTTACCCTTGCTCTCTTAGAAATACATTTCTTTTCTTTTTTTTGGTGAGGAAGATTGGCCCTGAGCTATCATCCATTGCCCATCTTTGTCTTTCTGATGAGGAAAATTGTTCCTGAGCTAACGTCTGTGGCAATCTTCCTCTGTTTTGTATGTGGGACACCACTACAGCATGGCTTGATGAGCAGTGTATAGATCTGTGCCTGGGATCCGAACCTGAGAACCCCAGGCTGCTGAAGTGGAATGTGCAAACTTAACCACTATGCCACTAGGCCGGCCCCCAAATCTCTTCTTTTTAACTTCTGGACAATATGCATACTTCTGTCATCACATTGAAAACTTCACATCATAGTTGTTTACATAGCTGCTTTCTCCCCTGCACCTTAAGCTTTTGGAGAGAAGAGCTATTGTCTATTATGTCTCTATGTCTGGGTCTCTATGCCTAGCAAGTACTTTGCCAGTAGTTGCTGCTCAAAAAATGTTTATAGCAATTCCCACTTAGAGCTTGCCTTATAAAATTTGAAATTAGTGGTATATATATATATAGTGTATATGATGTGATTTCAACAATGCTTAGGAAAATCCTTTTTTTGTTCCATACCAGCAGCTGATCAACATATCACTACAAAACTTTTTCTACTACTCACTGGTGCCTGAAAAGTCTGTAACAGAGAGTAAAACGCTTTCTTCCACAAAGACTAAATGCATATCAGCCTGGGAGAAGAAATACTTTGATTTGAATACAAAGACAGGAGAGAGATGAGGGGCATTCTCGACCTGAAGTAGGAATATGACAAACAGGCGGGAAGATCAGGTCAAAAGTTCATATTGAGACAACATGTTTTGAGACTTTTGCTTGCCTGTATTAATTTATGTTTTCAGTGGCGACCACAACCAAAAATAGCCTCAAGAATGTGAAACAAATGTAATTTTAACTAGAAATCAGAAATACTAATGTATATTTCTCTCTCCACCCCATATATTTTTTCAGAATGCATAAGTGCAAGAGGTCAAAGTCTTAATACAACAAGCAATTCATCGATGCAGCAAACAGGCAAGGGCAATTACAGTTCCGGTAATGCTCATCTTTTAATGGTAGTTCTAATGGAGAGTGCTTGATACTTGTATGTTTTTACATTTTAGAATCTTAATTGTCTTACATGCACTTATAGACTGTATTATCTAAATAAAATATTGCTTATGTTTAAGGGTATTGGTAAATTTTTTATTATGAAATAATTTCTGTGCTTATTTAGTACCTATGTCAAGAATTGATCACTACACAAACCAAGGACATATTCAAAATTTTCTTTATTCAAATTTTAAAACATAGGGTATTACTCTAGGGAACTTAAAAAAATAGGTTTTAGCAAATGTTAGTTATTTATTTTCTGTATCCCCTGCTCAGTCTACTGTCTCTCAAATTTTTGTTTGTCATTGTGGTTAACTTTTTCTTTATATTTTAAAAAGCTATTTTTGTTATGTATCTTACATTGAGTACTTCATGGAAAAATAATTCCACTGATTTCAAAATGTATTCTTGGATTCAATAAATATCCTTTCTAATTATACTCAATTATTCGACATCTGGAAAAATTAGATGCCAGGTCAATTACAGAATAAAGTAAGTAAAATAACTACGTAAACTATAAATCGTAGGGGTAGGGACAATATGTGAGTGTAGTAGGTTGAATGATAACCCCCCAAAAAGATATGTCTACCTGGAACCTGCGAATGTGACCGTATTTAGAAAAAGGGTCTTTGAAGATGTAATTAAAGTTAAGACTCTTGAGATGAGATCATCCTGGCTTAAGGTGGGCCCTAAATCCAATGACAAGTGTCCTTGTAAGAGCAGAGAGGAGGTAAAGTCACAGGGGAGAAGGCAATGTGAAGATCAAGCAGAGATGGGAATGAGGTGTCTACCAGCCAAGGACTACCAAGGGCTGCTGGCAGCCTCCAGAGGCTGGAAGAAGCAAGGAAGCTTTCGTCCCTAGAGCCTTTGGAGAAAACCAGCCCTGTGACACCTTGGTTTCAGATTTCTGTCTTCCAGAAACATGAGAGAATAAATTTCTCTTGTTGTAAGTGACCAACTCTGTGGTTATATATTAAGGCAGCCCAAGGAATCTAATATAATGAGTAATTAAGTTACTTTTCAGCTATAAATATATTTTCAAAAACAATTCATATTTGTTTCAGTCTCTCTATGTGCATATTGTCAAAGAGTTAAGTTAGACTTCTGATGTTAACGATGTAAAACTGTAATCTTTCTAAACTCAAGAGAAAATTTGGTTTCATATGAAGAAATTAAAGAAATCACAGGACCATTGATCAGAAGCTTTAAACATTTGTTGTACTACTTTGGTGTATACAAAGCTTCAAGTAAGATTAGGAAGGATGCTATCTATTTTCAACTAAGACATGATACATGATATGGAATTGGCATTCTGTAGCAACTAGCTACCAATAGAGATAATACAACTAAAGGACTCATACATTAGCAATTAGCTAAGTTTAAAAAGCTTATCCAATAGAATAAAAACAATCAGGGGAATATTTGTGACAATACGTATATATTTTTTCTCATCTAAAAACAATTATTTTTACACATTCAAGAGTATATTCCAACTTGTGGGTTTTATCTCTGGTATGAGAAGTTGCAGGGATCATTTATTGATTTTCCTTCACAGGATACTCTTGGGAAGGAGGTGGACTTTGCTTGATTTGGGTAGGAGAATTTGGTATCTGGCTTGAGAGGCAGATTTTTTCATGGGCCTCCACTCACTGGAAAACCTTTGTTAAACAGAAGGTCTCTTCCACACTCCAGCCCACTGGGAGATCATTGACACTCAAAATCCCTGAAAACGTCATTCAAGTCAATTTGGAAGACACTACTTAATGCGATACCAGGCTCTTCCAACAGAATCCATAGTATCTGAACACTGATTTAGTTATATCTGATAAGAACTAATGTGGTCAAATTTCCACTATTCCTAGACAGGACAGCTACAATGAGAATCCACTGAAGTAGCAACAACTTAATAGTTCAGAGCATGCCAATCATTTGCTGTGTCACTAAAAGTAAAAATTTCTATAACGCATATGAAATAAAAGCCAAAGCATAGAAGAACAGCCTTTAAATATCCCTTTAAAGGTATCAATCGAAGCTGAGTTCTTTGAACTTTCTGCTGACAACAGACTATATCTCTAAAGTAGAGAGCAGCTCTCAGGGCTGCAGAGGCCAGATGCCCATAAGAGAAAGCCCTCATATACTGGAGTAACATTTGTCTATCATGGCTGGCATCTCGTGATCACCAGAGAGCTCCTTTAGCTAGGAATGGGGCAGGGCTCATTGCAGTTTTCTTATTCGTCAGAATCCTACTGCGTGTCCTCAATACTTGCCACGTTTCATTTAAAGTAAGGAAAGGATGGAGAAAAGGAAGGAAGGAAGAAAAGGAGGGAGGAAGCTGCTACTTATGATAAAAATAGAACAGGAAATTTATTTAAATTGAGGGAGAACTTGAAGTTGTCCGTGGAGAGGTAGTTTATTTTTAAAAGGCAAAGTAATCAGAAGAAAATAGAGTACTCAAGGGATGTTTATTGTCTTTTTTCCTAATTGTGTAAGGCCACGCCCATTTGTTTACATATGGCTGCTTTCTTGCTCCAATAGCAGAGTTGAATACTTGCAACAGAGACCATATGGCTTGCAAAGCCTCAAATGTTCACTCTTTGGCCCTTTATGGGAAAAGTTTGCAGATCCTGGTTTTTTCTCTTCCAATACCCTTACATCACCTTACTTGCACCCCTTATTCTTAATAAAACTTTAAATTTTCCTCTTGATGCTTCCAAATGGGAACTTCAACAACATCATCATCAAAAATACCCACATCTTAAATTTTCTTCCATTACAAACACTCAGTCTTGGTTGGTGGTGAATGTGATAATGGAAGAAACTGACAGACCTTAGGACCCCTGAGAAGCTGGGTGTGGTAAAAGGGAGCTGTCTGGAAAGGCTAAGCTATATTGTGTGCTGTGGTAGAGCTTTAGAATCTGGAATATCTAAGCCATAGCTTGATCTCAGTAAGCCCTCCAGCTCTGACTTCTTATCTGTTTCTGGAATAGATTCTTGAGCCCAATATGAGCTAAATTTAACTGTTAGAATCTCATTCTTTGCCTTCCTTCCAGCCCAGATCAATAACATTTAGCTGCCTAGAAAAGCCAAATTATTTCAGAGGTCTGTTTCTTGCTCATTTCCAGGACCTTTATTGCATTTTTTTGTTTTTTAATGTGGTAGAGTTGGGTGGAGAATTAGAAGAAGGAGCAAGAAGTATATTTTTATACACAGAGAAATCATAAGTGCTCGTTGAATGGTGGTCTTATAAACCAGGAAGAACTTTGTTAGACCCTTAAATCATAAGAAGTATTTTCTGTTATCATTGTTGCCATTTTAAAAAAACAATGCTACAAAAGAGAAGTTTTCACAAACCAAATATGAAGTATATTAGGACTATTTTGATTGTCAGAAATTCTATAGAACCCAAGGGAAGAAACGCATATGGGTCTCAGACACTATGGAATTGGAAACTTGAGCTAAGTGAAGACGGTCATCTCTCTCTCTGCTTCTGTTTCCTTTTTCCCAAGGTAGGTGTATTAGTCAGGATTCCTCAGAGAAACAGAACTACAGAATGTATTGAGAGAGAGAGGGAGAGATTTATTTTAAGGAACTGGCTCACGTGATTGTGGAGGCAAGTCTAAAATCTGCGGGGTAGGCCAGCAGGCTGGGGATCCAGGAAATAGTTGCAGTTTGCATCCAAAATCAGTGTGCTGGCAGAATTCCCTTTCCCAGGAGGTCAGTCTTTTTCTATTAAGCCCAACTCACTGGATGAGGCCCACCCACATTATGGAGGTTACTTTGCTTTACTCAAAGTCTACTGATTTAAATGTTAATGGCATCTAAAAAATACCTTCACGGAAACATCTGAAATAATGTTTGACTATATATCTAGGCTCTATGGCCTAGCCAGGTTGACACATTAAATTAATCATCACAGTAGGAAAAATGGGGAAGGAAGAGGGATGAACTGTTCTTCTCAGTTCTGGTTCCAAAACTCTTAAGAAAGTACTGATTTGTCCAGCTGGGTGAGGTGCCCACCACCGGACCAAAAACTTTAATGAGGGGGTGGCATCTGGAGAAAGGACTATAATCAGCCCAGGTCAGGTGAGGTGCCCATGATGGACAGTCCACTGTGGCTAGAGAAGCAGTGCAGGCAGGGTTACCTGGTACAAAATCGTTGTCAAGTACAAAACCACATGTCTCATAAATGGGAAATCATTGATTAATAGCTTATAAATGTAATTTTCAAATGTTAACGTTTTTCCATTTAATATGGAATAACTTCTGATTTCTGTTTTGCGAGGCTTTCTGTTTAATTTAGTTGTGATTAACTGCTTTCTATCATATTGTATATAAGAATTTGTGGAGAAATAGTGACTTCTACTCCATGTAAGTACCTAAAATTGATTTCATTTACTTTTCTCTGAATATTTTCTAGCTTCAGTAAATGGTTCCTCTACGGACAAGAGGCAGAGAAAATTAGAACTTCCTGCAGAAGGTAAGATGCCTTTTCTTCCTAGAGGCCAGTACTGAAGTGATGGAATGTTGAACCTCCTTGGAGACATAGCTGATGGTCTGGTCTGAGGGCCAGCCTTGTGGCCGGTTAGAGAATGCGGTGATGTGAGGGGCCGGCCCCACGGCCGAGTGGTTAAGTTCGCCAGCGCCGCTTTGGTGGCCCAGGGTTTCGTTGGTTCAGATCCTGGGCGCGGACATGGCACCACTTGTCAGGCCATGATGAGGTGGTGTCCCACATGCCACAACTAGAAGGACCCACAACCAAAAATATACAACTATGTACTGGGGGTACTTGGGGAGAAAAAGCAGAAAAAAAAAAAAAAGATTGGCAACAGTTGTTAGCTCACGTGCCAATCTTTAAAAAAAAAGAAAATGGTGATGTGAGTGCTGTGGTCTGAGGGAGCCTGAATGACCCCACTCTTCCTCCCCCAAAACAGTTCATCCCACTTGAAGATTGTGGATCTTTCTCTCTCAGGCACAGTGCTAGGCTTCATGGGGAACACAAAGATAAGCAAGATGAGTAAGACTGTCAGAGAGCCCTCAGGGAGCTTATTTTGTGGGGGAACCCAGACATGAGCACAGCTGTCATATATGACAGAGGAGACAAGCATTCACATCAAGTGGACCAGGGAATGTAGAGGAGGGAGCATCCAAGCACCAAGGCTCAGAGAAGGCTTCACAGAGGATGCAGCATGTAAACTGAGTCTTAAAGGAAGAGGAGGATTTTAGTAGACAAAGAGAATTGTGTAGGGCATCCCAGACCATGGGAACAATGTGAAGAAAGACATAGAAATGCAATTGTGCTGTGTGATTCCTTGCTGGAATGTGGGGGCAGTCTAGGGGGTGATAAGATTGCAAAGGTGAGTCGGTTTGAAAAAGTGGACTTTCAGAGCCAATACAAAGACATTTAATTTAAACATTTTCTTCAGGCAGTGAGAGATCTCTGAAGAGATCTCTGAAGGGATCTCTAAAGCAATCTCAGTGTTGACAGAATCACAACTGTGTTATAAAATGATGTACCTGGAGGTAATATACGATTTGAACTGAAGAGAGGAGAGTTAGAGACAGAGACAGAGGTTACGAGGCTTTTGCAGAAACCTACGTGCATGGTGATGGGGAGTGAAACTATGGTATTGTAATGAGAAAAGAAAGGAAATGCCCAAAAGCCAACTGGAATTTGCGTGCAAAGGACTGAATGAGACTGGAAGATATTTATAGACAAAGCATGCAGAAACGATGGGATATGACTGCTGGTTCTGGAGCAAATATGAGAATCTGCCCTCTGTCTTCTCTGTGAAGTAGGAGGTGAATCATCCTGCGGATCGCGGGAGGGTATGGAGAATGTATTTGTTAGGTGCCAAACACACTGAGTGTGGGGGTTGACTGGCTATCGGTAAATTATCACAACAGGTATGAAAAAAGAAAGAAGAGGATGAAGAAAGGGTGAAATCGTAGCAGTGACATAAGAACTATCATTGTAGGTGAAGGGGGATTGACTGAAGGTCGTAGAGCGGAGGAAGGTGAAAGAATGTCCACTGTGCTCGGAACCCTCACCACCTGAGTTACTTCTTTGGATACTGTGCCCCTGCTAAAATGCATATGTTCATTTGATTAGCTAGTACTTTCCTTTAAAAAATTAGAGGCAGATCTTAAGGATAAATAAGGCAAAAACATTAAAGCCTTCCACTGCTTACAAGCTAAAGTTCACAATACCAAAAGTAGAAGAGCCTTCACAACATGTTATGACACTAGTCTCTTACCTTCCTGGTTTTATCGTCAGCTTCTTTCCCTTGTGCACAGATATGCTTACCCACACCCGCCTCCAGTTGTTCTCCAACTAGCCACGTTCTTGCTTGCCTCTAAGCCTTCGCCAAGTTGGAGGTTCCCTCTGCGAGGAGACGCCACCCGGAGTGGTGGAAAGAGTATGGTTTGAACTGTCCTCTCAGATCTGCTTTAAAATCCTCCCTCTTCCTTTTTCTAGTTACGTGATTTTTATTTGGCCATGAAATGCAAAGGCTTGAGTACGTTACAAAAGAGGCAGGTGACACCAAAAGACCATATGAGAGAGGGCAAATGCAGAGTTTGGAAAAAATGAGCTTCATATACATAGAAATTTCGCCCTGCCCCAGCTGGTTCAGCTCATGTCAAAGAGATGAAATCACTGACACCTCTGTTGCAGGTGGGTCGTAACAGATACACCTGCTCACCTCTCTGCAAACCCCTCGGTCCTGAACAGGTCAGGTTAGGGGAAAGCCTGAGCTTCTATGTGGGAAGATGCTCGCAGGTCTTAATTTTTACTTTAAAGTATGGAAAAATAGGTCAATTCTGTATTTAATCCTGATAATTGTATTGAACGTTTGGAAACAAAATCTGTGAACAAAGTTTGCGGCTGAACTGTCTGGGAGCGTATATGTGATGGAGTAGGAAGGAAGGGTCACTCGTTCAAAGGCCACGTTTGATCATATCAGACATTTGCAATAAAATCCTTTTTATAGAAGACTTATAGAAGAAAATTTAGTACTTTTTCACAAGAATAAGTACTTCTAAGCAGCTGTTTTCACTAGGCATGATTATTTTTCATTTTGTGGGATGGTCCAACTGATAAAGTAACAGATTATTTTCAAATCTGTTGATTTCACTGACTTTGTGATTCTTCACATGGAAATTAAACGAAAAAATTTCCCAGTCCCATATACTTTCCACTTTTATGTTTGTCTGAAGTGTCACCCTCGAGGACAGGCATTTAGTTGTGATGTTACTGGGTTTTTTGCTTTCATCAAAACCTAGGAGGAGAAAATCACGTCACTAAAGATTCCATTTTGTTCCCTGAGGGCCATGAATTGCATGATACATCTAATAGTCTCTATGACCAAAAGATTTTATTTAGAACATTGCCTTTGTTTTTTAATTTAGAATTCTGTTTCTCTTCTGTTTGTTTTATAGACATCAGATCTCCTAATTAATTTCAAAATGCTTTAAAAAAATTTGTCGTACACATAATTCATGTTGTTTTCCTAATGATACATAGTACAGGACAAAATTGATTAATCTTTGGGTGGATTTAATATGTTATATATATTTCATGAATGTTAATTTCCTATAAATCTAACATTTCTGGAATGAGTTCTCCAGCAAAGCAACGTTCTAGTACAACTTTGTGTAATACGTTGTGGACAAATTTAACACAGGAAGTTCTTTATCAGGTTTTCTTTTGTTATTCTCCTTGTGTGTGTGTGTATCCAGCCAACACTTCTCTGTCCGTACCTGTGGATACGAAGGCTGTGTTCGATTGCCCTTCCATCCTGTTGACTTCTGTGGTGGTAACAACGTGGCAAATAATCCTCAGAGACAAGCTGTCCTGCACCAGAGCGTACAGGAGAGATAGAAATGAGACCAAGGAAGGAAACTGTACCGACGAGAGAATAACCTGGGCCTCCAGACCTGATGAGAACCTCGCCCTTCAGATTGATCCAGTGGCCACCACTCATGACGGGTTTTACATGTGTCAAATGGTAACACCTGATGGGAATTTCCATCGTGGATATCACCTCCAAGTTTTAGGTAAGGAAGAGCACATATTGTGGTATTTCAGATAACCAGATTTGGCACTGAAACAAACGTCCCTCTAAATTCCATAGCCCATGTGTCAAGACTGAAGCATTTCTCCCTGGTCTCTGCAGTGCCCCCCGAGGTGACCCTGCTTCAAAGCAAGAATGGAACCGCGGTGTGCAGGGCAGCTGCAGGGAAGCCGGCTGCACAGATCTCCTGGACTCCAGAGGGAGACTGTGTCACCGAGCGAGAACATTGGGCCAATGGCACAGTGACCGTCCAGAGTACATGCCGCTGGGAGGACCACCCTTTGTCTAATGTGTCCTGCTCTGTCTCACATGTGACTGGCAACAAGAGCCTGCCTTTAGAGCTGACACAAGGTTCGTAATTTTTCTCGTTTTGTGTTTGATTTTTCCATTCTTTCAGAGGAGTTACCTTAAGAAGGAAAAAAATATGCAGAGAAATTTCATTCAAGGATTTTTTTCCACCCTCCAGTTTCTCTCTCTCTCTTCCTCAGAATAAAGAGATATGTCTAGAAGAATAATACAGAAAATTATTGTAAAAAGTCACATTATACAATGCAGTTTATTCTACTTTTAATGTTCACTTCTACTAGTAAATTGGCTGTAGTAGTGTACTTTTAAATGACTACTTATGAGTTTTACCTCTCTCTCTTTTTTATTGAGGTAACATTGGTTTATAACATCATATAAAATTCAGGTGTACATCATTATATTTCAGTTTTTGTGAAGACTACATCGTATTCACTACCCAAAGACTAATTGCCATCTGTCACCTGCACATGTGCTCTTTTACCCCTTTAGCCCTCTCTCCTCCCCACTTCCCCTCTGGTAATCACCAACTCAATCTCTATATCTATGTGTTTGTTTCTTGGTTTTTTTTTTATCTTCCACATATGAGTGAAATAATACAGTATTTGACTTTCTCCATCTGACTTATTTTGCTTAGCAAAATGCCCTCAAAGTCCACCTATGTTGTCGCAAATGGTAAGATTTCATTTTTTTCATAGCTGAGTAGTATTCCATTGTGTATATAGACCACATCTTCTTTCTCCATTCGTCTGTTAGTGGGCATTGAGGTTATTTCCAAGTCTTGGCTATTGTGAATAATGCTTCAGTGAACACAGGAGTACATATATCTTTTTGAATTAGTGTTTTCATGTTCTTTAGATAAATACCCAGCAGTGGAATAGCTGGATTGTATGGTATTTCTATTCTTAATTTTTAGTGGAATCTCCATACTGTTTTCCATAGTGGCTGCACCAATTTACATTCCCACCAGCAGTGTGCAAGGTTCCCTTTTCTCCACATCCTCTCCAACACTTATTTCTTGTCTTTTTAATAATAGCCATTCTGACAGGCTTGAGGTGATATCTCATTTTTGCATTTGCATTTCCCTAATAATTAGTGATATTGAACATCTTTTTATGTGCCTGTTCCCCATCTACATATCTTCTTTGGAAAAACGTCTATTCAGATCTTCTGCACATTTTTTTTTTTGTGAGGAAGATTGGCCCTGAGCTAACATCTGTTGCCAATCTTTCTCTTTTTGCTTGAGGAAGATTGTCACTGAGCTAACAACTGTGCCAATCTTCTATTTTATGTGGGATGCTGCCACAGCATGGCTTGACGAGTGGTGCTAGGTCCATGCTTGGGATCCAAAACTGCAAATCCCAGGCCACTGAAACAGAGCATGCAAACTTAACCACTACACCAGCTGGTTACTACTGGGCCAGCCCCTCTCTGCTCTTGTTTTAATTGGCTTCTTTGTCTCTCTGTTGTTGAGTTGTTTGAGTTCTTTATATAGCTTGGATATTAACCCCTTATCGGATATATGATTTGCAAATATCTTCTCCCAATTGTTAGGTTGTCTTTTTGTTTTCTTGATGGTTTCCTTTGCTGTGCAGAAGCTTTTTAGTTTGAGGTAGTCTCATTTGTTTATTTTTTATTTTGTTGCCATTGTCTGAGGATACATGATATTCAAAAAGATGCTGCTAAGGCCAATGTTGAAGAGCATACTTCCTAGTTTTCTTCTAGGAGTTTTATGGTTTTAGGTCTTACTTTCAAGCCTTTAATCCATTTTGAGTTAATTTTTGTGTATGTTGTAAGATAAGGGTCTACTTTCATTATTTTGCACATGGCTGTCCAGTTTTCCCATCACCATTTAATTTAAATGAATGCTTACGGTTTTAATTTTTAAACAAACACTCGTGACTTTATTAGAAGAATAAAGCCACTCATAAATTACCTTCATGAATTTTTAGTCTGGTAGAATTTTCTCCTCCAGGCTTTTCCAGTGAAATTTCTTTTTCTTTTTTTTTTTGGTGCGGAAGATTGGCTCTGAGCTAACATCTGTTGCAAATCTTCTCTTTGCTTCAGGAAGATTGTCCCTGAGCTAACATCTGTTCCAGTCTTCCTCTACTTTGTATATGGGACACCACCACAGCATGGCTTGGTGAGTGGTGTGCAGGTCCATGCCTGGGATCTGAACCTGTGAACCCTGGGCCCCTGAGGCAGAGCACACAAACCCAACCACTATGACACCAGGCTGGCCCTTCCAGTGAAATTTCTTAAATGTCTTGTAATAATGTCTATGATTCAGCTCATTACTGCTTTAGTTTCTCTATTCTCTACTCCCATCCTACTCTCATTTCTTGTTATTTAAAAACGAATTAAATATCATTTTAATCAACATAACGCATATAGTTTAAGTCTCTATTGTTTTATTAGGCTACAATGGAAAACATTAGCCCTGTCTCTGGCTCTCCCTCACCACCTCTCCATCCTTACACAACTTCCCAGAGGCAACTACTTTTAAATTTTCAAGTGTTTCTTCTAGTATTTAACTCCATTTCTATAAACAACATGATTATATTGCTATTTCTTAATATGTCAGATGTAGACTTTATGTACTCACTTCCTCTTATGGTAGATAAGAATTTAACTTTATCTTCTTCCCTTCCATCATCCTTCTGTATATAGTAATATATCAATTTTTGGTTAACTGAAATAGCCAGTGTTTACATTATTTTGAACATGTAAATTTTGTTGTGTTGAATCAAGAAATAAACTTGTACTTTCCTTTTTAAATAACCTTTTGTTTTTCTTGGACTTAATAGTTGCTTTACTTTTTTGTTTCTTTAATATTGTATGCAGTTAATTATCACTAAACTTGCTTAAAGAACATCTCCTAATACTACTTTCCACATGATCAGATTTGTTAGGTAATCTGTCAGCTCCATTTTTCTCTTGAAGCATCCTTTCTTGAGTTTATACATGCTCGTCTAATCTGGCCCAGTTGGTCACTAAACCTGCTGCCCTTCTATTGTCTGGACATTCTCTGTCCCATGATCCTCTGCTTGATCCATGTCTATTTAATCTGAGTTCCTTCTGCCTTCCAGACATTTGTTTTAATCTCTTTCTTCCACATAGGAGGTTTTCCTTAAGTCTTTGGTAATCGTTGCCTATCGTTGAAATCAAAGTGGAAGCTAAAGTGTTGATTGGAAGCTATGTTATTTGTGAGTGAGTTTGTCAACTAGTCAGCTTCAACAGGGTGAAAAGGAGGTAAATTAAAAAAAAAATAGAAGATTCCTTATTTCCTCATGTATCTGAAGGTCTTCTCTGAAGTTGTTCAGGTTCTGCAGAAAATAACTCTCAGTCTCTTGCCCTGGAGGGGTAAGCGTATCAGTGCTCTGGGAGGAGAGACAGAGAGAGAGGGGAATGTGCATTCATGTGTGTCTGTGTGTGATGGCTCAGAACCCTGACTTTCCGTTAACACCTCTCTTCCGTCTGGCCCTTCATCTCCAACCTCCATCTCCAACCTCCATTATGTCTGGAATCTTGACTTTGGAGTCTTCCTGGTTCATCTTCTCTGGGCCAAACATCCTGTTTTCTGCTGGTTGAGGGAGGCGCGTGAGCTGGCACAGGGTGGGAGGAAACTTGGCAGTCTACCTGCTCCCAATACAGACTTTCAAATAAGCTCCTAACTGTTAGTCCCACACTTCACTCTCTACAAACCCCTTTCTCTGTATTTGGTGTTTCCTACTCTTGAGTCTTCCTGGAGTTGCATGGGCACTAAGGTTTTTTACTAATTCCACCCTAAATTATTTCCCATTCTTCTATTCATTTTTCACCTAAAAACAGGTTGAAATCTGTTATCTGCTCTTGTTTTCATCCCTGTTCTCTGCTTTTGCAAGCCTGCACTTTAAAACATTTCTTTACCCATGTTTTAGTAAATTTTAAGAAGGGAGAAGAGAAAAACCCATGTGTTTAACCCATTATTTTTCAATATTCCTTCTTAAAGTGAATATTTGTTTTTGTAAAGAAAAGGGTTTAGCAGTATTTACTGAGAAGAGTAATTGTGCCTTGGTTATATATTAAATTCAACCATCCAGTATCACAATGAGATATCATATTTATAGAATCTCAGAATCGAAGGGACCCTTAGGCCATTCCCACTCAGTGCAGGGATCTCCTTCACATCTTCTTTGTAGGGTAATCCCCAGCCTCTGTTAGTACACTTCCAATGAAAGAAAGCGCATTCGTTTGGAAGAGAGGTTTTCAAAACAATGCTGTTTTTAACTGTAAAGCAAAACTTTTCTTTTTCAAATAAACCCAGAGAAATCCAAAGTGTAAAAACAAGCTGCTGAAGGAAGGTGGAGGGCCTGGATGCCAGCCTGCTCAGCCTCTGCTTCACCTTCTCCTGCCGCCCCAGCCACGTTCATGGAGCGCCGGGAGCACAGGCTGCAAACCACTGCCTCTCAGAGTTGGCAATTCCTTTGTTGACTTGTGCTCTCGTCAGACTGAGCTTTATAATGCTGCCAGCAGTTAATAAATAATTTAAAGTTGCTGCCGTGAATTCATTTCAGTCTCAATGCCCTGGAAGAAAGGTGACTTCAGAATTAGGGTTATTTTTCCAGCTACCTTCCTTACAACCCCCTATTTATTTTTGAATCTTGGAGAAGAGAGATCTAATGGAGAGATCTAAATTTCACATTTCACATTTCTTCTGTAGGAATGTACCATTCATAAACCCTTAAAGCAATAAAATTCTGCCTTAAGATAATGTCTTGCTGGAAAGCCTAGAATCTGAATTGATAAAACAATTTTATTATAACAACTATTAAACTATGAATGGGTTAGAAGTGTTTAAAATAAAATCACAGAAATGAATTTCATGTACTGTGAGACGTCCTTGAGCTATATATGTGCATATATTTTATTCATTTTTAATAGACTTTATTTTTTTTAGAACAGTTGCAGGTTCATAGCAGAAGTGAGTGGAAAGTACCGAGAGTTTCCATATAACCTCTGCCACAACACATGCACAGCCTCCCCTTCCATCTACATGCCCTGCACCACAGTGGTGCACTTGTTATAAACTATGAACCTACATTAACACATCATTATCATTCAGGTCCATAGTTTACATTAGGGTTCACTCTAGGCATATGTTCTATAGGTTTTAACAAATGTGTAAATGACATGTATCCACCATATAGTATCGTAAAGAGTAGTTTCACTGCCCTAAAACTCTCTACGTTCCACCTATCCAACCCCTCCTCCACCCTAACCCCAGGAATGCCTCCTGGTTTTCTTACTGTGTCCACAGTTCAGCCCCTTCCAGAAAGCCATATAGTTGGAGTCATACAGTATGTAGCCTTTTCAGATTGCTTCTTTCACTTAGTAATATGCATGTAAGCTTCCTCCATGTCTTTTTCCTGGCTTGATAGCTCATTTCTTTTTAGTGCTGCACAACGTTGAACCATATGTTTTTGTGTCTATATTTACAGGTGCCCAAACAACAGCAAACTTAAGTTTTCTCTATATCATCCCCTGTATTTTTATTGTCTTTGTCATCGGGGGATCCATTTGGCTTTTGAAAAACAGTGGCTGCAGGTATTGACTGATGTTTTCTCTTCTTTACCTTTATTGGGTTAGAAAGGAGTCAGAAATATGGAGTTGATGAACTGGGTAAAACTAAGATGTTAACATCAATTCTCCCATAATCAAGCGGCATGTCCTGAAGGTGATAGACTTGGACTACTCTGAATGATGAGAGGGATTTTGTTAGGTTACTTAGGCTCACAAGATGGTGAATTAGGCCATTTAGGGCGTGCTAGTTTTTCATTTGGGAAAAGAATTACAATAATTTATTTCATATACTATAGAGGAGGTGTCACTTATATTCTGTTACATCAAGCTCTTGTTGCATAATTTCACTTCCTTTTTCAAAATCCAGATTTATCTTATTTGAGTGTACTACTTCAAGCATCATTCTTCACTCATTTCTGGTAGCTCATTTCTGATATATTGTGGCTTCTATCAAATGAACCACAATCGTTAATAATATGCTGTTTTATTGTTTTTCCACTGTCGATCTAAATAATAATGTTTCCTGCATTCAGTCCACCTTATTTTTATTTTTACAGAAAATGTAAATTGAAAAAAACAGAAGCTAATCCAGGTGTTGAGGAGGTAAGATAAGATTTAGAAAAATATTTGCAAGCTTTTAAGCTGTGTAATCTGAAAACCTAGCCACATAATTTATAATTTGCATCAATATTAGTGTTTTAGGTGAAAAGTAGAAATTCTAATTTTAGAGTCCTAATTGACAAATGTATTTATTTTGTTAATTATCTACCAAATACTATTTATATACCACCCCAAATCCTTATTTTCGTTTCATGAACTGCATCCTACAAAACATAACGGTTGCCTCGTTTGGATGGTTATCTGCAGAGAAACTGAGTTGGGGTTTCCTCCCCTATGAAACCATCTCTAATTCTTGACTTTCCTTTCTCAATAGCATCATCATTTCCCTCTTACCCAAGCTTAAAACCTGTCTTACTCCTTAATCTCTGTAACCAGTAGCTTACCAAATCTTTGACCCTCTTTTTAAAAATGCTTCTCATGTCACTTCATTCTTCTCCATTCCTACTTTCACACAACCTTTATTATCTGACACTGAGACTTAAGTAATCAATAAATATTTTTTTTCATAAAATATTAGAGAGAAGTATTTCTCTATGTTCATGTAAACCGGAGACATAACTATAAGCATTATTGGTAGATGCTAAGGCTGTGGGCACCTGTTAGAAACACATAGGTAGTTTTTATTGTAATTTATGGCTTTTTTAAATTAGTTTTGACTTTGAGTTCTTTCTTAGGATGAAATGCAGCCTTATGCCAGCTACACAGAGAAGAACAATCCACTCTATGATACTACAAACAAGGAGAGGTGTCGGATGTTACAAAGTGAAGTTGATGGAATAGGTCTCGATACTTTATAAGTTGTTGGAGTCTAGCACCAGGACAAATGAATCAAGAAACAGTACAATTACTGCTTTGACTTTCTTAGAGTTCTAGAATGGAAGATCTATTTTGAAATTAGGTTTTCAAAGATTCTTAGAAGAAAAAGAATAGAAGGATTTGCATTTACATTCTTACACAAGTGAAATTTTAGAATCTTAGCTGCTACTAGCTTGTTCTCTGAAGAACTGATACTATTTACAAAGAAATCATTCTCATGATAAAATATTCAAATTGTTCAGTATAGTAGATAATGAAAACCAAATTTCTTCAAGAAATAACTCTGCAGAAGGAACAATCATCAAAAATTTTTATGTATTCCTCCAGAAAATTTCTATGTGCATATGACATATCTGTATGCCCATGGTATATGTGTACATTTATATGTCTATTTACATATACATACCCATATCCTTGTCGAGGCACAAATGGGAATATGCCATAGTGCTGTTGTGTAATTCTAGAAAGCTAATATTATAATATGTCTTGGAGATCTTTTATATCAACACAAGCAGAGCTACCTCATTCTTTTTAATGGCTACACGATATTCCATTGTATAGTTATGTCATAATTTAATTAACCAAAACCCTAGTGATGGACATTTAGACTGTTTTAAGTTTTGCTTGTTTTGCTATTATAAACAATACCACATAGAGTGTTTCTTGTGTATGCATCTTTTTGTATTTGTTTGAGTATCTTCATAGGATAATTTCCTTGAGTGAAATCACTAGGTCAAAGAGTTTGTGCATTTTTATTATTGATGAACATGTCAAATTGTATCAATTTACATTCCTTCCAAATGTGTTTGCATGTGCCTTTTCCTATACTGTTATTTTAATATATGCAAGATTACCACTTCTTGTTTCGAATCAGTTAGCTAATATGATATTGGATTATGATAACAATTATATTATTTAATAAAATTAGATTTATATTTTTCTGTAATGTTTGTGAGAGCGAGAGAACAAGTGTGAGGACATTAGCATTTTCTGAACTCATTATATCTCTATGGAGGTATTGATAACTAATGCCTAACAGTTTTGTACATATGATAAATTGAAAATGTGTATTTTTGTGGTGTACGTTTTATTGTGATGTATTTATCAAATAACAAACATTTATTGACTATATAAGCAGCTAAATATGCATTACAGAGGTTTTGGGTATCTGTAAAATATGACCTGTGTGCTAAGAGAATGGCCATGGGCAATGGACTTGACCCTCTCCTGCATTTTTCTGTGGAATAAAATATTGGGGATGTGTATATTAATCATTTTTTAATATTATGAAAGTATGTTTTATTTATGGAAAAAATAAGCCTGTTTCTCCATAGCAGGAAAAGCATTAAAATTTTTCATCATGGTAGAAATGAAAACAAATCCATTCATTCTTCAATTATGCCATTTGAAACATTTAAGGCAGCTATTTTGTCTTATTAATATGTTTTCCTCTCTCCAGACATTTTGGTTACTCTAGGCTTTATCTTTAAAGGGATTTTTAGTCTATTTTGGATGTAAAACTAGTATAATGACACTTGACACTTGATATTTTCACCAAATCATTTTGTTACCATTTGACTTGCCCCCAAAACCAAACCATTAAATTTCTCCATACAAATATTATCAAGTAGTGTGCACAATAGACATTATAACCCTGTACTTCATCTTTTCTTACCTTTTCATCCAACCCTGGTTGGGATGAAGCTCACAGTTAGTTAGGTTCAAAAATATCTATTATTACTAAAAAACAAAACTGTGTTTACATCTTAATTTGATCGTGTCTAAACAGCCACGTCAAATGACACCATAGTAAAGACTTCAACTGCTTTATAAATGCTAAATTATATTGCATGGAAAATAAAATAATTAAAATCTTCCACTACAGAGGTGCTAAATGTGGTTGAACATCAAAATCATGTGGGGAGGGGCTGGCCCCGTGGCCGAGTGGTTAATTTCGCGCACTCCGCTGCAGGCGGCCCAGTGTTTCGTTGGTTTGAATCCTGGACGTGGACATGGCACTGCTCATCAAACCACGCTGAGGCAGCGTCCCACATACCACAACTAGAAGGACCCACAATGAAGAATATACAACTATGTACCGGGGGGCTTTGGGGAGAAAAAGGAAAAAATAAAATCTTTAAAAAAAAAAATCATGTGGGGAAATAACAAATTATATAGATTCCCCAGATCCACTTCAGACCTGATGAATCAGGAAAATCTAGAGATTGGATCAGGTGCCTCAGTTAGGTGCTCCAGGAAGCAGAGGCTGAGATGGAGCTGGGGGCAACAAAGTTAATTGGGAGAGAGAGGTTACACTTATAAAAGAGTAAAGGGGCAGGATGTAAGATAGGGGAGGGAAAGCCTTTAGAGCATCATGGTGATCTGAATGAAACCTGTGAAAGGAAAGAGAGGAGTTAGCAGCATAGAGGAGGGAGAGCCTCAGATCACGATGTACAACTGTAAAAGTCTTGGCCAAACCAATGAGAAGCCCTAGCAGAAAAGATTGCTTCTAAGAAGAATCTTTCATGAGCAGAAATAGCCAAACTCTGATACCCTTTCAAGTTTAGTCATTGGCTGGGAAGAGTATGGCTTCAGCTCAAAAGCTGAAACGGATCCTGAAGGTGTTAACTGGAGACCATCATCTAACTGCACTCCTTGCAGTTGAATGGCAAGTTCCTTTTTGATGGGAAATCTGAACAACTCACGTCCGTAGCTGCCCAATCCATCCTTTCACCGCTTTATATTTGCCTGCTATGGCATCATCTATCTCTTTATTTTCAACTTCTCTGTGACATTTTATTTTAGGCACACCTTCTGCAAAGAAACTAGAGCTTTTTTAAATAAAGAAGATAGAGTTGATTTTTATTAACTCTTTGAGGATTTTAACTATTAATAAGAGAATTTAAACCATACACATTTGTTGTGATTACTTACATATTTATTTGGTCATATTTCTCCAATTTTATCTTGTATGTCTCATATTCTATGTTTTCTCACCCCACTCTGTTTTATTTTTTCTTTCACTATGCTTCGCTGGATTGGTTAGTTTTCTTTTCTTTTCTTTTCTTTCTTTCACCTCTAGTAGTTTAAAAGTTATTCATTGTAGTTTACATTTATTAGGGGTTATACTTCATTTATGAACACCTGAAAACAGCTTTATTGTTGTATAATCGATATAGTTAAAGCATGCACTTTGTTAACTTTTGCACATATTTAAGTGTACAATTTGTTAAGTTTTGACGTAGGTTTACACTTGTGGAACCATCAGCACAATCAAGATAATGAACTTATCTATCACCCCCAAAAGTTTTCTTATGCTTCTTTGTAATCCTACCCCTTAAGTCTTCTTGCTCCTATACCTCCCCAGGGAACCACTGATCTTCTTTCTAAAACTACGTATTAGTTTGCATTTTCTAGATTTTTTGGTCTGGCTTCTTTCACTCAACACAATCATTTTGAGATACATCCACACATTAATAGTTCATTATTTTAATTGCTGAATAGAATTTCATTGTACAGATATACCTCAGTTTGTTTATCCATTCACCTGTTGGTGGACATTTGGGTTGTTTCTGGTTTTAGGCTGCTACAAACAAAGCTACAAGCATTCCTGTGCAAGTATTTTTGTGGACATGTGCTTTTATTTTTCCTGGGTAAAAGCCTATGAAGTGGTTTGTCTGGATCATATGGTAGGTGGATGTTCAACGTTTAAAGAAATTGCCAAAATGTTTTTCTAAGCCATTGTACTATTTTACATGGCCCCACCCATGTACCAGATTCCCAGTTCTTCCATGTCTTTGCCAAGTCGGTATAGTCAATCCTCCTAATTTTAGACATTCTAATCGACGTATGTTGTCCTCTCACTGTGGTTTTAATGTGTGCTTTGCTAAAGATTAATGATGTTGGCTGTCTTATCATATACTTATTTACCACTCATCTGTCTTCTTTGATAAATGTCCAAATATTTTGCCCATTTAAAAAAATTGGTAGTTTGCTTCCTAATTGAGAATTATTTGTATATTCTGAATACAAATCCTTTTTATTCTCTTTATCATACTCTCTGAAGAGAAGATTTTTTTGTTTTTGTTTGTTTTTTAAGAGGGGGATGTTTTTGATTTTGATTAACAATTCATCAAAGTTTTCTTTTATGGGCTATTTTTGATATTGCATCTGAGAATTTTTTTCTAACCCAAAGGTCACAAAGGTTTTATCCTAGAAGTTTTAAAGTTTTTGGTTATACATTTAGGTCTATGATCCATTTTGATACAATTTTTATATGTAGTTTGAGATATAGATTAAAGTTCAGTTTTTTTGGATGTGGATAGCCGTATGGATATTCTTGCACCACTAGATTGCGTTTTAATCTTGTTGAAAATAATTTGTATGGGTCTACTTATGGGCCCTGTTGTGTTTTATTGAACTATTTGTCTATTGTTATGCCAAACACCACATTGCCTTGTAGCTTTATATGTCTTGAAATCAGGTAGTGTTATCTCTTCAACTTTGTTCTTTTTTAACATTTTGGCCATACTGGGTACTTTGCGTTTCCATATGAATTTTAGAAACATTGTCAATTTCTGCAAAAAAGCCTTCTTGAAGTTTGATTGGATTGTGTTGAAGTATACATCAATTTGAGGAGAATTGATATCTTAGCAACATAGAGTCTTCCAATCCATGAGCATAGTAGGTCTCCTATATATTTAGCCCTTCTTTAATTTCTCTCGCAATGTTTTGTACTTTTGTGTGTACAGCTTTTGCATATCTTTTCATGGATTTATCCCTAAATATTGCATTTCATACTCTTAGATACTGTTGTAAATGGTATTGTTTTTTAAATTTCAGTTTCTAATTGTTCTTTGAGATCATATAAAAATGCAGTTGAGTTTTGTATATTGAACTTATATATTATGCAACCTTGAGAAATGTACTTATTGGTTCTAACAGCTTTTTTGAAGATTCCAGCAGATTTACTACATAGATGATCGTGACATCTGTAAATGAAGACAGTTTCAGTTTTTCCTTTCCAATCTGGATAACTTTTATTTGTTTTACTTGTTAAATGATAACTGTTTCTCTACTCAGAACACTTCTGACAAAGTGTGTGGATTTTCCACACCAAGCAATTCTCCAATTCTCTGTGGACTCCAACTGGATATAGTCTACAGTTTAACTCAATTCTGACCATCTGGAGTTAGCACAAACCTCACAGATTAAGGGCTCGGTACCAAAAGACTCCCCCTGGTTTCAGATGCCAGTCGCAAGTAGTAGGACCTCAGGTTTTTCACACTTCTGTCCGACTTGGCTACAAATTGAGGGTTCCCATGGAACCCCTTCCCTCAGGTTTTGATAATTTGCTATAATGGCTCACAGATCTCAGGGAAATACTTCCTTACTGTTACTGATTTATTTTAAGGATATTATAAAGGATACAAAGGAACAGCTGGATGAAGAGGTGCACAGGGTGAGGTCTGGAAAGGTCCCAAATGTGGGAGCTCTGTCCCCATGCAGTTTGGGGTGTACCACCCTCAACTTTATATGTGGGACACCTGCCACGGCATGCCTTGATAAGCAGTGTAAGTCCACACCCAGGATCTGAACTGGCGAACCCAGGGCCACCGAAGTGGAACATGCAAACTAAACCGCTATGCCATCAGGCTGGGCCCCCTGTCTGTTTCCATTATTGTTGAGGAGGGGTATTGAAATATCTGACTATAATCATGGATTTGTCTATTTTTCCTTGCAATTTAATCAGTTTTTGCTTCATATATTTTGAAACACAGTTATAAAATGCATAAACCTTTAGGAGTATTATATCCTTTTGATAAATTTACTCCTTTATCATCATGAAATGACATTCTTTATCCTTGGTAATAATTTTTCTATCAAGTTTACCTTGTCTGATATTAATATTGTCTCTCCAGTTTTCTTTTAATTAGTGTTAGAATGGTGTATCTATTTCCGTTATGTTCCTGTTAAACTATTTTTCTTTATATCTAAAGCATGTTTCTTATAGGCAGCCTATAGTTGAGTCTTGCTTTTTATCCAATATGACCATTTTTGCTTTATTTGGCAGATTTAGACCATTTACATTTAATTTGATTATCGATATGGTTAGGGTGAAGTCTGTCAATTTCCTATTTGTTTTCTGTTTTTCCACATCTGTATTTTTTGCCTTTTCTTTCACTTACCACCTTGGAAATTGAATATTTTTTATGATTCTATTTTGTATACTTATTAGGTATAACTCTGTTTTGTTATTTTTGTGGTTGTTTTAGGATTTATAGTACGTATCTTTAACATCACATTCTACCTTAAAATGTTCTTATGGTGCTTCGGATATAGTATAAATACCTCGTAATAGTATACTTTCATTTCTTCTCTCCCATCCTTTGTGCTGTTGTGTTATGCTATAACTTTATGTTATTAATGTTATGAAATAAATAGCGTTATTTTTTATTTAAATTTAAAGATACATAGTTATTTCAATTTTATATTTAAATATTTCATTTTAACTATTAAATATTTAAAATATTTAAATATTAGTTGCCTTTTAAGGATATTTAAATACTGAAAAAATATCTTATATATTTACTATGTAGTTACTGTGTCTGGTTTCTTCATTCCTTTGTGTAGATCTGTATTTCTCTATGTTGTCCTTTTTCTTTTGCCTAAAAGATTCTCTTGAACATTTCTTGTAGGGAGGGTCATCAAGAGATAAATTTTTTCAGTTTTTCTACACCCAAAGAAATCTCTTTTTTGTCTGCATTTTTGAAAGTTATTTTGTTGCAAATAGAATTCTAGGCTGACTGGACTTTTTACTTTCAGTACTTCAAAAATGTTGCACCGTTGTCTTCTCGCTTGCATGTTTCCTATGAGAAATCTATTGTCATTCTTATCCTTGTTTCTATATGTCTTTTTTCTCTGGCTGCCTTTAAGATTTTCTGTTTACCACTGGTTGTGAGCAATTTGATTACAATGAGCTTTGGTGTAATTTTCTTCATATTTCTTGTGCCTGGGATTCTTTAAGCTTCCTGGATCTATGGGTCTATAGTTTTCGTCAAATTGGGACAATTTTTTTGCCATTATTTCCTCAGAATTTATTTTTGTCTCCTCTTCTCTGTCCTTTTTTTTTTTTTTTTTTGAGGAAGATTAGCCCTGAGCTAACTGCTGCCAATCCTCCTCTTTTTGCTGAGGAAGACTGGCCCTGAGCTAACATCCCTTCCCATCTGCCTCCACTTTATATGTAGGACGCCTACCACAGCATGGCTTGCCAATCAGTGCCATCTGCACCTGGGATCTGAACTGGCAAACCCTGGGCCGCCGAAGCACTTAACCACTGCGCCACCGGGCCAGCCCCTCCTCTGTCCTTTGGGGACTCTAATTATACACATATCAGGTCACTTGAAATTGACCAATAGCTCACTGATGCCTAGTTCATGTTAATGTTCTCTTTTCTCTGTATTTCTTTTTGTATAGTTTCTATTTTCAAGTTCAACAGTTTTTTCTTCTGCAATGCATAATCTGCTGTTAATTCCATTCCATGTATTTTTCACTTCAAATATTTTAGTTTTTATTTTTAGAAATTTGGTTTGAATCTTATTTTATGTCTTCTACATCTTAGGTTAACTTTTGGAACATATGGATTAGAGTTAAAAGAGTTTTAATGCCTTCGTCTGCTAAATCTTGCATCTGTGTCAGTTTGGGTTGATTTTGATTGATTTGTTTTTTCTTCCTTTTGGGTTGTATTTTCTTGTTTCTCTGAATGCGTTATAATGTAAAACATTTTATTTTTGTAAATATACATAACATAAAATTGACCATTTTAACTATTTTTAAGTGTATAATTCAATGGTATTGTTTATTCTCATTATTGTGTATATAGGATTAATGTGAGTCTTTTATTAAATATCATATAACTGGGTTTTAAAAATCAAATATGACAATTTTGATATTTATTGTCATGTTTATATATTTGATATATTGATATATTTAAATATTAATATATTATACTTTATATTTTTCCTGAGTTTTCTGTGTTTCTCTTTTTTCATTTCTTGCTTCCTTTTGGACTTATAGAGCTTTAAAGAATCTATTTTTATTGTACTGGAAATTAAATACTCACGTCTATTCTTTTGAGGTTACCATTCAAAATTTAACACTTATGCTTTAAATCTAAAGTTAATTAATATTACCCTACTTAAAGTACCTTAGAATGTTTTAATGCCAATTACTTCCTTTTCCTTCTTAGAGTTATTGTCATCTAATATTGAAATTTTATCATTTTTAAAAACTATTCTTCAAACTAGGTATTACTATTAGTAGTTTATAAAAGTTTATTCATGTATTTACCAATTTTTTTGTTATTCCTCCCTGAATATTAGACCTTCCTTTTGTAATCACTTTCTTTCTTCTCTTTCCTATTTTCAAGTTTTGTTCAAGAGTTTATGGAGTGCAGGTCTTCATATAGTGAAGATCCGTATTGTTGGTAATAAACTCTCAGTTTTTGTTTGTATAGAAAAAGGGTCTTTATTTTCTCGTCATTTGTGAAAAGCATTTTTTTTCTGGATAACTAAATCTAAGATCACAGTTGTTTTACTCCAGCACTTTGGAGATAATCTGTTTGTCTTGGCCTCCATCATTGCTAAGAATTCTTCTGTCAGTACCAGTATTATTCTCTAATAAGTAATCTGTCCTTTCTCCCTCACTGCTTTTAAGATCTTCTCTTTGTCTTTATTGTTTTGAAATTTTGCTGTGGTGCACCTAAATATGGATTTGTTTTTATTTTTCTTGCTCGGGATTTGTTGTGCATCCTGAATCTGAGGATTCCGTTTTTTAAAAAATCAATCTGGAAAATTCTTAGTTACTCTCTCAGTGCCAGGAGAGATGCACTCAGCCTGCAGTTTCTCCTCAGGGGAAAGTGAGAGCATGTGAGTGAGTGCCCAGCTTCCCCAGCTGTGCAGGACACTGCCAAAAGCAATTTTTTCTTGACCCACTCAGAATACTGAAGTGATCTGCATAACACGGTGTGAAGAGGCTGGGAGCACAGTGGCTAAGGCTCAGAACACATCATAGGAATGTAGTTCCTACTAAACCCTTGTGGACTCTACCAGGAAACCCATTCATGAGCTGTTTGGGACACCTCAACTACGCACCTCTCCAACTGACCTCACGGCACCCCCAAACACTCTGCATGCCTCATAACACCCCCCTCCACACACCATGTGCCTGTCTCCCTGACATGCCACCATGGGTGGTGAGTGCAGGCATTTGCAGATGGCTAATGAACATGTACAGAAAACCAGTTGACTCTACAGGACTGGGAGAAAGCACACAAATTTGAGCCTACAGCACTACCATAGGGAAAGCAAATGGGATGCCAGCATCTAAGCTAGCTTTGTACATTTGAGAGGAGGCACACAAACTTAAGAATTCTCCCTAAAGAGGAAATAAGAAACATAGAGCAGATACATCCATAGAAAACATCTGATAAAGCCTAAGAATCCCTAGCAGGACTGACAGATGAAGATATTTCTCTTCTGAAGCCAGTCAATAAAGACTGGAGGAGGTGGCTCCTTCTTCAAATGTGAAGACAGTAATGCCAGCCTTCAAGGAACATGAAAAATCAAGGAAATATGTCACTACTAAAGGAAAAGAATAACTTTCCAGTAACCAAACCCAAAGGAATAGAGCTCTATGAGTTGTCTGACAAAGAATTCAAAATAATTGTTTTAAGTAAGCTAAATGAGCTACAAGAAAAAAGAAAGACAACTAAACAAAATCAGGCAAACAACACCCACAAAGAATGAGAAGTTTAACAGAAATGTACAAATCATACGAGAATCAAACAGAAATTATGAAGCTGAAGAATACAATTAATGAAATGAAAAATGCAATAGAGAGCATCAACAACAGACTCAATCAAGCAGAAGAAAAATATCTGTGAACTTGAAGACAAATCATTTGAAATTATCGGAGAAGAACAAAGACAAAAGAATGCAAAAGAGTGAAGAAAGCCCACATGAATTGTGGAACACCATCAAGTGAAAAAAATTTATGCATAAGGGAATCCTAGAGCAAGAAGTTTATTTAAAGAAATAATGGCTGAAAGCCGTCCAAATCTTGGGAGAGATATGGACATCTAAGTACATACAGGTCCTCAAACAGATTCACCCAAAATCTTCTCCAAGACACATTATACTAAAACTTTCTGAAATCAATACAAAGAAAGAATTTGAAATTAGCAAGAGAAAAAAACTCATCACATACAAGGGAACCCCAATAAGGCTATCAGAGAATTTCTCAACAGAAGCTGTGCAGACCAGGAGAGTGGGATGATATATTCAAAGTGCTGAAAGAAAATAATTGTCAACCAAGAATACTTTACTAGGCAAAACCATCCTTCAGAAGTGAAGAAAAGATAAATACTCTCCCAGACAAACAAAAGCTGAAGGAGTTTATCATCACAAGACCTGCTGCTCAGAAATTCTAAAGGGAGTTCTTCAAGCTGAAATGAAAAGTTGCCAATTAGTAACATGAAAATATGTACAAAGATAAACACACTGGTAAAGGTAAATATATAGTCAAATTCAGATTACTCTAATACTGTAATGCTGGTGTGTAAATCACTTAACTGTAGTACAAAGTGTAAAACACAAAAGTATTAAAACTAACTATAGCTACAATAATATGTTAATTGTAACACAATATAAAAACATGTAAATTGTGACATCAAAAACATAAAATGTTTTGGGGGGAGTAAAAGGATAGAGTTTTTTTATGGGATTGAAGTTAAGTTCTCGTCAGCTTAAAATAGACTGTTATAACTATAAGATGTTTTATACACAAGCCTCATGGTAACCACAAAAAAGAAAAAACCTCTAGTAGATACACAAAACAGAGAGAGAAAGGAATCAAAGCATACTTTATGGAAAATCATCAAATCACAAGGGAAGACAGCAATAGAGGAAGAAAGGAACAACACATCTACAAAATAGCCAGAAAACAATTAATAAAATGGCAGTAGTAAGTCCTTGCCTTTCAATAATTACATTAAGTGTAAATAGATCAAATTCTCCAGTCAAAAGACATAAAGTGGCTGAATGGATAAAAAAACAAGATCCAACTATATGCTGCCTATAAGAGACTCTCTTCAGCTTTAAGGATACATATTAGTTGAATGTGAAGAGATGGAAAAAGATATTCCACACAAATGGAAACCAACTTACAGCAGAGATACCTCTGCTTATATCAGACAAAATAGACTTTAAGTCAAAGACTGTAACAAGAGACAAAGGAAGTCATTATATCATGATAAAGGGGTCAATTCATCAAGAGGGTATAACAATTATAAATATATATGCACCCAACACCAGAGCACCAAAATACATTCAGCCAGTACTAATAGATCTGAAGGGAGAAATACAGCAATACAATAATAGTAAGAGACTTCAATACCCCAGTTAGAAATTCAAAGGGAAACATTGGACCTAAGCTATAGCTTAGACCAAATGGACCTAGAAGACATATGAAGAACATTCCATCCAGCAGCAGCAGACTACACATTCTGTTCAAGTGCACACAGAATATTATCCAGGATAGATCATATGTTAGAGTGCAAACCAAATTTAAGAAGGTCGATAATGCCAAGTATCTTTTCCAATGACAATAGTATGAAACTAGAATCAATAACAAGAGGAAACTGGAAAACTCACGAATACATGGAGATTAAACAATGTACTCATGAACAACTAATGGGTCAAAGAAGAGATCAAAAGGAAAATCAAAAAGTATCTTGAATTGCTATTACTAAAAAGACGAGAAATAACAAGTGTTGGAGAGGATGTGGAGAAAAGGGAATCTTTGTCCACTGCTGGTGCAAACATAAATTGGTGCAGCCATTATGGAAAACAGCATAGAGATTCCTCAAAAAATTAAAAATAGAACTACCATAGGATCCAGAAATTCTACTTCTAGGTATTTATCTAAAGAACACAAAAACACTAATTCAAAAAGATATATGCACCCCTATGTTCATTGGAGCATTATTCACAATAGCCAAGACTTGGAAACAACCTAAGTGCCCACAGATGAATGAATGGATAAAGAAGATGTGGTACATATATACAATGGAATACTACTCAGCCATAAAAAAGATGAAATCTTGCCATTTGTGACAACATGGATAGACCTTGAGGGTACTATGCTAAATGAAATAAGTCAGATAGAGAAAGCCAAATGCTGTACGATTTCGCTCATGTGTGGAAGATAAACAAACAGATAAACACATAGATACAGAGAATAGATTGGTGGTTATCAGAGGGGAAGGGAGGTGGGGGAGGGCAAAAGAGTAAAGAGGCACATTTTTACAGTGACGGATGGTATCTAGATTTTTGGTGGTGAATGCAATGTAGTCTATACTGAAATTAAAATAATAATGTACACCTGAAATTTATATAACGTTATATACCAATGTTACCTCAATTAAAAAATATCTTGAAACAAGCAAAAATGGAAATGCAATATACCAAATTCATAGGATGTCCAAAAGAAGTTCTAAGACGGAGATTTACAGTAATAAGTGCCTAAATTAATTTTAAAAACCCCCAAATACACAACCTAACTCTACATCTCAAGGAATTAAAAAAAGAAGAAATAAGCCCAAAGATAGCAGAAGGAATGAAATAACAAAGATCAGAGCAGAAATAAATAAAATATAGGCCAGAAAAACAATAGAAAAGATCAATGAAACAACGAGCTTATTTTTCAAACATAAAAAAAAATCAACAGACCCTTAGCTAGACTAAGAAAAAAGGAGAGAAGACTCACATAAATAAAATTATCAATGAGGGGCCTGCACGGTGGTGCAGCGGTTAAGTTCACATGCTCCGCTTCTCAGTGGCCTGGAGTTTGCCTGTTCGGACCCCGGATGTGGACATCGTACCACTTGGCACGCCATGCTGTGGCAGGCATCCCACATATAAAGTAGAGGAAGATGGGCACGGATGTTAGTTTAGGGCTAGCCTTCCTCAGCAAAAAGAGGAGGACTGGCAGTAGTTAGCTTAGGGCTAATCTTCCTCAAAATAAATAAATAAACAAATAAATAAATAAATAAAAATAAATAAATAAAATTACCAACGAAAGAGGAGACACTACAATTGATACCACAGAAATACAAATCATCATAAGGAACTATTATGAATAATTATTTGCCAACAAATTGGATACCCTAGAAGAAATGAGAAAATTCCTAGACACATACAGCCCACCAAGACTGAATTATGAACAGACAATCTGAACAGGCCAATAACGGTTAAAGAGATTTAATTAATAATCAAAAACCTCCCCAAAAGAAAAGCCCATGACCAGATGACTTCACTAGTGAATTCTAGCAAATATTTAAAAAAGAATTAATCTTTCTTAAACTCTTTCAAAAATTGAAGAGGAGGAAACTCATTTTATGAAGTCAGCATTATCCTGACACCAGAGCCAGACAAGGACACTACAAAATGGGAAAATTGTGGACCAATATCCCTAATGAACATAGATGCAAAAATCCTCAACAAAATACTAGCAGACTGGATTCAAAAGTATATTGAAAGAATCATGCACCATGATCAAGCCAGTTTTATCCATGGGATGCAGGATGATTTAACATATGCGAATCAATAAACGTGATATGCCACGTTGACAGAATGAAGAATGAAAATCATACGGTCACCTCAATAAGTGAAGAAAAGGCATTTGAAAAAATTCAACTTCTGTTCACGACAAAAAGTCTCAACAAATAAGGTAGAGAAGGAATGTATCTCAACGTAATAAAGGCCATATGTGGCAAGTCCACAGCTAACATTATATTCAGTGGTGAAAAGCTGAAAGCTTTTCCTCCGAAATCAGGAACAAGATGAAGATGCCCACTCTCAATGCTTCTCTTCTACATAATAGTGGAAGTCCTAGCCGGAGCAATTAGGTAAGAAAAAGAAAGAAAAGGCATCCAAATTGGAAAAGAAGAAGTCAAAAATCTGTTTGCAGATTACATGATCTTATACATAGAAAACCCTAAAAATTCCACCAAAAGTCTGTTAGAATTAGTAAACAAATATAGTAAAGTTTCAGGATATAAAATCAATATACAAAAATCAGTTGCATTTCTATACACTAACAATGAACTATCTAAAAATAAATTAAGAAAAAAAATGCCATTATAAGAATGTCAAAAAGAAAGAACTACTTAGGAATAAATTTAACCAAGGAAGTGAAAGAACTGTTCACTGAAAACTATAAAACATAGATGAAAGAAATTGAAGAAGACACAAACAAATGGAAAGATATCTTGTGTTCATGGGTTGGAAGAATTAATATTGTTAAAATGTCTGTAATACTCAAAGTAATTCACAGATTCAATGCAACCTCTATCAAAATTCCAGGGGCATTTTTCACAGAAATGGAGAAAACAATCCTAATATTCACATGGAACCACAAATGACCCTGAATAGCCCAAGCAATCTTCAGAAAGAAGAACAAAGCTGGACGCATCACACTTCCTGATTCCAAACTATGTTACAAAACTACTGTAATAAAACAGTGAGCTACTGGCATAAAAACAGACACAGAGACCAGTGGAACAGAATAGAGATAAAAATAGAAATAAACTCAAGCATATATGGTCAACTGATTTTTGACAAGTGTGCCAAGAACACAAAATGGGGAAAGGATAGTCTCGTCAATAAACGGTGTTGGGAAAACGGGCTAGCCACATGCAAAAGAATGAAACTGCTTGCTGGATAAATATCCAGTTGGGTTTCCTATAGTCACCACAAATATAATATATTCAAAACAGAATCAATTTCCTTATCCTGTAAACCTGTCTCTTATCCTGAATTTTCAGTACCACTTAGGGACATAACTTTGCAGCAAGATGCTCCAAATATTCCAACCTTGACTCTCTTACCCAAATCTTATGCCACTATGCCCTATGCCCTGTTAATTCAATCTCTGAAGGTTTTTTGGAAAAAAAAGAATGAAACTGGAACCCTATCTCACACCAGTTGCAAAAATTAACTCAAAATGGATTAAAGACTTATATATAAGACCCGAAACCATAAAAGTCTTAGAAGAAAATGTAAGAAAAAAGCTGCTTGACATTGGCCTTGGCAATGACTTTTGGATATGACGCAAAAAGCATGGGCAACAAGAGAAAAAATAAGAAATTGGGACTACATCAAACTAAAAAGCTTCTTCAAAGCAAAAGAATCAACATGAAGAAAAGATAACCTGTGGAATGGGAGAAAATATTTGCAAACCATATATCTGGTAAGAGGTTAATATCCAAAATATATAAGGAACTCATACAACTCAATAGCAAAAAAAATCCCAAATACCCCGATTAAAAATGGGCAAAAGACCAAAACAGACATTTTTCCAAAGAAGACATACAAATGGCCAACAAGTACATGAAAAGGTGCTAAACATCACTAATTATCAGGGAAATGAAAATCAAAACCACAGTATCACCTTAAACATGTTAGGATGCCTTTATGAAAAAGGCAAGAGGTAACAAGTGTTGGTGAGGATTTGGAGAAAAGGGATCCCTGGTACACTGTAGGTGGGAATATAGATCCATATAGTCACTATGGAAAACAATATGGAGGTTCCTCAAAAATGAAAAATAGAACTGCCATATGATCCAGCAATCTCACTTTTTCATAGGAAGTTGTCATTAATCATTCCTTTGGGTGACCAAACTGAAACCAGTGCTAACCATTTATTAATAGGAGAAATCCAAAGAGCAGGATCATTGTCTATTCAGGAAGACAGAAGGAGAAATTTTGAGCAGAAACTTCTGTCTAACAGTCAGCCCCCTCAGTCTTGACCTTCTCACTCCACATGGAAAACCCGTGTTAACATTGCATTGAATCTGTAGATTGCTTTCCTGCCTCTCCTCTACCTGCTGTTTTATAGCAGAAGACAGCATATCCTAAAATCCTTTAGCCTGAAACAAACAGAATAAAGAAGAAAAATAAATAAAGTAGAAATTATGAAGTAGAGGCTAATGTTGTCAGGAGAGTGAGAAAGTGTGAGCGTGAGTGCACAGGGAGGCAGGAAGGACCTGGCATGGCCCACAAAGGGTCTGAGCTTGTGCAGTGGGCAGTGGCAGCCCCTGTTCATTTGTGGTAAGGACAACATTTCCCTAGGGCCATGTTCAGGAAGAGCAAGGGGCAGCCAAGTGCACAGAGGGGTGGACTCAGGTTGGGGTGCCCAAGAAACACCAGGTGAACGTTTAGGTCAGCAACGGCCAGCATTATCTTGGTGCCTGGTCCCTTCCCCATCTTTGAAAAGACTCAAGTCCAGGGCTTGTGCATAGGATGTACTTGACAAATTGAAGTGAAATTTTCCCAGTTTGGTTTTAATTCCTCATTCCAGACTGACCCCTAGCCCCAGCCTGAGCCTTCTTCATGGAAGGTGTCATGTGAGCAGAGAACTATTTGTCTTATGGTCTTTTTGAGTGTTTTGCTTCTAAATATTTTCTATCTCAGTGTTTTCTGTATTAAAGTGCATGCTTCTAGAGGGAGAGATCATGTTTGATTTCTTTCATAAACCATACAACAAATTACCAAACAAGTACACATGGACACACAAAGTACAATGCAAGGGAAGGAAAACTGCGCATGGAAAAATCTTGGTTTCTATCCTGATTATACAGCTCTCTCATTAACTGACTTACAATAAGCTGCTTAACCTCTCTGCCTTCCTACTTCTTTATTTATAAAAATGAATATAACGATGCGAGCCTCATAGGAATCAGTTTGACAGGATCTGGGACATAGCTCCGTTGATTACAATTGGATCTGAATAGTGGGTCAAATGTACATGCTTCTCTGGAGAGAAATAAATGTATAAAGGCACACACCAGGAAGTTCGGTCATTAACACCTTAACTCTCCAAGCAGGAAATGCTGCTTCTTAAATTGCTCATGAGTCAGAAACACAACAGAGTAAAGAGTAGGGGATTTCTCATCAGGGCTATGGGGCAGAGCAGGAGAAGTAAAAGAGCACAGCTAGCTAGGTATATGGTATGCTGGAGGAAAAACATAGAGGTAAGGACAGGAAAAAACAGCAGGGAACTTGCTTTAGAAGATGACTTCTGCTTCTGGAATACTGTTCACAGTTTTCCTCCTTTTCATAGATGGTAAGTCTATGGGGAGAGGTTGAGGAAATTGCTCATGTTAAGACCACTGATTATGGCCACAATGATGCTAAAATCAATAGTTGATTCTCAGTTTGCATCTTATTTGACCCATCAGCAGCATTTCACACAATCTTTTGGTTTGCTTCTACTTTACTCGCTACTCCTTTTCAGTCTCCTTTGTTGATTCCCCTTCTTTTCCCAACCTTTCAAACTTGGAGTATTCCAGCCTCTTCTACACTCACTCCCTTGGTGATTTGTCCAGTTTCTTGGATTTGAAAGCATTTATATTTGAAAATGTCCACACTTATATGTCCATCCTGGGCCTCTCTGCCTACTTGACGTATTCACTAGGATGTCTAACAGAGGGCTCAAATTTAACATGTCCCAAACTGACCTCCCTTATCTTTCCAAACATGCCTCACTTCCCGTCTTTCTCCTTTTTGTGGATGGCAACCCCATTCTTTCAGTTCTTCAGACTAAACCTCTGGGATAATCTTTAAATCTTCTCTTTGTGTCACATTCCATATGCACTCCATCAGCAACCCCTGTTCTCTCTAACTTCACGACACATCCAGATTCCTACCTCTTCTCAACCCCTCTGCGACTACCTTCCTGAGTCAAGCCACCACCAGGCCTGATGGTTTTATTGCATTAGCCTCATAACTGGCTTTCCTCCTCCCACTCAATCTGCTCTTAACAGAGTAACCTGAGTGATCCCGTTATAACTTAGGTAGATCACATCGTTCGTCTTCTTCAGACACTCCAGTGGCTCCCTATTTCACTTTGAATAAAAGCCTAAGAACTTACAGTGTTCCCCAAGGCCTTATGTCATCTACTGCCCATTCTCTGTCATCTCTTGGTCCTCACATCACCTCTGACAACTCTCCCCATTCTTCACTCTGTTCTGGCTATTCTGGCTTTTGTTTTCTCTCCCTCAAAACTGCCAGGCCCCCTTCTTTCTTGGGATTTGAATGTCTGGCTCTTTTCCTAGATATCTATATGGCTAACTTCTTCACCTCTTTCAAAGCTTTGTTTAAATGTCGCCTAACCTGAGTGCCCTATTTAAAATTTCTACCAATTCCCACCCCAAAACCCTCATTCCCAGATCGCTCTTACCACACATTTTTTTTTCATAACTCTGATATCACCAGCATAGTATTTCTTGACCATTTTCTTCTTGTTGAGTACACGACTTTTTAGGGAACTCCATTCCATTGTTGGATAATTTGTTTAAATTTATTTCAGGGGCCAGCCTGGTGGCATAGTGGTTATGTACCGCATGCTCCACTTCGGTGGCCAGGGTTCACAGTTTGGATCCTGGGTGCAGACCTACACCACTCAACAAGCCATGCTGTGGCAGTGTCCCACAAACAAGATAGAGGAACATGGGCACCAATGTTAGCTCAGGACCACTCTTCCTCAAGCAGAAAGAGGAAGATTGACAACAGGTGTTAGCACAGAGCCAATCTTCCTCAGAAAAAATAATTATTTCAAACTGAACTGGAAATTTGCATCCTATAATCTGTAATGTTGGTCACCATCTTTAAAAGCATGACACAAGGAATGGTTTATGAATTCTTTGCTAGTTTGACTTAATTTTAATCTTTTCATAGAGCTTATAAATTCAAAATTGGAAACCTACACCAAGTGTCAAAATGGTAAACACAGAAAACGTTTTGGATGATTCACCTCACAGTTGAGAGTTAAGCAGTATTATATTGCCACGTTTTGTACTTTTGCATTGGATTTCATATCTATGTAATGCAAACAGATGATAGATTTTTCTGTGTATGCCATTTTGTGGTATCATCTATTATCTTCTCACAGGGCTCTATAATATGGATGACAAGTATGTGGTATGCAATCTCTCAAAGTTACCATGTAAAATACATTAAATCCCACAAAGTTGTCTTTTCCAGGTGGGGCTAAGCTTGTTTGAGCTAGCAGTTTTACCTAAAAACTTATGTAAACAGATCTTATGAGTGACTTCTGTATTGTGTGTGTGAATGTCAACATATCCTTATTCATAGAGAGGAGTGGAAGTGAGTGATGAGTAGCTTAATTTCTGTTATGATATCCTTATCTTTGTGATTCTGACTTTAATTTATCTGGATTAGGAGCAAACAGATTCATATCAACTCAGATGAAGAATAAATCTCTCTGGAGCCCTAAATAGAACAAGATTATGAAGATGCCAGTCTCTGCTTGATGCTCTGCATTAACCCTCTTTGTTGATCTCATCAGCTAGTTGTGGGAGCATGAGGGAGACAGTGGATTTGACAGACCCTCATTCTGCCATGCCTGAATTTACACTGATCTTGGACTTTTTCCTAAATTTGAAATAGCAGAGACTTGTGTCCACTTGATGCCTTTGGCCTCATTTATCTGGAGGTTACCCTTGGGTGGCTTAACATAACTGTGAATAATGCCTATTGAACATTATGGAAGAAGCACAAGAATCACAAGATACAATCTTCACCCTGGAGGAGTGATTCTTCTTGGTTAATTTGTTTTAGAATCACCAAGTTCTAACAGGGTTCACTTACACAATAGAATTTTCTTTTTCTTTCCAAAGATGAAAGTTTAATTTGTCAAAAACAAGGACATCGGTAAGTTGGAGATATCATTGCCTCTTTTTTTTAAATTAAAGTAATATTGGTTTATAACGTTATATAAATTTCAAATGTACATTATTATATTTCAATTTCTGTGTAGATTATATCATATTCACCACCCAGAGACTAATTACAATCCATCACCATACACATGTGCCTAATCACCCCTCTTGCCCTCCTCCCTCCCTCCTTCCCCTCCCTTAACCACCAATCCAATCTCTGTCTCTGTGTGTTTGTTTGTTGTTGTTGTTGTTATCATCTATTTATGAGTGAGATCGTATGGTATTTGACTTTCTCCCTCTGACTTATTTCACTTAGCATAATACCCTCAAGCTCCATTCATGTTGTCACAAATGGCAAGATCTCATCTTTTTTAATGGCTGAGTAGTATGTGTATATATTCCATTGTGTACATAGACCACATCTTCTTTATCCATTTATGCCTTAATGGGCACCTAGGTTGCTTCCAAGTCTTGGCTATTGTGAATAATGCTGCAATGAACATAGGGGTGCATATATCTTTATGCATTCATGTTTTCATGTTCTTTGGATTAATACCCAGCAGTGGAATAGCTGAATCACATGGTAATTCTATTCTTAGTTTTTTGAGGACTCTCCATACTATTTTCTATAGTGGCTATACCAGTTTGAACTCCCACTAGCAGCGTATGAGAGTTCCCTTTTCTCCACATCCTCTCCAACACTCATTATTTCCTGTCTTGTTAATTATAGCCAATCTGATGGGCATGAAGCGATATCTCATTGTAATGTTTTTTTGAGGTAGATTAGCCCTGAGCTAACATCTGCCACCAATCCTCCTCTTTCTGCTGAGGAAAAGTGGCCCTGAGCTAACATCTGTGCCCATCTTCCTCTATTTTATATGTGGGATGCCTGCCACAGCATGGCTGGATGAGTGGTGCATAGGTCCACACCCAGGATCCAAACTGGCAAACCCCAGGCCCTGAAGCAGAGCACGTGAACTTAACTGCTATGCCACTGGGTTGGCTCCTATTGCATTGTAGTTTTGATTTGCGTTTCCCTAATAATTAGTGATGTTAAACATCCTTTCATGTGCATGTTGGCCATCTGTGTATCTTCTTTGGAGAAATGTCTGTTCAGATCTTTTGCCCATTTTTTAATTGTTTTTTTTTGCTGTTGAGATGTATGAGTTCTTTGTATATTTTGGATATTAACTCCTTATCAGATGTGGTTTGCAAATATCTTCTAGTTGTTAGGTTGTCTTTTCGTTTTGTTCATGGTTTCCTTTGCTATGCAGAAGTTTTTTAGTTTGATGTAGTCCCTTTTGTTTATTTTTTGTGTTGTTTCTCTTGCCCAGTCAGACATGGTACTTGAAAATGTGCTGCTAAGACTAATGTTGAAGAGCATACTGCCTATGTTTTCTTCTAGAAGTTTCATGGCTTCAAGTCTTACATTCAAATCTTTAATCCATTTAGAGTTAATTTTTATAAATGGTATAAGATAATGATCTACTTTCATTCTTTTCCATATGGCTGTCCAGTTTTCCCAACACTATTTATTGAAGAGACTTTCCTTTCTCCATTGTGTGTTCTTGGCTCCCTTGTCAAAAATTAGCTGTCCATAGATGTGTGGGTTTATTTCTGGGCTCTCAATTCTGTTGCATTGATCTGTGTATCCATTTTTGTGCCAGTACCATACTGTTTTGGTTACTATAGCTTCATAGTATAGCTCAAAATCAGGGAGTATAATACCTCCAGCTTTGTTCTTTTTTTTTCTCAGGATTCCTTTGGCTATTTGGAGTCTTTTCTTGGCCCATACAAATTTAGGATTCTTTGCTCTACTTCTGTGAAAACTGTTGTTGGAAGTTTAATAGGGATTGCATTGAATCTGTAGGTTGCTTTAGGGAGTATGGACATTTTAACTATGATAAATCTTCCAATCCAAGAGCACAAAATATCTTTCCATTTCATTATGTTTTCTTCAATTTCTTTCAACAATGTTTTATAGTTTTCAGTGTATAGATGTTTCACCTCTTTGGTTAAGTTTATTCCTAGGTATTTTATTCTTTTTGTTACAGTTATAAATGGGATTGTATTCTTAATTTCTCTTTCTGCAACTTTGTTGTTAGTGTATAGAAACACAAATGATTTTTGTAAGCTGATTTTGTATACTGCAACTTTACCAATTCATTTGTTATTTCTAAAAATTTTTTGGTGGATTCATTAGGGTTTTCTATATACAAAATCATGTCATCTACAAATAGTGACAGTTTCACTTCTTCTTTTCCAATGTGGATCCCTTTTATTTCTTTTTCTTGCCTGATTGCTCTGGCTAAGACTTCCAACACTATGTTAAATAAGAGCAGTGAAAGTGGGCATCCTTGTCTGGTTCCTGTTCTTAGAGGGATAGCTTTCAGTTTTTCTCCATTGAGAATGATATTAGCTGTGGGTTTGTCATATATGGCCTTTATTATGATGAGGTATTTTCCTTATATAACTATATTATTCAGAGTTTTTATCATAAATGGATACTGTATCTCATCACATGCTTTCTCTGCATCTATTGAGATGATCATGTGAGTTTTATTCTTCATTTGCTGTATCTCGTTGATTGATTTGCAGATGTTGAACCATCCCTGCATCCCTGGAACATATCATACTTGATCATGGTATATGATTTTTTAACATATTGTTATATTCAATTTGCTAGTATTTTTTCGAGGATTTTTGCATCAATGTTCATCAGTGATATTGGCCTGTAATTTTCTTTTTTTTGTGTTGTCCTTGTCTGGTTTTGATATCAAGGTAATGTTCTCTTTGTAGCATGAGTTAGGGAGCTTCTCTTCCTCTTCAATTATTTGAAAGAGTTTGAGAAGGATAGGTACCAAGTCTTCTTTGAATGTTTGTTAGAATTCACCAGGGAAGTCATCTGGTCCTGGACTTTTATTTTTTGGGAGGTTTTTGGTTATTGTTTCAATTTCCTTATGGTGATTGATCTGTTCAAATTCTCTATTTCTTCTTCATTCAATTTTGGAAGGTTGTATGATTCTAAGAATTTATCCATTTCTTCTAGATTATCCAATTTGTTGGCATATAGCTTTTAGCAGTATTCTCTTATAATCTTTTGTATTTCTGAGGTGTCCATTGTAATTTCTCCTCTTTCATTTCTGATTTTATTTATTTGAGGCTTCTCTTTTTTTTGGTGAGTCTAGCTAAAGGTTTGTCAATTTTGTTTATCTTTTCAAGGAACCAGCTCTTCGTTTCATTGATTTTTCTATTGTCTTTTTAGTCTCTATTTCATTTATTTCTGCTCTAATTTTTATTATTTCCTTCTTTCTACTGATTTTGGGCTTTGTTTGTTCTTCTTTTTACAGTTCCTTTAGGTGCACTGTTAGATTGTTTATTTGAGATTTTTCTTGCTTGCTGAGGTAAGGCTGTATTGCTACAAACTCCTTGCTTAGAACTTCTTTTGCTGTATCCCATAAATTTTGGCATGTCATATTTTCATTTTCATTTGTCTCCAGGTATTTTTTATTTTTTTCATTGACCCAATCATTGTTCAGTAGCATTTTGTTTAATCTCCACATATTTGTGGCTTTTCTGATTTTCTTCCTGTAGTTGATTTCTAGTTTCACACTTCTGTGGTCAGAAAAGCTGCTTGGTATTATTTCAATCTTCTTAAATTTATTGAGACTCGTTTTGTGGCCTAATATGTGGTCAATCCTGGAGAATGTTCCATGTTCATTTGAAAAGAATGCGTATTCTGTGGTTCTTGGATGGAACGTTCTCTATATATCTACTAAGTCCATCTGGTCTAATGTGTCATTTAAGGCCAATGTTCCCTGTTGATCTTCTGTTTGGATGATCTATTCATTGGTGTAAGTAGAGTGTTAAAGTCCCCTACTATTATTGTGTTATTATTTCTCTTTTTATGTCTGTTAACAATTGCTTTATATATTTAGGTGCTCCTATGTTGGGCGGATAGATATTTACAAGTGTTATATCCTCTTATTGGATTGTTCCCTTTATCATTTTGTAGTGCTCTTCTTTGTCTCTTGTTACAGTTTTTCTTTTGAAGTCTATTTTGTCTGTCATAAGTATTGCTACCCCTGCTTTCTTTTCATTGCCATTTGCATGGAGTATCTTTTTCCATCCTTTCACTTTCAGTTTGTGAGTGTCTTTAGGTCTGAAGTGGGTGTCTTGTATGTAGCATATAGATAGGTCTTGTTGTTTTTCCAATCAGCCACCCCATGCCTTTTGACTGGAGCATTTAGTCCATTGACATTTAAAGTAGCTATTGATAAATATGTACTTATTGCCATTTTGTAACTTTTTCTGGGTGTTTTAGCTGCTCTTCTCTGTTACTTTCTTCTTCTCTTGTTCTCGTCCCTTGTGGTTTGATGACTTTCTTTAGTATTATGTTTGGGCTCCTTTCTATTAATTTTTTGTGTGTTTATTATAGCTTTCTGGCTTGTGATTACCATGAGGTTTATATATAATAACCTATGTATATAGCAATCTATGTTAAGTTGATGGTCTCTTTAGTTTGACCTCTTTCTAAAAGTTCTAAGCTTTTATTCCCCTCCTCCCACATTTTATGTTTTTGCTATAATATCTAACCTCTTTGTGTGTGTGTGTGTGTATCCATTACCCTCTTAACATGGAAATAGGTAATTTTAGTACTTTTGTCTTTTGACCTTCATATTATCTTCATAGGTGGTTCATCTGCTACCTTTACTGTATTTTTGCCTTTACCAGTGATTTTATTGTTTTTCTTTTGATAATATTCTTATTCTTATTTGTGATCTTCTCTTTCCCACTTAAATAAGTCCCTTTAGCATTTCGTGTAAGACTTGTTTCTTGGTGATAAACTCCTTTAATATTTACTTGTCTGGGAAACTCTTTATCTCTCTTTCCATTCTGAATGATAACCTTGCCAGGTAGAGTATTCTTGGCTGTAGGTTTTTTCCTTTCAGCACTTTACATATACATGCCACTCCCTTCTAGCCTGTAAGGTTTCTGCTGAGAAGTTAGCTGATAGCCTTATGGGGTTTCTTTTGAGTGTAACCTGTTGCCTTTCTCTTCAAGCTTTTAGGATTCTCTCTTTATCTTTAATTCTTGACATTTTAATTATAATGTGTCTTGGTGTGAGCCTCTTTTGGTTTATCTTGTTTGGTGTTCTCTGTGCTTCCTGTACCTGGATGTCTGTTTCATCCTTAGGTTAGGAAAGTTTTCAGCTATTATTTCTTCAAATAGGTGCTCTGCCACTTTGTCTGCCTCCCCCTTCTGAGACTCCTATAACACAAATATGAGTGTGCTTGATGTTGTCCCAGAGGCCCCCTAGACTGTCGTCATTCTTTTTTCTTTCATCTGTTCAGCTTGGGTGATTTCCTCTAGTCTTTCCTCCAGCTTGCCAATCCATTCTTCTGTATCATCTGCTTTGCTATTGAGACCCTCTAGTGAATTTTTCATTGCCAGTATTGTATTCTTCATTTCTGATTGGGTCTTTTTTGTATTTTCCAATTCTTTGTTGATGTTCTCACAGAATTCATCCATTCTTCTCCCAAGATCAGTGAGCATCCTTATGACTATTAGTTTGAACTCTTTATCAGGTAGATTGATTATCTCTGTTTCATTTAGTTCTTTTTCTGGCGTTTTGTCCTGTTCCCTTACTTGACATGTATTCCTTTGTCTCCTCACTTTGGCTTTTTCTCTGTGCTGATATCTATGTATTAGGTAGATCAACTATGTCTCCTGATCTTGGAGAGGTGGTCTTGTGTAAGTGATGCCTTATGAGGCCCAGTAGTGTGCTTCCCTTTCATCACCAGTTCCAAATGTTGTGAGTGTCCCCTGTGGGGGCTACATGTGTACTTCTGTTGTGGCAAGGTTGTTCTTGCTGCAGGTGCCTGGGCAGGCTAGGTTGTCCCTCTAGCCAGTTAGTTGTAATGCTCAGCTGCATGTAGCTGCTCTGGTCCCTTCTGTCACTTTATTGGGTGTGGAGAGCCCCAGCATAGTTGGCTGCAAGATCTAATAGTACATTCGTGTTGCAGTTTTTCTGTTGGGCCCGCAGCATGGCTGGTTGCTAGGCTCAAGGGTTTACAATTGCTTTAGGCCTCTGGCTTTCAAGGCTGTTTTCAGCTTTCTCAGATTTGCCACTGGGGCTGGCCCCAGGCAAAGGAGCACCCAATTGTTTCAGGCTTTGGAAGGTGAGGCTTACCCCCTATGTGGCTGTTTGAGAAGCACAAGTCTGCTGCAGCTGACAGGCCCCACTGCCCACAAGGCCACACATGCCATCAACAGAGTCCTACACCATGTGTGCATCTCCACCGACTGAAGCATATCAAGTTGCCCCACTGCAGAGGCCCCATACTCTCCACCAACACAGGCCTACCCCTCACACCTGCCCTGCCTCACACAGGGAGACCCACTTGCCCTGCTGCAGAGCATCCAAGCACCCAGCCTATGCAGGCCCACAAGTTGCCCGAGGGCTAGCTGTTGGATGGGGCTAGTCCCTAGGGCAAGCTGCCTGCCCTTGCTGAGCTGGATTAAATCAGTGCTCTAGTAGATGGGGGGGACTACTGGGCAAACAGGCCAGGGGAAGAACTCCAATGGTCTCTGCCACCATCTGTGTCATCATGCCTGTCATAGGTTTCAATAATGGCTGCCACCAATGTCTCAGTTCCTGGAGAGATCTCATCTCTCACTGAGATGCACCCAGAGCCTATCAAGTGAGCCTCTTTTCATCAAAGGACTGTGCACCTTTCTTTCTGGTGATTTTAGGTTGCTTTCTGAAATGAGTGAATTTATGCATGGGCCCTTTAAGGGCAGACTTTTATTTTCCTTTATGTCTGAGAGCTTTTCTAGGGGTATTCCCTGTTTTAGTTAATAATCAGCAAAGCCAAATATTATGACATTTGTCTTGGTTGTGCTGAGACCAAAAGCTGCTTATTGTGGTAATGCTCCCCCGCTCAGATCCCCCACTCCTCTAGGGAAGACTTCATACCTTAAGACTTTTCCCAGCCAACTGTGAAACACTGTGGCTAGAATGTGGCTTTTTTCTCTCCAGGAAGGAATTTCTGCCTTCTATCTCTGTCAGCCCTGTCCTTTGCTTTGGGGGTTCTTTTTATCCAGTTTTCAGTTCTCTCTCGGGGTAATTGTTCCAAGGGCAGTTGTAAATTTGTTGTATCCATGGGAGGAGGTGAGTTCAGAGTCTGTCTATGCTGCTATCTTGACACTATCCTCTAGATTTTCTTATTAACAGGGATGGAAATAGAAATTGGGGGTAGCTGATCATTTATGTGAAAGCTTTTATGTCTTATATGCATTTTTTTTAGATGTGATAGGGCACAGCAGCAATCTTTGTGGGGCAAAATAGCATATAATCAGAAGAAATAGGTTTCTATTTAAAAGTGCAAATAGCTTTCTATTCACAATTGCATTGCTAACTAGAATTGCTAAATTCAGAAAAACAAGTACTAAATCAGATCACATTTTTCTTTTTTCTATATTTTCTTGATCCCTAACATTTTTGACACTTTAGAGGACAAGAGAAGAGCAATCTTTGGACTTTCCAGCTTGTTATAGCTTAGCTCTAGTCAAAATGTGGTCCAAGGACCCCTTGTAGGAAGTCCTCAAGGTTGTTTCTATTTTCATAATAATACTAAGATGTTATTTTGCTTTTTGCACTTACATCTCTCATAAGTGCACAATAGAATTTTCTATATGCTGTGTGGCATATATTAGTATTGTTGCATTGATGGCTTATGGAGTGACTACTTGTATATTTTTTGTGTGTTTCTAGATTTTTCTAAGGTAATTTCTTTGGGGTCCTCAATAATTTCTAAGGGTATAAAGGGATCCTGAGACCATAATGTCTGATAATTGCTGTTTTAGCTGATAAGAAATATATATTAGGACCACTTAAGACTGAATTAGTTTTAACTTTGGGAATCATCACTTTAGAAAATTATATAAAGTTATAAAATATTACCAAATGTGAAAAAACCTAGTGAAAATTCATAAATTGTATCATTTGATTTACCTGAATTGGTTGTATATTTCTGAGTTGCTGGCTGTCAGTCTTTTTTTAGAGTTATAAAAAGATATTTGCGATTCCTGGTGGTTAAGACTCAGACTTGTTCCTGAACTGTAGAGCTTGCTCTCTCTTTCTGTGTTTTTGTCCTGTTTTATAAATGAAGTGACTTCTGGCCATTTTCTTTAAAATTAACACAAGCAGGGCTCTGGTTTTTGTTATTAACTTACACAGCCTCCAACCTTAACAACCTGCCTTCTGGACAAACACTGTGTGTTTAACCAGCCAGTTTGTGGTATTTTGCAGCCAGTTTGTGGCTGCATTAGTTGAATAATACACTGTGGGACTTGGTCTAACTTGCCTTAAGTATGTGTCAAGTTTGATATAAATACTTTTCCATTTTTAACCTAAATAAACACTTGAGGTATCTCACTTATTGCTTTTGTTTTCCCAAATCTAAATGTTTACTGTATCTTTCTCTGGGGTTTTTAAAGTCTCCTACTGTTTTTCAAGATACCTTTCTAACACAGTTCTGCCAAATATGTTATAAATCAGCATTAACATTTACTGCGGGGATATTTATGAGTGGTCACTTAGGTATATATTTTTCTCTTTGGTTTTTTTATTTTAAATAATGACACTCTATTTTGGTGAAAACGAAACATGCTTACTATAGGAAATTCAAGCAATAGAGAAAAACGTAATTTCATAAATTTCCACCACCTGGAAACACTGTTAACATTAGTCGAATGATGTATGAATATATGTAAAAAGAAGGAAAGACAGAAATTATTTCACAAAAATTCTTTTATATAATCATGTTACTTTCAATACAAAATATTACATTTATTGTTACTTGATTTTAAACTAGAGGAAGAAACAGAAGTTCTTACTGAATTTGAGATAAAAATGTCTCCACCATGTACAACACCAAGAGTGAGCATTAGTGTTAAGTAGGGACTTTGAGTGATAATGATGTATCAGTGTTGGTTCATCGATTGTAACAATTGTGCCACTTCGGTGGGGATGTTGATAATGGGAGAGGCTATGCATGAGTTGGGGTTCAGGGTACATAGGGACTCTTTGTACTTTCCGCTCAATTTTGCTGTGAACCTCAAACTTCTCTAAAAAATAAAGTATATATGCATATATACGTATATAAATATGAGCTCCTTTTCAGAAGCAATATTTTCCAGTTTACTGTAATGATGTATAAGGCATTCAATAAACTAAACTAAAGAAAACAAAACAAAAACTACAGCATGCCAAGTAGAGAAAGCAAATCTGCGTATGTGTTTATTCAAATGAGTTTGGACTCTTGCCACCTACATACAAAAAAAAATGTCTTTACCAGATGAAACACTTATTTCTAAAGGATTTCTCTAAGTTAAAAGATTGCGAACATTTTTTAAGAGGATGATATAACTTATGTTATATTCTCACTGTCACATAGTGTCAGTTGACTCCCTGACATGAAAAATGAAGAAATCTTAACAACTTTACACTTCTTCAAACCACCTTTCCTCCTACTTTCTGATTTGTTAGTTATATACCATTTTTATATTTTGAAGGTTTCAAATATTTACATTCTGTTCTTTAGCCATAATTCCCTCAAGTGTTTAGTTTTAACTATACATTTAAATGGATTTATTGTTAATCACTAATCGTGATTTCTTTTTTACATTTGTATTTTGTTTCGTGGGATAGCACTATCTAGTTCTTTTTTCTTTTGTTTTACAACTGGAGGAGTACGAGAGGAAAGAGGTAGGATGACAAAAATGAGAGTTTCTGTCCATTTTTAAATTCTCTCCTGTCCTCTTTGGTACAGATCTGCAGGTAAGATGAAATAAAACCCATCATAGCTCACTCAGAATATGTCTCTCTCTCTGTCATGCTACTCATTGAATGTATGGTAGGATCTGTTAGCTGACAATGTAATCATGGAGTTATTAGCTGGCCTAGTTTTCATTCTAAGTGAGAACAAAAAAGATTAAAAAAATCCTCTCAGGAGTAAAGCAAAATAAATTCTTACTCATTATCAAAACCATTTGGAGACTACTGATTAGACCATATATCACTAAAAAGTTACAGCAGATATAGATACTGTAGCATTCAAAATAACCAAATACCTCGCCTGTGCTTCAGATGAGAACTAAGCAAAGAATAGTTTATTCTAAGCCATGATGTTTCTGATAACCACAATTGACCACACTGTGAGAACCTTATACTTGGTTTGTGCGTATATGTTACATTTGCATTCATGTGATTAATTCTATTAGAGAAAATGTTTGTGGTGGAAATGTCTGAGATAACAATCAACCTGAACAGGAAGTTCATGTGGGTAACTATTTCAGTGTTAAATATGCACTTTAGAGAGGCAGGTGGAGGAGAAGGATGAGAAAGACTGCCCAGAGAATTGAGGGGGAGGTGCAATGAGGCAAGCTGGCTGTGGACGTGGTCAGAGTACCTGGAGCCCCAGACAAGTCTAAGCAGAAGCAGCTGAAGCCATGCTTGATGAAAGGCTGTAAAGTCTCCAAAAGTGACTAAGAAAGTGACCAGATTTTGCCATATAAGAAATAGGTTACCTCCAAGGCAAATAAAAATATCTAACTTTTGAGGAGAATAAAGTTAGAGACTGTGGCATAGAAATGGTTAGAGACCACCTAAAAACAAATGCATTGAGAGACCTCACCAAGAATGGCAGGGTAGGGAACTCCAAACTCTCTTCCTCCTCTAAAGCAACAATTAGGCTAGCAAAAGCTGTCAGAATCAACTTTTTCAGAACTCTGAAATCTAATGAAAAGCTTACAATGACCAGCAGAATGCTAGTGAAGAACAAAGCTGCTAAATTTCAGTAAGAGCCTGATATGGCATTTTAACTTACCTGCCTTCTACCTGTTAATCCCCAGTTGGGCAGCGGCTAACGGGAAAGTAGCCCATACTTCTGCTGTGGCTTACTTATGCCAGAGGGGGCAATATAGACCTTGTTCTCAAAGAATTATGGTTGTGTGTTTTGACCTGTCTAGTGGCTCCCTGAGGAATTGACTTAGGGGCTTGCCTTGTTTCTCTCATCTTGGAACTATCTCAGGGCTGGAGCTGCCTTCTGGGTAGCATTTGTCAAAAGCATTTAACGTCAAACATATAGTGGCAGCTGCTTGGGGGAAGAGATAAAAGACTGGGCAAGCAGTAGACACACCAAAAAGCCTGAGAAGGAAGAGGCTGGAAAAAGAGATACGTGGGAGACGAAAGACCTTAAAAAGCTCCCTTGTATTCTGGGGAATCTGGAAGATCACTCACATGCCCAGGGCTAGACACATGCTCAGAAAAGATCTGAGAAGGTTCTCAGCTCTCACCTCTGGCTGACATTCAGGCTCGGCTCAAGCAGGAAGTGAAGGCTAAGGCAGAGTTGTCAATTGCCTGGTGAATGTTAATACACACACAGAGCCCATCTGCAGGGACTAGGAGAGTTTTTCCCCTCCCCCCCAATTCTAGATGTTTAAGGGCATTACTGTCAAATCACTAGCTGACCAATAAACTAATGCGATGGAGATTTCAGAGGTGTCACACAACAAAGAAGAAAGTTGTTAAAAAATTAGTTTAGAAAAGTCACTAAACAAACAAAAGCAACTACAATAAGCAGCAACAATAAATCCAGTAGAGATGGGAGAATCAGATTTCCAGAATTGCCATAATATTATAAGATTTAAAATTTTCAGTTTTCAACAAAAATTATGAGGCATAAAAGAATTAAGAAAGAACAGCCTGTACACAGAAAGCAAATAAAGCAACTGTCTCTAAAGAAACACTTACTTACTAGTAAAAGGATTTAAATAAACTATTTTAATAGTTTATAATAGTTGAAGAAAACTATGCACAAAGAGTGAAAGGAAACAAGGAGGATGACATCTCACCAAATAGAGAATATAAATAAAGAAATAAAAATTATAAAAAAGAAACAAGTAGAAATTCTGGAGCTGTAAAGTATAATAACTGAAATAAAAAATTCACTAGAGAGATTCAATAGCAGATTTGAACAGGCAGAAGAAAGAAACAGAATTTGAAGATAGTTCAATTGAGATTATCCAGTCTGAGGAGCAGAAAGAAAAAAGAATGAAGAAAAATGAACAGAACCTAAAAGATCTGTGGAACACACAAATTGCCAAAACTGACTCAAGAAGAGATAGAAAATCTGAACAGACCTATTACAAGTAGAGAGATTGAATCAGTAAAAAAAAACCTCCCAACAAAGAAAAGCCCAGGGTGAGAGGGCTTCACTGGAGAATTCTACTAAACATTTTAAAAAGAATTAATGCCAATCCTTCTCAAATTCTTCCAATAAGTAGAAAAGGAGGAAGCATCTACTAATTAATTTAACGAGGTCAACATTACTGTGATATCAAAGTCAGACAAAGACATCACAGGAAGAGAAAACTACAGACAAATATACTTTATGAATATAGATGGAAAAATCCTCAGCAGAATACTAGCAAACTGAATCCAGTAGCATATTAAAAGAATTATACACCACATAAAGTGAGATTTATCTCAGGAATGCAAAGCTTGTTTAACATACAAAAACTAATCAATGTAATTCATCACTTTGATAGAAGGAAGGAAGAAAAACCCCACATGATCATCTAATTTGATGCAGAAAAAGCATTTGGCAAAATCTAATACTCTTTTGTGATAAGAACACCCAACAAACTATGAATAGAAAGGAAGTTCCTCAACACAATAAAAAGAATTTATGAAAAACCCACAGCTAACATCATAATCAGTGATGAAAAGCTTTCCCTCTAAGGTCAGGAAAAAGACAAAAATGGCCGCTTTTGCCACTTCTATTCAATATTATACTGGAAGTTCCAGGAAAAGAAATGAAAGTTATCCAAATTGGAAAGGAAGAAATAAAACTATCTCTGTTTACATGTGACATGATCTTATACATAGAAAATCCTAAACACATTACCATAAAACCCTCCCAAAACAATTAGGGCTAATAAACCAATTTGGCAAAGTTGTGGAATACAAAATCAACATGGGAAAATGAGTTGCATTTCTATACACTAGCAATGAACAAACTGAAAAGCAAATTAAGAAAACAATTCCATTTGCAATAGCATTGAAAAAATTTAAATACTTAGGAATAAATTTAACCAACGAGCTGCAAGATTTGTACTTTGAAATCATTAAAACATTGCCAAAACAATTAAAGAAGATCTAAAAAAATGGAAAGACATCCTGTGTTCTTGGATGGGTAACTTAATATTAAAATGTTAATACTACTCAAAGAGAGCTTTTTTTGCAGAAATGGAAAATCCTGAAATTCATATAGAATTTTGTGGGATCTCAAATAATCAAAACAATATTGGAAAAGAAGGATAAAGTTGGAAGACTCACATTCCCAATTTCAAAACTTCCTACAAAGCTACAGTAATCAAAACAGTTTGGCACTAGCCAAAGGATAGACATAAAGACCAATGGAATAGAATTGAGAGTCTAGAAGTAAATCCAGACACCTATGGCCCACTGATTTTCAACAAAGGCACCAAGATCGTTACCTGGGGGAAAGAATAATGTCTTCATCAAGTGATGCTGGGACAGCTGGATCACCACATGAAAAAAAATGAAGTTGGACCCTTATCTCACACCATATACAAAAATTGACCCCAAATAGACCAAAGATCTAAGTAGGAGATCTAAAACTATAAAACTGTTAGAAGAAAACTTCTTCACTATGTTTGGATTTGGCAATGGGTTTTTTTTAGATATGACACCAAGAGCACAAGCATCCAAAGAAAATACAGAAATTAGACTTTATCAAAATTAAAAACTTCTGTACATCAAAGTACACTATCAAAAGAGTGAGACGACATATAGAATGTGAAAAAATATTTGAAAATCATATATCTGATAAGGTTCTGGTGTCCAAAATGTATAAAACACTCATACTGCTCAAAAACACACAAGCCAACTGAAAAATGGGTAAAAGACTTGAATAGACATTTTTCCGACAAAGATATACAAATGGCCAACAAGCATATGATAAGATGGTCAATGTCATTAGTCATTAGGGAAATGCAAATCAAAACCACAATAAGATATCATATCCCACCCACTAGAATGGTAATCATCATCATTATCACCATCATCATAAAACAGAAAATAACAAGTTTAGGCAAGGATGTGGAGGAATTGGAGCCCTCATATATTTCTAATAAAAATGTACAATGGTGAGGCCACTGTAAACAACAATTTGGTGAGTCTTCAATAAGTTAAACATAGAATTGTGCATGGCTCAGCAATTTCACTCAAGTATATAGACAAAAGAAGTGAAAACAGGTGTTCAAACAAAAACTGGAACACTAACGTTTGTAGTAGCACTATTTACAATAGCCAAAGTAGGAAACAATCCAAAAGCTCATCAACTGTTGGATGTATAAACAAAATGTGCCATATCTATACAATGGAATATTATTCAACCGTGAAAAGTAATGAAATACTGACACATGCTACAACACAGATGAACCTTTAAAACATTATGCTGCATGAAAGAAGCCAGACACAAAAGGCCACATATTGTGTGATTTCATTTATCTGAAATATCCAGAATAGGCAAATTCACAGAAACGTGAAGCAGATTAGTGTTTGCCAGGGGCTAGGGGTAGGCGGAATAGGGAGTGACTACTTAATGGGTATACAGTCTCCTTTGAGAATGATAAAAACCTTCTGGAACTTGGTAATGGCAATGGTTTCATAACATTGTGAATGCACTGAATGACACTGAATCATACACTTTAAAATGGATAAAATGGTGAAATTTAAGTTATATATATTTGCCACAATAAAAAAAATGCACCTTAGCTGCATGTAATATCTAGAGGAAGAGAATCTTTAGGAACACTTACAAATGACAGTATGGAAGTTATTTCTAATTTTAAGTTTTTAAATTAAACTTTTTACTTTGAGATAATTGTAGATTCACAAGCAATTGTAAGAAGTAATACAGAGAGATTCTATGTGCCCTTTATCCAGTTTCCTCCGATGGTAATATTTTGCAAAACTATACACATAATGTTTATAATATAATATATAAAACAATAACACAACCAGGATATTGGCAATGATATAGTCAAAATACAAAATGGTTCCATCATACCATCTGCAACTAGTAACAATTTTGTTTCTTTCTTTCTCATCTGTATGCCTTTTATTTCCTTTTCTTGCCTTATTGCACTAGCTAGAACTTTTAACACTATGTTGAACAAAAGTTGTGACAGCAGTGATCTTTGCCTTATTTTCTTTCTTAGGGGGAAAGTATTCTCTCTTTCAACATTTAGGATAACATTAACTGTAGGTTTTTGTAGATGCTTTTTATCACGTTGGGGAAGTTCCCTATTATTATTATTCCTATTCCTATTTTTCTGAAAGATTTTTTGTCATCATGAATTAGTGTTATGGACTGAACTATCCCCAAATTCACACATTGAAGCCCTAATCCCCAATGTGGCTGTATCAGGAGATAGGGCCTTTGAGAAGGTAATTAAAGTTAAGTGAGGTCATAAGGATGGCATCCTAATCTGATGCAACTGTTGTTCTTGTAGGAAGAGGAAGAGACACCTGAGATATCTCTCACTCCAAGCACACACACAGGAGAAAGCCATCTGAGGACACAACAAGAAGGCAGCTGTCTGATAGCCAGGAAGACAAGCCTCACCAGAACCCCGCTGGTCCTTGATCTTGGACTTCCATCCTCCAGAATTATTGGAAGCTAAATTTCTGTTTAAGTCACTCTGTAGTATTTTGTTATACCAGTCCTAGCAGACGAAGACAATTGGTATTAAATTTTGTCAAAGCTTTTTCTGTGCACTTTAGTTACTTGTAATGTGTAAGAGAAAAAGAATCTTTAGGAAAATTTACAAATGACAGAGAATGAAATTCTCATCTTTTTTAGGTTTTTGCTCTGTTGTTATGAAAGTCATAAAGCAACTCATTTAAATTCTATTGGAAGACTTGAGTAAATTGTTCCAGAAGAATTCAAAACTTGTGTATATATATAAATTTTTTAGGAAGATTAGCCCTGACATCTGCTGCCAATCCTCCTCTTTTTTGCTGAGGAAGATTGGCCCTGAGCTAACATCTGTGCCCATCTTCCTCTAATTTATACGTGAGATGCCTGCCACAGCATAGCTTGATAAGTGGTGTGTAGGTCTGCACCTGGGATCCAAACCCATGAACCCCAGCCCACCAAAGTGGAGAATGCAAAGTTAACCGCTATTCCATCGGGCTGGCCCCAAAATTTATGTATATTTTGTTAGCTGTATTGTAAGTTGTATCTCTACCATTTAAAATCATATGTTGAAAAATAGTTCAGAATAATTTTTTGGCAATATTCTCAAGTTCTAAGCAAGGATTAAACATATTTGCTTCTGTGAAAAGTGATTTTATACAGAAAATTTTAGAGCATTGTAATGGCATAGAAACAAATAATGCTGTAGAATGGTGGTGTCCAATGTGTTAGCCACTTGCCACAAGGGTTGTTGACCGCTTGAAACATAGCTAATCTGAGTTGAGCTGTGAGATGTGGTGAATTGTCAAGGGGGATGTGGTAAGGATGTGTAGTAACTAGCCGTCTGCAATGGTAGGAATGAAAAACGGCACTACTAGCTTGGAAGTGTATTCATTGTCTAGGGCTGTTTTGATAAAGTACCACAAACTAAGTGGCTTAAACAACAGAAATTACCGTCTCACAGTTCTGGAGACTGGAAGTCCAAGATCACAGAGTCAGCAGGGTTGGTTCTTTCTGAGGGCTTTGTGGTGTAGTTTTTTTCAATGCTTTCTTGATTGGGTTTTGAGAGATCCTTGCTAGAGGCCAGCCAGTTCCCTTTCTTGAGCACATGATCTGGTCCACACCCCAACCACTTCCGTATTCAGGATCTTACACTTTGGGCCGCTATGCACCTGCCCTAACTGCCCCAGAACCCTATACCAGACAACTAGGGACAGCCTTTTCACCCTGGATTTTGTGAAATTGTTCAAATTAGCCATGCATGGGAACCCAGGAAACTTAGTGAACCTCACTCTGTTTGTCCTATATAAGCTGCCCCATACGGTTCCAGCTTGCTGTTACTCTGTCCCCGGGGGCAACCTCTGTGTGGCCCTGCATGGCAGCCTTCTCTCCTTTGGCATTGTAAGTAACAAAGAATTCTGCCTTTCATCTGTCATTGTATTATGTCCCACCATCAAAAGAATATTTCAACCTTATAAAACAATTGGCACTCTGAGGGGGATAGTATGGCATGACTACTGACTTGTATACCTTTTTGGGAGTCTGATCTTGGCTTACTAGTTGGTTCCAAACCACCAGGAGAGTGGCTTTGGAAGGAACTGCCACCTACGGGTGAGCTTGTGTTTCAACCTAGTTACTTGCTGCTCTGTCTGCTGGTGGTTTCCACATCTTTCCTTACCCAAATTTCCTCAGTGTTGGAATATTAAAAAGGAACAGTTCTAAAGGGTTAAACTTCATGAGTTAGATACTAGCCCTTCAAGTGGGGGCCACCTTAGGGCAATAGGAGTGAGAAGCCACTTGAGCCACACTTTCCAGAGTCTAGCTCTCAGGTGTGTTTCTGGTCTGCTAAAGACTAAATATTTGTATTGTCCTTCCCTCCCCCAGATTCATATATTGAAACCTATTCCTCCAGTGTGATGGTATTTGGAGGTGGAGACTTTGGAAGGTGATTAGGTCATGAAGACGGAGCTCTCATGAATGCTCTTATAACAAAGACCCCAGAGAGCTAGCTTGTCCCTTCCACCATATGAAGATATAATGAAAAAGTCTGTCTATAAACCAGAAAGCAGGCCCTCACCAGACACCAAGTGTGCCAGTGCTTTGATCTTGGACTTCTCAGCCTCCAGAAATGTGAGAAATAAATTTCTGTTGTTTCTAAGTCACCTAGCCTATGGTATTTTGTTATAGCAGCCTGAATAGACTAGGACAGTGGGCATAAACACTATGACATAATAAGCAATAAATTAAAATTAAATTAAGTCTTTGGCATCTACAAATTGGCGTGACAAAATGGGACCCCACAGACCCTCAGTTAAAATAGTTAATATGGCTCGATGTAAGTTAAAACAGGTCTTTCAAGGATTAAAACATTATATAAGACCTAATTAATAAGTGGGTGATTATCCTCCCTGCTTCTCCATTTGACAGCTCAGTTTTGCCTGTTTTTAAACCTGTAAAAAATGAATGAGGCCTCATGGTAGATTTTCAGAACCTTAATACTGTGGTCCCATCTACTGAAGCTCCCATACCCAATATCTAATACTATTAAAATAAGTAACTCCATCTAATATGTTCTATTCAGTGCTTGTTTCAACAGCCTGTCAGCTGCAGTTTTCTTCATCTCTGAAGGCATACAACACACCTTTACTAGCCTACCCATGAAGTCTCTCGGCAGCCTAGCCATCACACACAATCTTCAGGCAAAATTTTAACTATAGCCACCTTTCTCCAGGGACGCAAGTATGGTCTTTACATTAATGACATGCTCTTCCAAGGAGTTTTGTTTAACATACTCATTAAGGACACGCAAGTCCAACATCTTTTAACCCTTTTTGAGTTCTATAGGCAACATATTCCTCATTTACCAATTTTAAATTAAATTTTTAATTTTAATCCCTCTTCTGCTGCTACTTAGAAATGAGCTTACCTATCCCCAACAAAAGGCTCTAAAATGGATCCAAATTAAAATCATCAGGCACTCCCATTAGTACCTCAGAGAATCCTTCACTATACAGGCTCTAGCAACCTCCTCTCATACCACCTAGAATCTGTGGGCTACCTATGATGGCCATAAATTGCCATGAGCTTCTGATGCCAAAAACTGTCCCTCACTGTTTGCCTAGCTCATAATCCTGGTGTACTCCTTGCTCTCTGCCAAAGCGTACATCCCTACACTCCCATGTCTAAAGGGAAATCTGGTAGAGGGTACTACTATCTGTGCTATTGCAAAAATTAATGGAGATTATTGCTTTCCCCAGGAGACTTCTGCCTCATATAGGTTCACCCCTCGATCCCCTGTGGAGAGGACCTCCCTCTTTCTGGCACCTTCTCCCACTTCCAATCTCCAGTTTGCCACCTTAGCCTCCCACCCTTCATCTCTGACCATGACCACCACAACTACCCCTTCCTCTTGGTTACAAATACCATTAACCATTACATATACCTTACCAAACTATCAGTTCATATCTTCCAACAATGTAACTGCTGTATTTACCACCTTGAACCAAGGAATACACAAAGTATTATTGTCATAAAAAATAGAACTTATGTTTTTAACATACTTTACAACTCAGCCAGGATGTTGTTAGAGATTCTGAAAATTCCAGATCTGTTTTCTTGGCTAATGCCATAGAATTGGGAACTTGGTTATCGACCAGCCTACAAGGACTCCTTCTACTTCTACTTGTTTTCTTCCATTTAGTGTCATAATAAAATCTTTTTTATGCTGTTTAGGGTAACTTATGCACTACTTGCTAAAAGTCTCCTCTACTATTTGAGTCACTCAAATACCTCAAATAATCAAGCTCAACATTGATGTGAGGATCAATGGGTCAATTTTAACATGGTTTTTTATTGTCCTAAAATGCTGTCTAGACCCAATTTTGAGGCCCTGACTAAAGGATGCTCAGTTCCTCTCTTTGAGCAGTTAAGTCCACACCCTGACTACTTCCCTTATGAGGGCTCTCACACTCCAGGCCACTGTGTATACAATCTCCTTGCCCCAGGGCGAAGTACCAGACAACTAGGAACAGCCCCATAGACAGTCATGCACAGGAACCTGGGAAATTATTCAAATTAGCCAGTCTGGCAGCCCTTTAATCATAACCCCACCCCACTTGCCATTCATAAGCTACCCTCTATAGCTCTACCTTGGTGTTACCCTGTCTGTGAGTGCAAAACCACTGTGGCCTTATGTGACAGCCTACTCCCTTTTGGAATTGTAAGTAACAAAGAGTTCTGCCTTTCATCTATTCAAGTGTCTTTGTGTTGTGCCCTACCATCAAAAGGATCTTTAAATCTTCTAAAACAGGAAGAAAGACTCTATTCTTTCCTTCTCTCCTAGCTTCTGGTGGTTTGCTGGAAATCTTTGGCATTTATCGAACTGTAGGAGCACCACTCTGACCTCTGCCTTCATCTTTACACGGCCTTCTCCCAGTGTCTGTGTCTAGTTTTCCTCTTTACAACAAAGTCATTAGATTAGGGCCCTACCTACTCCAGTATGGCCTCATCTTAAGTAATTATATCTCTGATAACCCTATTTCTAAATAAGGTCACATTCTGAAGTACTGGGGGTTAGAAATTCAATATATGAATTTTGAGGAGACATAATTCAACCCATAACAGGAAGACTTTATTAAAGCCATACATAGGTTTATCCTATCATCCATCAATTTTATTCCTTGGTGTATGCCCCCAAAAATGAATGCTTAAATAGACCAAAAGGTATGAACAAAATAAAAATGTTCATAGAAGCCTTATTTATCTTAGTCCTGAACTGGAACAATCTAAATCTGCAGAGAAATAGGTGAATAAATTATGGTAAATTCATACAAAAAAACCCTACTACACAACATTAAAAAAGGACCAAGTAAAAAATTTCATTTATGGGAAGTGCAAAAACTGGCAAAATGGTGATAGAAGTCAGAATAGTGTTAATCTCTGAGGAAGGGGTATTGACAGAGAAGGAGCATGAAGGAAACCTCTTAAATAACAGAAGAGGAAGAGCCTATGAAGACATGGGGAAGAAGAGCCCATGAAGACACAGTGTTCAGGAGTTACTTTTCTAAGTCAATAATCTAACTTTAATTAAGATTTAATTAGTATTAATTAATGGTCTTACCTTGGTTTTGTAGATGATTATCTGTGTGCATGCATATGTAAAAATTCATAAAGCTGTACACTTAAGATTTATGCATTTTACCATATGTAATTTATATTTCCCCAAATGCTCTTTCTTAAATGAATTGCTACATAATCTATCTTGTGACTTCAGTACTGTGGGAGAACCAACCAATAGTAAGCATTGGCTTTTCGCTTTATCACTCAGAAGAACTCACTGACATTTCCTGTCAGTGGCTAATCAGACAAAAGCATATAGAATGGACATGAAGATAAAGCAAAATAGCGAAGAAAAATGATGCACAATCCTGTTGAAGGGAGAGTAAACTAAGGTGACCAGAAGAGAGAGATTCATCGAGTCCAGTGATTGATGTACAGTGAGCTCGTGTTAAAGTAGAACGCCACTCCAAATGTGGACTTTGCTGAGGACTTCAACTTTGAGGTTACCAATCTCTGTCATTATCATGGTGTCTGGTAAGTTTGATGCTGTGACATTTTTATCGAAAAATAAGCTGTCTTTCCTTTTTTTTTTTTCTGCTTTATCTCCCCAAAGCCCCCCTGTACATAGTTGTATATCTTAGTTGCAGGTCCTTCTAGCTGTGGGATGTGGGATGCCGCCTCAACGTGGCCTGACTAGCGGTGCCTTGTCCGCGCCCAGGATCCGAACCCTGGGCCGCCTTGGTGGAGCATGCGAACGTAACCACTCGGCCACGGAGCCAGCCCCCTAAGCTATCTTTCAATAGTGACAGGATACTCTTGATCTACTCATAAGATGTTTTATGATTTGTCCTAGTAGCAGTGATAAATTTGTTCATTATCCAGCAAATCTTCTGATTTACCTTAATCCAATGGTGCACTGACTAGTTGACTGAGTCCAGAATTATATTGGGGGCTCTGGAATGGAGTGAAACTAAACTTGCGTGACTAGACAAAATGCAGAGTTTTCCCCAAGTTTTTTAGTTTGTATTTTTATTGTCTCACTTGAATTTTTGGACCTTAATATTTATTGATGTGTAATTTTTTTCCCTCTTTTGATATTTCTAATATTTCTGGCACTGAAATTTCTATTTGTGGTTTTAAAATTTTAAAATAGAGGCAAGAAACTTACGGGTACAATTTGTTTCTAAAAATGAGGATCAGGAAACATAAGAATATATAAACAATACATAATTAATCTAAGGCAATGATCTCAAGCTCCCGGCAGAACTCTTTGTACAAATGGAATCTTATCCAAAAGCATAAACACGTAGAAGTGAGTGGAGCGGCTTTAATCAGAGCAGGCTCAGGCAGCCAGAAACAAACTTGAATTCTCTCTGTCTTTCCTTGCAATGATCCCAAAGGAATTTCACAACATTCTGAGAAACGTTGGCTTCCACATTTCCATATTATGTCTGGTTAAGGGAGAAGAGAACCAGTTCTTAGAAGCATGAAAGAGGGGGCTCTAGGGCCAGGAAAAGCTGAAAGAAATCTGGAGTCAAGGGAGGGAGGAACATTTGGGGTGAACGCAAAAGAAAGTGAATAGCGGATTTTGACACAAGAAAAGGGCTAGGGAAATATTTAGAAGTGTCAGGAAACAGATGGCAATAAAATGGTATAATTGAAGAGAGTTTAATTAAAACAATGTAATTGACGTCATTACCTGTTTAAAGGAAGGAAACCATAGATTGTCTCATGTATTTGATAAAATTAAGCATCCATTTGTTATAAAAATATTTTTGTGTTTTTTTTCATATTTTAAGACTTACTTTTTTTTAGAGTGGTTTTATGGTCACAGCAAAATTGAAAGGAAGGTACAGAAATTTCCCCTATACCACCTAACCTCACATATGCATAGCATCTCCCCCATTATAAACATCCCCCACCAGAGTGTACACGTGTTATAATTGATGGACCTACACTGAAGCATAATTATTACCCAAAGTTTATAGTTTACATCGGGTTCATTCTTGGCATTGTACATTCTGTGTTTTAACAAATGTATAATGACATATATCCATCATTATAGTGTCACACAGAATAGTTTCACTGCCCTAAAAATCCTCTGGATTCTGTCTATTCATCCCTCCCTCCCCTCTAAGACCTGGCAACCACTGATTTTTTCAGTATCTTCATAATTTTTCCGTTTTCAGAATGTTATATAGTAGCAATTTTATAGTGTGTAGCCTTTTCAGATTGGCTTCTTTCACTTAGCAATGTGTATTTAAATTTTCTCTGTGTCCTTTCACGGCTTGAGAGCTCATTTCTCTTTAGCACCTAATAATATTCCATAGTTTGGATGTACCACATTTATTTAGCCATTCACCTACTGAAGGACATCTTGGTTGCTTCCAAGTGTTGGCAATTATGAATAAAGCTGCTATAAACATCTGTGTACCGTTTTTTTGTGTGAACATAAGTTTTTAACTCCAGTGGATAAATACCACAGAGTGCTATTTCTGGAGCACATGGTAAGAGTATTTTTAGTTTTGTAAGAAACCACTGAACTGTGTTTCAAAGTAGCTGTACCATTTTGCATTCCCATCAGAAATCAATGAGAGTCCACGTTGCTTCACATCCTTCCCAGCATTTGGTACTATGGGTGTTCTGGATTTTGGCCATCCTTTGTATCATTGCCTTCATTCATTTCACTTGGATATAAATATAAAAATAAATAAATATAATTGAATACATTATTGCTATTATTATTTTTAACTAATTTCTATCTATTAGATCAACTGAGAATAGAAAAAGAGAAGTTTTTATTTTACCTTCACTTATTCATTCTCTAAGACTCTTGCTTTCTTTACGTAGATCCGAATTTCTGACCTATGTTATTTCCTTCTCCCTGAAGAACTTTTAACATTTCTTGCAAGGCACGTCTCCTGGAAACAATATCCCTCAGTTTTTGCTTGTATGAGAACATTTCTCCTTCCCTTTTGAAGGATAATTTCACAGGGTACAGGTTTCTAGAAGGCAGATTTTTTTCTATCAACATTTTAAATATTTCACCCCATTTTCTTCTTGCTTGCATGGTTTCTGAGAAGGGGTTGGATGTAATTTTTATCTTTGCTCCTCTATAAGTAAGATGTTTTGTTTCTCTGGCGTCTTTGAGTATTTTTCCTTTATTTTTGTTTTTCTGTAGTTTGAATATGATGTGCGTTGGTCTAGTTTTTGTTTGTTTGTTTGTTGGCATTTATCCTGATTAGTGCTCTCCAAGCTTCCTGGATCTTTGGTTTGGTATCTGATATTAATTGGGGAAATTCCTAGTAATTATTGTGTCAAATATTTCTTCTGTTCCTTTCTTTCTTTCATGTCCTTTTGATTTTCCCATCACATTAATGTTACACCTTTTGTAGTTGTCTCACAGTCCTTGGATGTCCTATTCTGTTTTTTTCAGTCTTTGTTCTTTTTGCTTTTCAGTTCTGGAGGTTTCTATTGATATATCCTGTAGCTCAGAGATTCTTTCCTCAGCATACACAGCTCATACACAGCTGGTGGGAATGCAAACTGGTGCAGCTACTATGTAAAACACTATGGATATTTCTCAAAAAATTAAAAATGGAAATACCCTCTGATTCAGCTGTTCTGCTTCTGGGTATTTATCCAAAGAATATGAAAACAGTAATTCAAAAAGATACATGCACTCCTATGTTCATTTCAGCATTATTCACAATAGCCAAGACTTAGAAGCAACCTAAATGCCTAAATGCCCATCAATGGACGAATGGATAAAGGAGATGTGAGATAGATATATATAGATACATCTATATATGTACACACACACAATGGAATACAACTTAGCAAAAAAAAAATGATGAAATCATGCCATTTGTGACAACATGGATGGACCTTGAGGGTATTATGCTAAGTGAAATAAGTCAGACAAAGAATTTTTTAAATAAACGGATGTTGAATTTTGTCAACAACTATTTCTGCATCTATTGAGATGAACACATGATTTTTATTCTTTATTTTGTTACCATGGTATATCACATTGATTGATTTGCAGATATTGAACCATCCTTGCATCCCTGGGGTAAATCTCACTTGATTATGGTGTATGATCCTTTTAATGTATTTTTGGACTCAATTTGCTAACATTTTGTTGAGGATTTTTGCATCTGTTGTCATCAGGGATATTGGCCTATAATTTTCTTTTTTTGTAGCGTCTTTGTCTGGTTTTGGTGTCAGGCTAATGCCGGCCTCATAGAATGAATTTGGAAGAATTCACTCCTCTTCAATTTTTTGGAATTGTTTGAGAAGTATTGATATTAACTCTTCTTTAAGTATTAATAGAATTCTCCTGTGATGTCGTCTGGTCCTGGACTTATGTTTGTTGGAAGTTTTTTGATTACTGATTCAATTTCATTACTAGTAATTAGTCTGTTCAGATTTTCCTATTTTTTCCTGATTCACTCTTGGAATGCTTTTAGGAATTTATCTAGTTCTTCTAGATTGTCCAATTTGTTGGTGTGTAATTGTTTGCAGTAATCTCTTATGATTCTTTGTATTCTGTGATATCAGTTGTAACTTTTTGCCTTTTATTTCTGATTTTATTTCTTTGAGCTCTCTCTTTTTCCTATCTTTTTCTTGAAGTTCTCACTGTGTTGCTCCATTCTTCTCCTAGGTTTGGTGAGCAACTTTATGATCGTTAGTTTGAGTTCTTTTTCTGGTAGATTGTTTACCTCCATTTTGTTTAGTTATTTATCTAGGTTTTGTCTTGTTCTTTCATTTGGAACAAATTCCTTTGTCTCCTCATTTTGGCTAACTCTCCGTGTTTGTTTCTATGTATTAGGTAGATCAGCTGTGTCTCCCAGGCTTGAAGGAGTGGCCTTATGTAGAAGGTGTCCTGTGGGGTCCAGTTGTGCAATTCCCCCTTGTTACCAGAGCCAGGTGCTCCAGGGTGTCCCATGTGGGCTGTACGTGCCTTCCTGTTGTGGCTGGGCCATGACTGCTGTGGGAGTACTGATGTACTGGGCTGGCCTGCAGTGTGGCTGGCTGCAAGGACTGGCCATGACAGCTTCAGGCTTCTGGTGGGTGGGGCAGGTCTCTGGTGCAGCTGGCTGTGAGGGCTGGCCAAGACTGTTGCAGGCCCTTTGTGTGCAGGGCTGGCCCCTTGGGGCAGGAGCCACTTTGGGAGGCACTCTGGTGCCGTCCAAGGCTGCCTTCCAGGTGTGGTGGGGTAGGCGGCCATTTTGGGGGACTGCTGGCTGCGGTGGACCCACAGAGGAATGCAAGGGTGGGATGAATGGTGTTAGTAAGGTAGACTAACCTTACTAACGGCACCAGGCAGTGCTGGGCCAGCTAGGTAAAAGGTGAGCAAAAAAAAACTCTGCCCACCAGTGCCTCTGTCCCTGGAAAAAGTTCCAACAGATCCCTGACCCTCTGGCACATGCCCTAAAATTAGTCAATGGGTCTCCTTCACGTGTGACCTAGGCACTTTTCAAACTGCTGCCTCTGCACAGGGTCTTGGAGAGAGTGAGTTTGTGCAAGTTCCCTTTAAGAGTGGAGTCTTGGTTACCTACAGCCCTCCAGCTCTCTTGGATGTAAGCCCTTTTGGTTTTCAAAGCCAGACATTATGGGGGCGTATCTTTCCAGTGCAAATCCCCTGGTCTGGGGAGCCCCCAGTGTGGGATTCAGACCCCTTGCTCCTCAAGGAGGACCTCTGCAAGTTGCGATATCTCTCTCACCTGTGGATAGTCACTCTGGAGGTGTGGGTCCCAACCAGACTGAATCTCCGCCCCCCACTCATCTCAATGTGGTTTTTTCTTTATATTTTTAGTTGCAGAAAATCTTTCCTGTCAGCCTTCAGCTTGTTCTCAGAGATAATTACTCTATACATAGTTGTAGTTTTGGTGTGTCCATGGGAGTAGGTGAGCTGAGGATCTTCCTACTCTGTCATCTTGATCCCAAGCCCAGGTAACTCTGCATTTTTTGAGGAACTGCCAAATTGTTTTCCAAAGCGTCTGCACCATTTTAAATTCTCACCAGCAATTTGTGAGGGTTTCGATTTCCCCATATCCTCACCAACAAGTGCTTTTATCTCTCTCTTAGATTATAGCCATCTGAGTGGGAGAGAAATGACATCTCATTGTGGTTTTTATTTGTTTTTCCCTAATGACTAATGACGTTGAGCATCTTTTCATGTGTTTATATGACATTCGTGCATCTCCTTTAAAGAGCTATGTATTTAGATAATTTACTTTTTTTGACCAATATTAAATTGGGTTATTTCTTTTTTATATTACTGAGTTATAAAGGCTCTTTATATACTTTAGACACAAGTGCCTTACCAAGTATGTGATTTACAAATATTTTCACCCATTCTGTGGTTTGTCTTTTGACTTTCTTGCTAACTTGTTTTGAAGCACAAAGTTTTCAATTTTAATGTACAATTTACTTTTTCTGTTGTCACTTGTGCTTTTGTGCATTATGTCTAAGGAGACTTGATCTAATGGAAAGTCAAAGATTTACCACTACCTTTTCCTCTAAGAGTTTTATACTTTAGCTCTTACATTTAGATCTATGATTAATTTTTGTAATAAAGGAGTCCTTTTTCATTCTTTTGTATGTGGATATCCAGTCTCTCCAGTACCATTTGTTGAAAAGACTATTTTTTTACCATTTAATAGTCTTGATACCTTTGTTGGAAATCGGTCGACCATAGACACATTGGTTTATATGTAGACTCTTAATTCTATTCCATCGATTTATATGTCTATCCCCATGTCAATACCACAATGTCCTGATAATGGGAGTAAGTCTTTAAATAAGCAAATGTGAGTCCTCCAACTTTGGTGTCTTTAAAGATTGTTTTGACCGTTCAGGGTCTCTTGCATTTCCTTATAAGTTTAGAATTAACTTGTCAAATTTTGCAAAAAACCAGCTGGGATTTTGATAGAGATTATGTTGAATCTGTAGATCAATTTGGAGAGTGTTGACCTCTTAACACTATTAAGTTTTCTGACTCCTGAACATGAATGTCTTTCCATTTATAAAAGATATTGTGCTTCAGTTCCAGATCACCACAATTAAGTGAATATTGCAATAAAGTGAGTCACACAAATTTTTTGGTTCCCAGTGCATATAAAAGTTATCTTTACACTATACTGGGGTCTACTAAGTGTGCAATAGCAGTATTTTGTTTAAAAAAATATATACATGTATACAATTACATACCTGAATTAAAAATTGCTTTATATTTATTTTATTTTTCTTCATTGCTAAAAAGTGCTAACTCTCATCTGAACCTTCAGCGAGTTGTAATCTTTTTGCTGATGGGAAGTCTTGCCTTGATACTGATTGCTGTTGACTGATCAGGGTGGTAGTTGCTGAAAGCTGGGGTGGCTGTTGCAATTTGTTAAAATAACACAACAATGAAGTTTGCTACATCAATCGATTCTTCCTTTCATGATATTTTTCCAAAATTTTTTACTAAGTATTTCATTCTTTTTGATGCTATGGTAAATGGAGTTTTTTTTTTAATTTCATTTTCAGATTGTTCATTGCAAGAATATAGAAACACGGTTTTTGTGCATTAGTCTCATTTCCTGGAAACTAGTTGAACTTGTTTATTAGTTCAAAAATTTTTAATGGATTCCGTAGGACTTTCGATGTAAAGATCATGTCATCTTCAAACAGAAATATTTTCACTTCTTTCTTTACAATCAAGATTGCCTTTCATTTTCTTTTCTTGCCTAATTGCCCTGAATGGAACTTCCAATAGTATATTGAATAGAAGTGGTGAGAGCAGACATCCTTGTCTTGTTCCTGATTTTAAGAGGAAAGCATCCAGTTTTTGATCAAGAATGATGTTAGATACGGGTTTTTCATAGATATAGTTGATCAGATTGAGGAGTTCTCTTCTATTCCTAGTTTGTTGAGTGTTTTTATTATGAAAGGTGTTGGATTTTGTCAAAGACCTTTTTTGCATCAATTGAGATGATCATGTGGTGGGATTTTTGTCTTTTATTCTATTGATGCAGTGTATTACATTGATTGATTTTCATCTGTTGAACCAACTTTGACTTCCTGGGATAAATCCCACTTAGTCACGATGTATAATCCTTTTAATATGCTACTGTGTTCAGTTTGTTAGTATTTTTTTAAGGATCTTTGCATCTATATTCATAAGGGATATTTGTCTTTAATTTTCTCTACTTGTGTTGTCTTTGTCTGGCTTTGCTATCAGGGTAATGCTGGCCTCAAAGAATGAGTTGGTAAGTCTTGTTTACTCTTCTATTTTTTGGAAGAATTTGAGAATATTTAAGGTTAAATCTTTGGTAGAATTCACCACTGAAACCATATGGGCCTGGGCTTTTCTTTGTGAGAAATTTGAAAATTACTAATTCAATGTTTTTACTTGTTATAGGTCTATGCAAGTTTACTATTTCTTCTTTAGTCAATTTCAGTAGTTTGCGTTTCTTCGAATTTGTCAATTTCATCTAGGTTATCTAATTTGTTGCCATATAATTGTTCATAGTATTCCTTTATAATTCTCTTTATTTCTGTAAAGTTGTGGTGATGTCCCTTCTTTGAGCCTCTTGAATCTAAATTTATCCTGTACCAAATTTGGAAAAATTTTAGCCACTATTTTATCAAATAATGCTCTGTTCTCTTTCTCTCTCTGGTACTTGAATACACACGTGTTACATTTTTTTATGTTGTCCCACCAGTTTCTGAGGCTCTGATTATTTATATTTAATCTTTTCTCTCTGTTATCGACTGGAGGATTTCTGTTTATCTATCTTTAAGCTGGGTAGCTCTTTATTTTTTCATATTCATTCTGCTAAATTAAGTTTATCCAGTAAATTTTAATTTCGGATTTTGTATTTTTTTATTTCTAGAATTCTCATTTCTTTTCTAAAATTGTGTTTTATATCTCTGCTGTGATACCCTAATGCTTTCTTTAGTACTGTCATATAATTCTTTGGGTACTTGAGCATAATTAAAATCCTTTAAGGCCTTTTGTCTGCTAATTATTACATTTAGATCATGTCAAGGACAGTCTCCATTGTCCTTTCTCTTGAGGTTATAAATTTTATCTTGACCATTGTTAATGATATATAGTAGAGGTTCTATTTCTGTTACATTTCTCTGGAGAGTATTGGTTAATTATTTTTGGCAGACAGTTAACTTGGATTAACATAAACTGCAAATTCTCTCTTCATTGCTTTGGGCAGCAACTCAAATTCCAGACCACTTCTCTTAGTCCTAAGCTTAGCTTCTTGGATTCTACCCTAAACATATTTAGGTTATGGGTTGGCTAAAGATTTGGGCAGAGTTCTTGCAAAGAATTTGGGGCTTCCTCTCTTTGACTCTGTATTTTCCAAAATTTATTTTCATATTTTCTAGTGATTTATGTTTTTCCAACCTTTGTCCTCTGGTTCTTCAGTCAGTAACACTGCAGGTTTTCTATTAGAGCTTAAGCATTTCACCTGGTGAAGACTTGGGCCTGCCCACAGGCCAAAGGTTTTGAAAATAGGAAATTCACTCAGTGCTATTTTCTTTTTCCAGTTGTTGACTCCCCTTCTCCATATACAGTCTCTTGATTGCTCTCCAGTGCATTCAAATAGTTGTTGTTCGTATTGTGTCCAGAGATGACAGTTGGTATGTATAGAAGTGTTGGTCCTTTAGAAGTTACTTGGCCATACACAAAAGCAGACCGGGTAGTCATTTAAATCTAAGACTTTTAGCTGCTCTGTAACTCAGTTTTAACTAAATTGCTTTTTCTTAGTGGTGTTGGGAAATACAGTCTTTGGAAAAATAATTTGCATATATTGTGATATTTTAAAGAATATGATCACTCAAGTCAATAGGATAGACTCAGAAGAGTTAACTTCTCACTGTTTTATTGTTTAAATTTTACATGTTATTTTATCATTATTTATTACCCCAAAGTGCTTTTTGTATCTTGGAGTGATGTCAATGATCCATATTCTGAAATTCTTCTCCCTTTCTCCTATCCTCTACATTTGTGCTTGTCACTGTAGTTTTCCAGTATGGAAAGTAGAGGATCAATGGGTGAATTGAACTCTGTTGTGTTCTCCTAATTTGACTAATTTTTTTTGAGAGCATAATTTATTGTTTTTTTTAAAAAAGTCCTCTTTTATTTTTTTAAACATCTTCAACAAATTTATTTTATAACTTACATTCAATAATTTCAACATCTGAATATCTGATTCATTCAATAATTCCAATCTCTGAAGTTCTGAATCTTATTCTTCTCTTTAGGAATGAGAAAGGGCAGCCAATAAAAGGGTGTGTCATCTCATTTTGTGGTTGCTTATTTCTTCCTGTGTTTTGTAATTTTGGAATGTGAGCTCATGATTATGTGGCTTTGAGTCTGAGAACTGGTTTGAATATAGAAACTTGGCGAAGGATCATGATTTTCCATTATGGTAACTGATCTAAGCCTTCACTCACTGCTATGGACTGAATGTTTGTATCCTCTCAAAATTTGTATGTTAAAACCCTAATCCCCAATGAGATGGTATTTGGAGATGGAGCCTTTGGAAGGTAGGTAGTTTACGAGGGAGGAGACCTCATGTTGGGATTAGGACCCTTATAAGAAGAGACACAAGGGAGCTTTCTTCCTCTCTCTGTCACCCTCTGCCCCTCCCATGTGAGGATACAATGAGAGGGCAGCTGTCTACAAGCCAGGAAGTAGGCTTTCACTAGACACCAGGTCTGCTGGTGCCTTGATCTTAGACTTCCCAGCCTCCAGAACTGTGAAAAATAAGTGTTTGTTGGGGCTGGCCTTGTGGCATAGTGGTTGAGTTCACACGCTCCACTTTGGTGGCCCAGGGTTCACAGGTTTGGATCCCGGGCGTGGACCTGCACACTGTTCATTATGCTATGCTGTGGCACATCCCACATATGAAATAGAGGAAGATTGGCAACAGATGTTAGCTCAGGGCCAATCTTCCTCACGAAAAAAATTAAAGTGTTTATTGTTTAAGCCATGCAGCAGTCTATGGGATTTTTGTTTCAGCAGACAAAACTGACTAAGGCACCACTTACCCTTGATTTGGTGATATAAGGAAAACCATGCCCTATTTGGCCGTCCTTCTGTCTCATCCTTAGTATTCGCTACCCTAAGAATACTGGGGTTTATTTAACTTTCACTACAAATCCTTCAGGTCAGAGTCTCTTAGTTGCCATTCTAGCCTTGTTGCTGTTTATGATAATTATATCTACCTTGCCTCTGACTGTTAAGTGCTGTTACCTTGTCTCTGGTATTACAGAATCCTATCATCTCCATTGTCACTAGGGAGCTCACTTCCATGACAACTTCTCTTACTCTCAATCCTGGCCTACAAAGGACAACACCCTTGAGCTTCTCAATGATGCCAGTGCTCTCTTCCCTCCTTGCCTTTTAGTAGTGCATTTATTATTTCTTTAGGCAAGCAAGCATCCTCTGGAAACTCTGGAGAATATGGTCAGCTTGTGGCTTCTCTGGATTATATCCATTCTAGCAATATTATCATATTGGATAAAAATTCAAGACCAAACTAACGCTTTAGATATCTTACCCTACAGTATACCAAGGCAATTCTGGCAATAATTTTCATATAGTGTAGGCTACCACTTGGTCCATGTCTCAGCCCACCAAATGAATGAACTCTTAGAGTCCTTTTTGATACCTCAGTCTACAGCACTGAATCCAGAATCTCTGTTTAGTGGACCCATATCAATAATTTTAGCCTAGTCTAATTTTATATTCCTCTTATCATTATTCCAGATCTTTAGTATCCATTCCCACACTTATTCTCCAGATTTATAACTGTATAAATTGGCAAAATCATATAATTCTTTTGATGTGTAGAGTACTTCCCGGTGAGTCACACTCTGTACCTCACTCTTGGGATCCTGCCAGGGTCTTTGTGTCTAGTTATAGGCATAGAAGCAAAGAGGAGTAAGGGTGGTAGGTCTTGAGGAGAACAGCAGTCTTTTAAGGTAACTACCTCAAGGGAAGAGATTATAATTTCTTCAGGCAAAGCAGGATTAACCTCTTCAGGCAGAGGGAGAAGGGCTGCTTCAATGGACAAAGAAGATTCAGCAGAATTTAGGGGTTTGATGCCTCCAACTTCATTGGAATCTGTCCATATATCCCCATTCTAATTTTCAAAATCCCATTCCTCCCTCATCAATACCTTCACTTTAATAGAAGATGCTCTGCAAGGTTTGGAATTCATCTTGTAATTCAGCCACTCACAGAATAAGGTCTGGTTTTACAGAAATCTCAGCCCTGCTGTTACAGGAGATATGTCTTTCAGAGCAGACATAGGAACTTTCTGGTCATTTATGCAGAGCTTGAGCTTGGAATTTGGAGCCCTGAACTCATTCTTCCCCCACCCCCTTTCTCCAGTGCAGTTAGGAGAAACCAGCCAATTTCATTATACTAAAATATTCTAAAGTAACAAATACATGGTCACTCCAGTGCAGTTAGGAGAAACCAGCCAATTTCATTACACTAAAATATTCTAAAGTATCAAATACATGGTCACCCAGAACTTCATAAGTATATGATTAGGAGTATCCAATGGTGATATTTTGCATATCTCTATTGCAACATCATGCCATGGACTATCAGTGTCCTCTTTACCACTAGAAATAGTAATTAGTGCTTTTAAACATAGCTAAATTAGAGAAACAATTCCAGAAAACCCTGAACTCAATTCATAAATCTCATCCATAAGATCCTCTTCCTCTGGACCTACTCATTTGGTACCACTCATGGTACCAAAATCCGTATCAGTCAGCATTCTATCATAGGAAATATGTATATGTACGCGTGTGTGTATGTGTGCATGGATGTATGTTTTTTCAAGGAATTGGCTTATGTAATTGTGGAAGCTGATAAGTTTGGAATTTCTAGGGCAGACCAGTAGGCTGGAAACTCTTGGGCAGGAGCTGATGCTGCAGTCTTGAGGCAGAATTTCTTCTTCCTTAGGGAAACCTCAGTTTTTACTCTTAGACCCTTTAACTGATTGGATGAGGCCCATCTACTTTATCAAAGATCATCTCTTTTACTTAAAGTCAACTTACTGTAAATGTTAACCATATCTACAAAATACCTTCACAGAAACACCTAGATTAGCATTTGATTGAGTGATTGGGTACTATAGCCTAGCCAAGTTGACACATAAAAACTAGCCATCACAGGAGGATATGCATTATTTTCTGGAGCATATGGGATTTTTACCAATGTAGACCATAAAATGGGCCATAACACAAGTCTCAATAAATTTAAGCTCATCTGGGTAATGAAAAAAATAAGGCTCTAGGTTTTTGAGATCAGCAAACTGTCTCATGGTGTCCTCCTCCCTTGCCATTTTTGGCCTGGGGGAATTTGCCTTACTGTTTTGCAAGTTCAGCGATGCATTCGAAACAGGGATTGTTATAGTTCATTCAACACTTCTATGTATTTTTTAGTGGGAGAGATTTAGACTATCTTTCCCACAATAGTTCTGGAAATGGAACTTGACTCCTGGGCCCTGCAGTGTAACCTCTTTCACTGATTAAAGATAGGTATGGCTGGCAAAAGACTAGGAGGGCCTGAGCTGTTACAGTAACATTAAATGAATCATTTATCCATAATTATGTAAAGAAATTTCGAAAACCTGATTTTACCTAGAAAACTTTTATGTAGTTATGGTACCACTTCTGATTTCTCTCGAATAAAGATTTTTATGATTTGTTGTGTGATGATTAATTAATTTAAGGAATTGAATTTTTTTGTGGTTATCTTACATGAAATCGGGAGAGTCTGCTCTATTTCAGTGAATAAAATTTCTTATTTTTTCTTTATATTTCTTCTCTAAATATTCTCTAGCTTCAGGTAATAATTCATGCCTGGTGACACAACTAGAAATTTAGAGCCAGATGATACCACCTTGTGAAGATAAAGTGCCCACTTACTTATTAGCCATTTCTGCAGGAGGGAGGGTTGGATCATTGGCATAAATATTTATGTGATCATTTGCCCTGTGCGCAATTGTAATAGACATCCCTCCACACACTAGCGCTTGAAGACCTTGCAAGAGTCTAGTTAGCCAATTTAATTCAATAACAAAAAAACCCTGTAGGTTTCTTAATAGTACAGAGCAATGTGCCAGGTACAACAGAGGCTACAAGGATGAAGAAAACCCACACCTGTCCTTAAGTGGTCTGCATAGTCTATTCTTTTTTTTTTTTTTTTTGAGGAAGATTAGCCCTCAGCTAACTGCTGCCAATCCTCCTCTTTTCGCTGAGGAAGACTGACCCTGAGCTAACATCCGTGCCCATCTTCCTCTACTTTCTATGTGGGATGCCTATCACAGCATGGCGTGCCAAACGGTGCCATGTGCGCACCCAGGATCTCAACCGACGAACCCCCAGGCCTCCAAGAAGTGGAACGTGCTCACTTAACCGCTGCGCCACTGGGCCAGCCCCTGCATAGTCTGTTCTTGGAGGTAGACGGGGATGCCATGAATTATAGGGGAGAATGAAATGAGTGCAGTAATACAAAATGGATGTGTTAGAGAGAGTAGCTTTTGAGTTGGCTCTGGAAGGATTCCAGAAGGCATAAATGATGGGGAAAAAGAGGCTCAGGAATCACTGTGGACTAAGGTAGAAGGTAGATGAAATGTTTGTCCAATGGAAGCAGTCTGTGGTGGCAGGACTTTAATATGCCTGCTGGGAAGTACACTAAGGAATACCTATACTCATGTATCAGAATGCTCGATAATGTTAATGTGTTATTTCTCTCTGATTTAATTTATATATTCAATACAATCACAATAAAACTATCAATGGAATATTTTTGTAAATGTTGACAACATGATTCTAAAATTTGTATGGAAGCAAGTAAAAAAACTACAAAAATATCTAGAAAGTTCTGGGGAATAAAAAAGAATGAAGAACAATGAGAAAGGACTTGTTTTATCAGACATAAATGCAAATACATAAATTACAATAGTGTGATAAATACATATGAATAGAAATTAGATCAATAAAATAAAACAGATTCATATGTGTATTGGACTTTGTTTTAAAGATAAAAGCAAAATCTTGAAAGAAATCAGGAAGCATGGAAATTGAATGAGTGCTATTGGATAATTGATTATCCACAATAAATAAAGACATACATACAAAGGAAGGAAGGAAGAAAGAGCAAGAAAGATCCTGTCATAGTGTAATCAAAATAGATTTCAGATAAAGTATCAAAATACAAAAATTAAAACTATGGAAATATTAGACAAAATATTGGTAAATGTTTTATAATCTTAGTGTAGAAGGATTTCCTAAGCAAGTTACAACACACAGAAGCATAAAGAAAAAGGTAGAAAGGTTTTACTAGTCAAAAACAAATTGTCGTAGTAAAGGCATAGGAGAAGTATGGTCTTGTGCCATTGGCTATTTGAGGTTTATTACTCTTAGAAGAGTGGAAGTGAGAAAAACAAGATAGGACAATGGAGGAAAGCTAAGCAAGAATCTGGATTCAGCTGGAGACTTTAGGCTGCTCCACTTAGAGCTTTGGGACATGAAATGCATCTCCTAGTTGGTTCCACCTTGAGAAAGACGTTATCTTTTAGCATCTCTGTATCAATCAGGCATTGGCTGTTAGCTGCTGGGGTGGGTGAGGAGAGGCAGTATGTATTTTCTGAGGTGAGGCAACTCCAATTCAGCTGAGGGTCATTCAGCAGAGAAAGGGGGCAGTTGTGAGCTCTTTTTTTTTTTTTTTAAAGGTTGGCACCTGAGCTAACTTCTGTTGCTAATCTTTTTTTTTCCTTCTCCCCAAAGCCCCCCAGTACATAGTTGTATATTCTAGTTGTGAGTGTCTCTGCTTGTAGTTGTGAGCTTTTAACAACCAGTATTCTCAGCAGTTGGGAGATGTGCATCTGCCTGGTAAAGGGGATCTTGGTGGGGTACCTGAAGCATACACTACAGCCCACTCTTTGCACCATTCACATCCACTTGTGTTTTGTTTGTTTGTCTTTACATTAAAGTTAACTCTATCCAGGCATAGCTTTTCCAGGATTATTTTTGGTTACTATTTCTGGGAAAACTTACAAAAGAAAGGTAAAGTGACAGTCTCTTCTGCTGTAATTTGTCCCAAGGCCATAACTGATGCTTTCTGATTCCCTCCCTTGGCTAGCAGTTCTACTTGTCTATGTGGCTTTCCTAGTGGGATGAGCACACGCTCAGCCCTGAGGGGTCTGAGGCTTGGTTATCAGGCCCTGTCACATTTACAGATTTTCAAATAAAACTGGGTATAGGAGTACAAAAAGGCATATTCTTCCCTGTCCCCATTATATAAAAGCAGGTCTATCACCTCAGGATAATCAGGGTCAATCTGCCCTGCAAAAAGGCAATTACTTTCTGTGCCTGCTGGTCTAGCAGGGAGCTGCTATATATGAACTCTTACTGTGTTTCCTGGAAGAAGTCTCTCCAGTCTGAGACCCAGTACCGTACCGTCACAGAATCTAAAACTACTGGGATTTAGAAGCCAAATTCCCCAAGGAATGATGGTGAGTGGGACCACTCCTACTTCTACTCTTTGTTTTTGGGCCCATGTAGTCTATCTACTGGGAAAACAAAGCCATTCTGAAGGGTGGTGCCTGTATGTTTATAGGGGATAATTTGCAAACTGTGCTTCAAGAGGACGTTTCAGTGCTCCATAGGCTAGCAACTTACGGATGAATCCATATGCCTCTGCTCCAGATCTTCTTGTCCCTAGTCTTCCAGTTTTGAATCTTCTGGGCTTCTGACCAAAAAGCCAAGCCATTTGCCACTGCCAATGAGTTCATCTATTTTCTTACTTGACGCTTTTTTTCCATAAAAAGTGAACTTACCTGATATACCACTGAAAACCTTGCCTAATGGTAGTGTGTTTTCTCACCACTCTCTTTCAGGCCCAGACATGAGTAGGGCTCTAGTGCAGCAACTGTCCTTTTAGGCTTGTACCCACATACTGAGGCAACCCATCTATAAACTAGGCTTGCGTTTTTGATTGCAGGGAACCTCCACTGCAGACTTAGATGTGAACTGAGGGAGAGATGTCAGTGCAAAAATGGTATATGAGGTGGGGGTTTGGACCATTTGTTCATTCAGGTTACTTGTGTCCTCTTGACTGTGAAACTTCTGTTTTATGATGGATTGCTGCTGGACGCACTTGACTTTATCATTTGTGGGTCTGACAGTGCCCAGTCTATGATAGTTTGCTCTAGTTGCATGATCACTTCATATGACATGATTAGATGGTCAGTCTTTACTAGGGTGCCATAGCATATCATGAGCTGACTTTTAAAAGCAAATACTTCTCTGCTTCTGATGATATGGCATTGCCGCAGAACTGTAAGTGCCTGCACTGTGACTCTCCTACTGGGCATGTCTGAGACTCCACATGGCATCTTTCTCAACCACAGTATCCTCTAGTACCATGATTATCTGCCTGGTTTTATGAACTTGGTGTAAAAGTTGGCATACTGAATTGTGTACCTGCTATAGATACTATTCTTGGTGTGGGGCCCACTCAAAACTAGCAGCCTTCCATGTCAACCTATAAGTGGGTCATAGTAGTGGTCTCAAATGTACAATATGCTGCCTCCAAAATAAAGTGTTGTGCTACTTAGTGGTAGGAAGTAGGGTTAAATAACTTGTCCTCCACTGTGGAGGAGATGTCCTGGTACATACAAAACACCAGGCTGCAAAAACGTTCATCAATGTGTCAGGCCCTGGATCTTTGTAGAATTTATCTTCTATCTCTAAAATGCGTGTGATTTTCCAAGGTATTCACAATACCTGCCATCTCTTGCTCATGAGGTCTGATTAATATGATGTTATCAAAAATAGTAGACCAATGTGATGCTCTGTAGATTGCCCAGATAATCTAGATCTTTTTAGATTATATTGTGCATGAGAGTGGAAATTTTTAAGTAGCCCTAAGACAAGACCATATTTGTATACTGTTTCCTGTCCATGTGAATACAACTGTTTTTGATGTTCCTTCCTGATGAATATTGAAAATAATGCATTCTCCAGATCAATAGCTGCAAACTGCAACTAGAGGCTGGTTAAAGTAAAGATAGCTTATTTAGCAGAGCAGCTGCTGTTGGGGCTACTACTTGGATGAGTTTGCCCTAGTCCAGTGTGCTTCACTGTCCAGTATTTTGCATGGGCCAAGCTGATGATTTAAATGGGGATATGATGGGGACCACTATTTTAGTATCCTTTACGTTTTGAGCTGATACTTATCCTTAGGTCTGTGATATTGATTTTGATTTGCTATCTTGGCCAGAGTGGGCAGTTTCGGAGGGTTTCACTTGGTCTTTCCTACTAAATAGCTCCTAATTTACAGATCAGAGACTCAACAAGAGGGTCTGCCAACTGCTATATATATCTATTCTAATTAAACATTTAGCAGTTGGGAAAATCACACCAGCTGGGCTGTAAATTTAGAGAGTCCACTGTGACATGAACCAGACACAAGATTTATTTCATTACTCTATATGCTCCTACTCTAACAGGAGGCCTATGATAGTGCATTGTGTCCTTACATATCGAGATCAATTCAAATCTGTATTCAAACAACCTTCAAATGATCTTGATAATTCCTTTTCCCCAGTGAATGGTTACCCAAGTACATGGTCATAGGTCCTTTAGGAAAGGACTAGGGGAGTGACTATTGCAGTGATTCTCAAAGTGTGGTTCTCAGATGCCTGGAAGTAATCAAGACTCCTTCAGTGAGTTCAAAGGTAAAAAATGATTTTTATAATAATAATATTACAATGCTGTTATTTTCCTTTCTTACTGTGCTTATGTTTCCATTGATTGTATAATAGAAATGTTGGTAAAAATTATGTCCCTTGGATGGCAGAATAGGAGATTCAAGCCCTCAAACCTCCACAGAAACACCAATTATTTTAACAACCACATGTGGATGAAAATACTTTATGGAATCCCAGGAGTCCAGCTGAGAGGTTGTAGCACCACAGTCAAGCAAAAGATCAAGAATAGACATACTGAAGATATTACAAACGTTTTCACTGTACCCACATCACTCTTCTCCCTAAAGCAGTACAGCTCAGTGCCAAGAGAAATTCCCTCAGCCTGTGATTTCTCACTTGAGGGTGAGCACCCAGCTTCCCTAGCCTTGCAGGATGCCTCCCAAGAGGCACACTTCTGTCTTGCCCCATGAAGAACACTGAAGGGATCAAGACAGCTGAACTGTCTGGGGGCAGCTAGGAGCAGGCAAAAGAGGTGGGGGGATCATGGCAGCCAGAGCATGGAACTCAACAACTGGCCACAGCTTCTACTGGCTGGCTTGTGGACTCTACCACAAGCCCTACCAAAAAACCCTGTGGGCTTCTTCACTTGTAGACCCAATTGACTAGCTGATGTGCTTCCCCAGCATTCCATGTGTCCCCTCTGTGGCTGGCACCAACTTTCCCACAGACAACATGCACCCCTACAGTGGTGTGCATGGATATCAGCAGCTATTTGACTCTGCTGGACTGGGAGAAGGTGTACAACCTTGAATATTTCAGGGCACTGCCCTGGGGTAAATAAATGAGAGGTTCTCAGTGTTCTGTCTGACTTTGAAGGATTGAGAGAAGACACACAATCCTAAGACTTCCTCCCCAAAAGATAGTAAGAGGAGTGGAGAAGAAAAGTCTGAGAAATCTCGCAGAATATGTAGCTGAACTGACTGGGGCCTTTCTTTCCAGAAGCCGGTCAGTAAAGACTCTTAGAAGTGACTCTTTCTTCAGATGTTAAGACAGCAAGGTAAGGCTTCAAGGAACACAAAAACATCAAGAAAAGGTGACACCACTAAAGAAAAAAACATTAAGCTCTAATGGCTGACCTCAAAAGAAATGGAGTTCTGCATATTGCCTGACAAAGCATTCAAAATAATTATCTTAAATAAGCTCAGTGAACTACAAGAAAACATAGAAGGACAATTAAACAAAATCTGAAAAACACTACATGAACAAAATGAGAGTTCAAAAGAGAGAAACCATAAAAAAGAACCAAAAATATTCTGGCGCTAATACAATGATTGAGCTGAAAAATGCAATAGACAATTTCAACAGCATATTCGTCAAGCAGAAGGAAGAATTAGTGAACTCAAAGACATATTTGAAATTATCCAGACAGAGAAACAAAAAGAAAAAGAATGAAAAAGAGTGAAGAAAATCTATGGATCTTATGGGACACCAACTAAAAAACCAATGTATGCATTATGGGAGTCCCAGAGGAGCATGGAAGAGAAAGGAGCAGAAAAATTATTTAAAGTAATAATGAGAGACAACTTTCCAAATCTAGGGAGGGAAATGAACATCCAGATCCATGAAGCCCAAAGAACTCCAAATAGGTTGACCATAAAGAAGTCTTCACTGAGACCTAATCAAATGACAAAGAGAGAATTTTGAAAGCAGCAAGAGAAAAGTGATTGGTCACATATAAGGGAATCCCATAAGACTAGCATATTTCTCAGCAGAAACCTTGCAGGCCAGGAGAGCAGGATGATAAATTCAAAGTGCTGAAAGAAAAAAATCTATCAACGAAGAATACTTTACCCAGCAAATCTATCCTTAAGAAATGAAGGAGAAAGACTCTCAGAAAAAACAAAAGCCAAAGGAGTTTATCACCACCAGCCCCACCTATAAGAAATTCTAAAGAGAGTTCTTTGAATTGAAATGAAGGGATGCTAGCCAGCAACATGAAGACATACAAAAATATAAAACACACTGGTAAAGGTAAGTATATAATTCAATTCAGAATACTCTAATACTCTAATGGTGGTGCATTACACCATTAACTCTAGTACAAATGTTAAAAGGCAAAAATATTAAAAATAACTATCACTACAATAACCTGTTAATGAATACAGAAATTTAAAATATGTAAATTGTGACATCAATAAAATAAAATGTGTGTTGGGGGAGAAGTAAAAGTGTAGAGTATTTGTTTGCGATTGAAGTTAAGTTGTAATCAGCTTAAAATCAACCATTATAACTATAAGATGTTTTATATAAGCCTCATAGTAACCATAAAGAAAAATCTTCTGGTAGATACACAGAAGATATAAAGAAAAGAGGGACTGTCCTGGTGGCATAGTAGTTAAATTCATGTGCTCTGCTTTGGCAGTCTGGGGTTCGCTGGTTTGGATCCCAGCATGAGCCTACACATCACTCATCAAGCTATGTTGTGGTGGCATCCCACATACAAAATAGAGGAAGATTGGCACAGATGTTAGCTCAGGGCCAATTGTCCTCACCAAAAAAAAAAAAAAAGATATAGAGAAAAGAATCAAAGCATACCACTACAAAAAAATCATCAAATCATAAAGGAAGGCAGCAAGAGAGTAAGAAAGGAACAGAGGAGCATCAAAATGGTCAGAAAACAAATAACAAGATGACAATAGTGAGTCCTTACCTGATAAATTCACTAAATGGACTAAATTCTCCAATCAAAAGGCATATAATAGCTTAATGGATTTAAAAAAACAAGATTCAACAATATGTTGCCTACAAAAGACTGACTTTAGCTTTAAGGATACACATAGGCTGAAAGTGAAGAGATGAAAAAAGATATTCCATTCAAATGAAAACCAAAAGAAAGCTGGGATGGCTATACTTGTATCAGATAAAGTAGACTTTAAGTCAAAAACTCGAGTGAGAGACAAAGAATGTCATTATATAATGATAAAGGAGTCAATTCATTAAGAGGATATAACACTTGTAAATATTTATGCATCCAAAATTGGAGCACCTAAATACATAAAGCAAATATTAACAGAACTGAAGGGAGAAATAGGTAGCAATATAATTGTAGGAAACTTTAATTCTCCACATTCAAAATTGGATAGATCCTCCAGATATAAAATCAATAAGGAAACAGTGGACTTGAACAACACTATAGACCAAATGGCCTAACAGACATATACAGCACATTACATCTAACAGCAGCAGAATATACATTCTTCTGAAGGACACACAGAACATTCCACAAGATAAATCATATTTTTAAAAAAATTGTTGTTTGTAAAAAATGATACTACAAAACAGAAGTTTTCAGAAACCAAATTTGAAGTAGATTAGGACTATTTTGATTGTCAGAAATTCTATAGAACCCAAAGGAAGGAGTGCATGTGGGTCTCAGGAACTATGGAATTGGAAACTTGAGCTAGATGAAGACTGTCATCTCTCTCTCTCTGCTTCTGCCTCATTCTTCCCAAGGTAGGTGTATTATTAGTCGGGGTTCCTCAGAGAAAAAGAACAACATCTGTCTATCTGTCTGTCTATCTATCTATCTATCTATCTATCTATCTATCTATCTATCTGTCTGTCTGTCTATCTATCTATCTATCTATCTATCTATCTATCTATCTATCTACCAACCTACCTACCAACCTAGCTACCTATCTATAGAAAAAGAGAGAGAGACAGACAGAGAGAAATATTTATTTTGAAGAATGGGCTCACACGACTGTGGAGACTTGACAAGTCCAAAACCTGCAGGGTAGGTCAGCAGGCTGGAGACCCAGGGTAGAGTTGTGTTTGAACCAGAGTCAGTCTACTGGCAGAATTCCCTTTCCCAGGAGGTCAATCTTTTTCTGTTAAGGTCTTCAACTGACTGGATGAGGCCCACTCACATTATGGAGTCAATTTGCTTTATTCAAAGTCTACTGATTTAAATGTTAATGGCATCTAAAAAATACCTTCACAGAAATATCTAGAATAATGTTTCACTATTTATCTAGGCTCTGCAGCATAGCCAAGTTGACATATAAAATTAACCATCACATTAGGAAAATTGGGGAAGTAAGAAGGATGAACTACTCTTCTCAGTTCTGGTTCCAAAACTCTTGAGAAAGTACTGATTTGTCCAGCTGGGTGAGGTGCCTACCACTGGACCAAATAACTTTAATCAGGGGTGGCATCTGGAGAAAGGATTGTAATCAGCCCAGCTCAGGTGAGATGCCCATGATGGACAATCCACTGTGGCTAGGGAAGGGGTGCAGGCAGGGTTACCTGGTACAAAATTGTTGTCAAGTACAAAACAAGGTGTCTCATAAATGGGAAATCATTGATTAATAGCTTATAAATGTAATTGTCAAATGTTAACATGTTTTTCCATTTAATATGGAATAACTTCTGATTTCTGTTTTGCGAGCCTTTCTGTTTAATTTAGTTGTGATTAACTGCTTTCTATCATATTGTATATAAGAATTTGTGGAGAAATAGTGACTTCTACTCCATGTAAGTACCTAAAATTGATTTCATTTACTTTTCTTTGAATATTTTCTAGCTTCAGTAAATGGTTCCTCTACGGACAAGATGCAGAGAAAATTAGAACTTCCTGCAGAAGGTAAGATGCTTTTTCTTCCTAGAGGCCAGTACTGAAGTGATGGAATGTTGAACCTCCTTGGAGACATAGCTGATGGTCTGGTCTGAGGGCCAGCCTTGTGGCCAGTTGAAGAATATGGTGATGTGAGTGCAGTGGTGTGAGGGACCCCGAATGACCCCGCTCCTCCTCCCCCAAAACAGTTCAACTATATTTGGAGATTGTAGAGATTTCTCTCTCCGGCTCTGTGCTAGGGTTTATGGAGGATACAAAGATAAGCAAGATGAGCAGGACTGTCAGAGAACCCTCAGGGAGCTTAGTTTTATGGAGGAATCCAGACATGAGCACAGCTGTCATATATGGCAGAGGAGACAAGCATTCACATCAAGTGGACCAGGGAATGTAGAGGAGGGAGCAGTTAAGCACCAAGGCTCAGAGAAGGCTTCACAGAGGATGCAGCATGTAAACCGAGTCTTAAAGGAAGAGGAGTATTTTAACAGAAAAAGAGCCTCATGTAGGGCATCCTAGACCATGGGAAAAAATGTGAAGAAAGACAAAGAAATGCAAATATGCTTGGTTTTTCCTTTCTGGAGTGTAGGGGCAGTGTAAGGGTGATAAGATTTCAAAGCCGAGTCAATTTGAAAAAGAGGGCTTACAAAGCCAATATAAAGACACTTAACCATTTTCTTCAGACAGTGAGAGATCTCTGAAGGGATCTCTGAAGAGAATGCTCTTAGTGTTGAGTGAATCACATCTGTGTTACAGAATGATGTACCCGGCAGCAATTTAAGGTAGGACCTGAAGAGAAGAGAGTTAGAGACAGAGAGAAGTTAGGAGGCCTTTGCAGAAATCTAGCTGTGGTGATGGGGAGTGAAACTATGGTATTGTAATGAGAAAAGAAAGGAAATGCCCAACAGCCAACTAGAATTTCTCTGTGTGCATAAGGCTGGATAAGACTGGAAGATATTTATAGACAAAGCATGCAGAAACGATGGGATATGACTGCTGGTTCTGGAGCAAATATGAGAATCTGCCCTCTGTCTTCTCAGTGAAGTAGGAGGTGAATCATCCTGCGGATCGCGGGAGGGTATGGAGAATGTATTTGTTAGGTGCCAAACACACTGAGTGTGGGGGTTGACTGGCTATTGGTAAATTATCACAACAGGTATGAAAAAAGAAAGAAGAGGATGAAGAAAGGGTGAAATCGTAGCAGTGACATAAGAACTATCATTGTAGGTGAAGGGGGATTGACTGAAGGTCGTAGAGCAGAGGAAGGTGAAAGAATGTCCACTGTGCTCGGAACCCTAACCACTGGAGTTACTTCTTTGGATACTGTGCCCCTGCTAAAATGCATATGTTCATTTGATTAGCTAGTACTTTCCTTTAAAAAATTAGAGGCAGATCTTAAGGATAAATAAGGCAAAAACATTAAAGCCTTCCACTGCTTACAAGCTCAAGTTCACAATACCAAAAGTAGAAGAGCCTTCACAACATGTTATGTCACTAGTCTCTTACCTTCCTGGTTTTATCGTCAGCTTCTTTCCCTTGTGCACAGATATGCTTACCCACACCCGCCTCCAGTTGTTCTCCAACAAGCCATGTTCTGGCTTGCCTGTAAGCCTTCGCCAAGTTGTAGGTTCCTTCTGCAAGGGGGTGCCACCTGGAGTGGTGGAAAGAGCATGAGTTGAACTGCCGTCTCAGATCTGCTTTAAGATCCTCCCTCTTCCCTTATCTAGTTATATGATCTTTGTGTGACTGTAAAATGCAAAAGCTTGAGTACATCACAGAAGAGGCAAGTGACACTAAAAGAGGATATGAGAGATATTAACTGCAGAGTTTAGAAAAAATAAGGTTCATCCACATAAAAATTTTGCCCTCCCCAGCTGGTTCTGCTCATTTTAAAGAAATGAAGTCACTGACACTCACCTCTGTTACAGGTGAGTTGTAATAGCTACACCTGGTCACTTCTGAGCAAACCCCAACGGTCATGAACACATGTCAGGTTATGGGAAAGCGTGAGTTTCTATGTTGGAATATGCTTGCAAGTCTTAATTTTTACTTTAAAGTATCGAAAAATAGGTCAATTTTATGTTTAATCCTGATAATTGTATTGAATGCACGGAACCAAAATCTGTGAGCAAACTTCACAGCTGAACTGTCTGGGATTGTATATGTGATGGAATAGGAAGGAAGGGAAAGTCGTTCAAAGGCCACGTTTGATATTATTACCCATTTGCAATCAGTTCCTTTTTTCAGAAAATGTACAGAGGAAAACAAGTCTTTTCTTTGTATTGTATTTATATACTATACTACATTTTCACTAGAAATAAATACTTCTAAGTATAAATACTTCTAAGATAAATACTTCTAATCTCTTTCCACGAAGCATCATCATTTTTCATTTTTGTGGGAGGGACCAATAGATAAAATTACAGATTATCTAAAAATCTGTTGATTTCACTGAGTTTATGATTCTTTGAATAAAAATTAAACAGAAACATCTCCAGCTTGCTCAACCTGATGCCATCTTAGTTACTTTTAGTGAACGTACCATATACTTTCTACATTTATGTTTGTCTGATGTGTCACCGTTCGGGATAGGTATTTAGTTCTGACGTTACTGGGTTTTTTTGCTTTCATCAAAACTTAGGAGGAGAAAATCACATCACTAATTGTTCCATTCTCTTTCATGAGGAGCATGGATTCTATGATAAATCTAATGGTCTCTATGACCAAAAGATTATATTTAGAACATTGTCTTTGTCTTTTAATTTAGATTCTGTTTTCTTCTCTGTTTTATAGGTATCAAATATCCTGAATTAATTTCAAAAAACTTTAAAAAATTTGTCAGACATATAATACATGTGTTTTCTTAATGATACATAATGCAGTACAAAATTGGTTAATCTTTGGATGAATTTAATGTTATATATATTTCATGAATGTTAATTTCTTATAAGTTTAACATTTCTGGAATAAGTTCTCCAGCAAAGCAATGTTCTAGTACAACTTTGTGTAATACGTTGTGGACAAATTTAACACAGGAAGTTCTTTATCAGGTTTTCTTTTGTTATTCTCCTTGTGTGTGTGTGTGTCCAGCCAACACTTCTCTGTCCGTACCTGTGGATACGAAGGCTGTGTTCGATTGCCCTTCCATCCTGTTGACTTCTGTGGTGGTAACAATGTGGCAAATAATCCTCAGAGGCAAGCTGTCCTGCACCAGAGCGTACAGGAGAGATAGAAATGAGACCAAGGAAGGAAACTGTACTGACGAGAGAATAACCTGGGCCTCCAGACCTGATGAGAACCTCGCCCTTCAGATTGATCCCGTGGCCACCACTCATGATGGGTTTTACATGTGTCAAATGGTAACACCTGATGGGAATTTCCATCGTGGATATCACCTCCAAGTTTTAGGTAAGTAACATCACACATTGCGGTATTTCAGATAGCTAGATTTGGCACTGAAACAAAGGTCCCTCTAAATTCCTTATCCCACATGTTAAGACTGAAGCATTTCTCCCTGGTCTCTGCAGTGCCCCCCGAGGTGACCCTGTTTCAAAGCAAGAATGGAACCGCGGTGTGCAGGGCAGCTGCAGGGAAGCCGGCAGCACAGATCTCCTGGACCCCAGAGGGAGACTGTGTCACCGAGCGAGAACATTGGGCCAATGGCACAGTGACCGTCCAGAGTACATGCCGCTGGGAGGACCACCCTTTGTCTAATGTGTCCTGCTCTGTCTCCCATGTGACCGGCAACAAGAGCCTGTCTTTAGAGCTGAGTCTCGGTAAGCATCTGCTTATTTTAGAGTAGTGAACTTGGTGCTCAGCCTTTCCCTCCATAGAAGATTATGAATTACCAGGCACCAGGTGAGAAAGCCTGTGCTCCTAACTTGAAGATATTCTCTAAAACTTAACCAGGTAATGCATTAGTGTGCTAGAGAAATTGTTGCTATTCCTTTATCAAGTAGAAGGAATTCATTTAATAACTTCTTACCAGCACATTCTCTAGATATCTTTATTCCAGTAGCCATAAAAAATATTATTTGCTAACTTAGTGATCTATAGGCTTTTACTTTGAGATTAATTGTTAATATAAAATATCAATACTTTTATATAATGTAACAATACTTACTCAGTAGATAGCCAAAAAACAGTAGTTATTTTCTCCCTGATTTTTCTATCACCACTTTGTTACCCTGAGTAAGAGATGTTTTCTTTCCCCCCTCTCTTGTCATCTGTAACCAATCCATCAATTCATTCACCAGATATTTATTGAATGTTGTTATATGTTTGAGGCTGGGGATACAAAGATGAAAAGACAAGGTCCATGTTTTCATATTGTTGTAGGGAGTATAATCCGGTGATTATGGGAAAAGACTTTGGCATAACGTGTCTTCTCATTTGCCAGCTGTGTGACCTTGAACAGTATTTAATTTCTCTGTCCTGTGGTCTCTTCATCTGTTAGATAAGGATCACAGCAACTGCCTCATAGGATTATTGTGTTAAATAAATAAAGTAATATACATAATTAAAAGAGTGCCTAACACATAGTTGATACTCAATAAATATTAGCCATTGTATTTATTATATTAGCAAATATTAGCTATCAAATGTTGGCTATTATATTTATTATAATATACATTGGCTATTGTTCTTATTATAATCATTACTAAAAATCATCATATCTTACTAATTATTCCTCTTAATGTCTCTCACATTTATTCTTTTTTTTTTGGTAATAGCTTTATTGAGATCTAATTTATATACCATAAATTCACCCATTTAGAGTATACAATTCAATGCTTTTTGGTCTACAGTCGTGTGCCACTTACCAACAGGGATGTGTTCTGAGAAATGTGTCTTTAGGTGGTTTCATCATTGTGCGAACACCATAGAGTGTACTTACACAAACCTGGGTGGTGTAATCTACTACACACCTGGGCTATACGGTACTAATCTTATGCAACCAGTGTCATATATGTGGTCCGATGTTTATTGACACATTATTATGTGGCGCATGACTGTATTCACAGAGTTGCACAAACATCACCACAATCAATTTTAGAATATATTCATCACTCCGAAAAGAAAACCTGTACCTTTTGGCTATCACTCCTTAATCTCACTATTCCTCCAGCTTTAAGTAACCACTAATCTACTTTATGTCTCTATAGATTTTCCTAGTTTGGATATTTCATATAAATGGAACCATATAATATGTGTCCTTTTGTGACTTCTTTCACTTAGCGTAATGTCTTTAAGGATCATCCGTGCGTAGCATGTATCAGTACATTCGCATCTATTCTTTATTTTCCATTGTCAATCTGCTGCTAGCTCTAGGCCCTTATTTTATACTTCTTGTCTCTAGACCTGTGCATTTATCTCCAGTCCTAACTGACTTTCCCTCTGTCGACCAAACGGTCAACCTACACTCTATACATTTTTTCCCTTCCACGTCCTCAGAGGCTTTGTTTCATTAATTATCCTTGCTCTCTTCTGTTCAATCTTTCCTGTTCCACAAATCCTTTCCCTAAAACTGATTATATAAACATGACTTTCTTCTCCCATGTTTACAGCTAGATGCTATGACTTCCTCACACTCTTAGTTCTTGCCTTCTACTCATATCCAAGATTTTTAAAAGAGGAATTTATGCTTATCTTCTGTTACCTCATATCTACTCCTTAGCTTACTTGCATTTATCTGCACAAAAAATTCTCTGACAAAAAGCACTAAATATCTCCCAGATGCCAAATAATATATGAAGTTTTCATTTCTTGTTATTAATTAGCTTCTTTGTGATATTTGATATGATCTCTCCTCCCTTCTCATCTGTTTTCCTCCCATTTTCACTTGGTTCTCTTCTTAACTTTCAGTCAACGTCTTAGTCTCCTTAAATAGATCCCTTTTCACCTATTCATCCCATGAACGAGGGCATTTTGATGGGTTCCGTTGTTGGTGGTGCTCTATTCGTCTCACCTTTACCCCTGTTCTTTGAGCAATCTCATCCATACCTATGGCTTCAACCACTGTCTAATTCTTGACTTGCAAAAGTGTGTTTTTACCCCAGATTTCTCTCCTTGGCTACACCATGATCAAAACCAACTTCCAATTGCACAGCTTCACTTGGATGCATCAAAGGCACCTCAGCTTGCATATTCCTAAAATAGAATTGCTTTCCTTTATCCCTTCATAAGCTCCACATCTATATTTTATATCTTGATAAATGACTCAAGCAAGAAACCTAAAGATATCCTACAACATCCTTCTTTTTATTCTCCATATTCAAAACCAGTCACTCTGTTTTGTTGATTTTACCTTAATGGTCTTTTAAAAATATGGACCTTTCTCTTATTCCCACTGCCTTCCTTGAGCCCATAATTATCTTTCACCAGGATTATTGCAATGTCCCTGTAACAGCTCTTCTGGCCCCTAACTTACCTCCCTTCAATTTATCCCCCACACTGTTGCCAGAGTGATTTTTCTAAAATGAAAACTATGGCACTCCCCTACTTAAATGCCCCCAGTGGCTCCTTTTCGCCTCATGGAAAGCTAAAGCCCTTTGACAACCTCCACCTGCTGCTCTCCTTGGCCTCATGTCTGCTGTTCTCTTGCCTGCACCCCACGCATATGGGCATTTGGGCTCCTCAATTGTGTTATGCTCTTTTATTCCTCTGTTCTCTTCTACTTGCAATTTCTACCTCTCCACAATGCACATCTCTCTCCATACTCTTATTCCAATCCCTTTGCTCAATTCCTAACGACGTTTTAAGACTTAGTTTGATATTGTTCCTCTGGGATAGTTTTCCCTTGCCCTGCAGTTTGATTAGCTGTTCTACTCTGCGCTCACGTGATGCCTCATGTGTGCCTCTGTCAGGGTACTTCCATAGCCCTGTAATTGACCACCGCTTCTCAGATTCCCAGTACAGTGTAAGCTCTTGACAGTAGGAACCACACCTTTCATTCCATATCCCCAGGGTGTGGCACAGTGCCTGACACGTACAAATAACTGCAGAATTAGGTTCAGTTCATCATAGACTTCATCTCTATATTCCCACTTTATGTTTCAAATACTACTTAACTCATCTTCAAACCTTGGCCTAAGTTGTTTCTTTCCCTTGAAAAGTCCTTTTTTCTTCTCTTAACATATTTAATCCTGCTATGGGCAAGGCTCAGTCACATCCCACTTCACCCTGACCTCCCAGTTAGAGTTGATTAAGCTTTCTTACTCCTTAGATGGTTTATCATCTGTAACGCTCCCTTAGCACTATTTGCTCTCTTGCAAATTACCTTTTCATTTACATGGGTCTGACTTCTCCAGTTGGATTGTGAGCTGTTTGAGGGCTCTGACTGTGTCTTCTTCTTCTTCCCTTACGGTGCCTGGGAGATGGCCTGACATTCTAGTTTAGTATTTGAGCGTGTTATTTAATGGAATGACATGACTTCTTGGAACCGGGAGTCAGGCTTGTACTTACAGTCCACGTGCTCTTTGGTTACCGTTTTCATGGGAGAAAAGACTTCAGAATGATGGTCCTAATTAGTCCCATTTTATCTTTTCAACAATTCTTGGGACCATTTCACAGATGAATATATAAAAGCAGGAAGACATAAAATACCCTTGTAGAGGGTTTACAGCAACTCAGTGACAAAACCACTTCACTGTGTGGAAAGTATTATCAGATAGTACTCAAAATACTAAGAATAATAATGCTCCCAAAGACTAACATTTACGCAGGAAGTTAGAAAGTACATTTCTTTTTTTCTTATAAAATTGGGAAGTATTAGCATTGCTTACTGCACATTTATTCATTCAGAAAATATTCACTAGAAACCTACCATGTACAAAACACAGACATGGTTCCTAAACTCTGTCATGAAAGAAGGCTACATTAACAACATTAGAATTGTAAACTAGAACGTGTTTTGATTATGATAGAGTATGAAAATTTAGGAATATTTTAAAAGTCTCTTTGAAACTACTGACTCTAATTTGTTAATTAGAAAAATCCTCGGAATGGCTCTTTACCCCTGCCTGTGTTGCCTGTGTTTAAAGGTCTCATAATCCGAGGATTTCCAGCATCGTCCTTACTGGTTATTTTCTATGTGAAATTTGCTCTTTTCTTGGTTATCCTGGTCATTGTGGCATTCATCTACTTCCAGAGGATTAATGGTTGCAGGTAGGCACTGAAGACTGAAAAATATAGGACTCATTAGAAAGAAACCATCATCATAAGACTTTGAGTTTATGATGTCCTGGGAAAAGCTTGACACATTTGTGGGTGCATTGTGCTTGTTTCTAAGCTCCTCGTTTGACATAAAGGCTTTGTTAACAACTGAGAGCCCAGGCAGAGGTGCCTGCAGCAAGGGCTTCTGCCTCACTGTAGTTTTTCCCTGGGAGACACCCATCTTAGACCACCCTTGGAGAATTCCGTGGGGGAAATGAGGTTTAGCTGGGGCTTCCTAAATGTTCACTTCTCGGTTTCTCTGCTGCTGAAGGCTTGTATTAATTCCTGCTTAATTATATATTTTATGGTTTTTTTCTAGAGCACGAAAATAAAAAAATCTGGAAGTCAATTTAGACTTGATGAGATATCCGAAAAAGCAGCCGGTTGAAATCAGCCTTCATGCTCAACTCCTACTTCAACGGCTCCTGTTACTCTGATACCTTTGTGTTTATGAGGATTGATGTGATAGTTGGCAATGCCCATTTCAAACTCTTAGCATACATATATACACATGCAAAAGCTTGCCGCCTGCCTTCACCAAATGCCTGGGATGACTCATCACTTTCCCCTTTGCCCTAGTGAGTTCTTACCTGCAAAAGAGTAACAGCCCTGCTTCTCAGCCTAAAGAGGAAGATGGCTCAGCAAAAGGCAAATAACAATGCTGTGCAGTTTCCCCACATTTCTCGTGTTCTTTGGATGGTGCTTTCATCCTAACTTCTTGTTTTCTCTGCCTACTTGAGATGCTAATCAATGTTGCAATGGCAGGAGCCACTACAAACACTGCCTTCAAGTCAGCTAGTTGCTGACCTTCCATTGCCTTTCTTGCTCGCTAGCAATTAGTGGGGCAGTTGTATTGCATTTCTGGATTGGTCATTGAATGAATGGCCAGCAATAATTTTTAGTAGTACCTGCATTTTTGAAGAAATTATAAGTTGATCCCCAAATAAGGAGCTGTTAGAGTCATTGGAGACGGTGCTGAATGTCACCTCATCTTTTAGAGCTCCAGTGTCTCAATTCCCTTTCTCAGTTCTCTTTCTTGTCTGCACTCCAAGTTGGAATGGATTAACGGTGGTAAGAGTAAGAGTGCTTGGTGAAACCCTAACATCCTCTAGGCCCACTGTAAACAGGAACCCTATCTTCACTGGTACATATGGTAATCCTATAGTAAAACATGTCCTTTTATTAAAAGAAAAAAGTTTTTGTGTAAAGTGGCAGGTGATTTGGGCTGTTACTTTTATTTTTAGCAAAACTCTAAGGGAGAAAATTAATGCATACTGTCTAGAGGATACTAATAAGTAGAATAGTCTAATCATTAAAACAAACAACCCCCAAATCTCAGTGTATTCATACCACAAAAGTTTAATTCTTGTGCACTTCACATTCCAATGCAGGTTGGTAGGGCTAAGGCAGGGGGCGGGAGTGGTTCTGCTCCAAGCAAGCATTTTATCTTATGGCCCTGCCCTTCTCAGAGTATTCTCCATTCGGCTGGTGAATGGGAAAGACAGAAAGAAAATGAAGAATTTTATGTGGGAGGTTTTTATGAACTAGGCCTGCAGTAGTAATCACTTCTGCTCGCATTCTATTGACTGGTACTTGTTACAGAGCCGCACTAACTTCTGTGAAAGTTGGAAAATGTAGTGCAGCCTTGGAAGAAGGAGAGTCAGGTTTTGGGTACATATAGCCAGTCTTCCCCTAGTAAAGGTGGAGGAAAAATGCTTAATACTTACTCCATTAGTAATTGAACATGAGTCAAGAAATAAATTAGCAAATAATGTCATATGTAACTTATATTAGCTCTTTTCTCTCTTTCTTTTTTATTATAATCCCCTCATGTTTAAAACAGGGCATAGAGTGGAAAAAAAGTCTAGTACCACAATTCTGTCACAGACTCAAAAATACGGTGGCACAGATTGCTAGCTGCCTGGTCCAGTGCTCATCTTCCTCTTTCTCCTTGTGGTAGATGATTATATTCATGACTCCAGATCTTTGCCCCTCCTTCTCTCCAAGTAACTGGACAGTGACTTTAGAGTTCCTTCCATAAAGAGAGTGTGTATTTCTTGACCCCATGTAATTTGCTTTATCCAGTCAAATGACGCAGAAGTGGCAGTCTACCAGTTTTGAGCCTAGATCTCAAGAGGTCCTGCATGTTTCTACTGCTACTCCATGAGAGCACGTCTGGCTAGTCTGCTGGAGGATGAGAAACACAGAGAGCAGAGCTGGGTCACCCCAGTCTCCTCCCCAACCCTGCTGTTGCG